>NC_045442.1:69117255-69201434 GCF_002776525.5 Piliocolobus tephrosceles
TCCTTCCTTCCTTCCTTCCTTCCTTCCTTCCTTCCTTCCTTCCTTCCTTCCCTCTCTCTCTCTTTCTTTCTTTCTTTTCTTTCTTCCCTCCCTCCCTCCCTCCTTTCTTTCCTTCTTTCCTCCCTCCCTCCCTCCTTTCTTTCCTTCTTTCTGTCAGAATCTTGCTCTGTTGCCCAGGCTGGAAGACATGGAGTGCAGTGGCGAGATCACGACTCACTGCAGCCTTGACCTCCCAGGCTCCATTGATCTTCTTGCCTCAGCCTCTTGAGTAGCTGGGACTACAGGCGTGTGCCACCACACCCAGCTAATTTTTAAATGTTTTGTAGAGATGTGGGGGTCTCACTATGTTGTGGGCTAGTCTTGAACACCTGGCCTCAAGCAGTCCTCTCACCATGGCCTTCCACAGTGCTGGGACTGTAGGTGTGAGCCACCATGACTGACTGTTTTTCATTTCTTGACATTTATATCAATTGGAATAAAGTTAAGAGAAAGTTGCAAATTTTGAGTACCTTTTGTGTAGCTCTTTTTTCTTGTCTTTCTTTTTATAGTATAAGTATGACAAGACTAGATTTTCTTGAATCTCAGATTAAACCCAACCTATCTTAATTAGCATTAGTAATTTATGGCAAAAGTCAAGGTTTGCCACAGTCTCTGAAGTTCAGATATCAGCTTTTCTTTTATGGTCTTTATATATTGCTAAGTACAAAAGATTCAAGAAAAAGACAACCTATGTTTATTCATTACACATAGATCATTGAAGTCATGAATTAGAAATCTGTACCTTAGAGCTGCTTGGACTACTAGAACCCTTGAATATTTTTCAATTTTACCTTTCACTAAAAAAAATTCCTTTCTCATCTCTACTTTAGGAGATTGCAGAATCTTGTGGCAAGGGTATTAAAACTGACCATTCAAGGTCAGTTTCTTGGTACTTGCAATAGCCCATTTCTTGGTACTTGCATTTCTCTCTGTGTAAAATTAGTACTTCATAGACTTCTGATGCTGTATTTCTGATACTTATTGATCAATTATGATTGAAAGCCAGGTTGTTTAATGCTCTGTCAGTCTTCAAATGAACTTTTATTTATTAAACTGTTTATTCCTTCTGATTTAAATAAATTTCATTTCCCTAAGATGAGTAGGTATGAAAAGTAATACTCAGAAGAGATTGTTCTTGTGGGGAGAATGCTTCTACAGGATCTAGCTTTGATTTCGTATCTTTCAGTCTTTTTAAAGTCAACTTTAATGAATTTAAACCTATTTTAAGTGTACAAGTAATAAGTTTGACAATTGTATGTGACTTCTACCACAATAAAATATAGAACATTTTTATCATTGCATAAGTTCCCTTGTGCTCTTTGCAAAGTTACCTGTCTTCTGTCATTACAAATTAATTTTAGAGTTTGTATATAAGAGATATTATTTATTTGTCTTTTCATTATTTTGTGAAAAGGATTATTTTATGTCTTTCTTTTTTATTTTAATGGATTACTTTGGTTTAAGACTTCAGGAGTTTCCAAATTAAAATAATTTCCCTTCTGCTGTCTGTCATGATCTTCTCATTTCTGAAGTTGCCTAGGAAAGGTCTTAACTGCAATTGATAGTTAAGAAAACTGAGACACAGATAATATAGAGGCTCAGAGATTACATAGGACTATGTGAGTTCTTGCTTGTTGAAAAAGAACTCAGTTGGAAGTCTTATGAGGAGAATGAAAATATTTTGATTTGACTATATTTATGGTTTTTACTATCAAATTGGTTAATTTAAGCTCTTTTGTATTTAATTTAATTTAGCTTTGTTTTAATTTTTTTATAGAGAGGAGGTCTCACTATGTTGCTTGGGTTGGTCTTGAACCCCTGGGCTCAAGTGATCCCTTGGTCTCAGCCTCCCAAAGTGCTGCGATTATAGGCACACGTCTTTGCACCCAACCCGTTTCAGCTCTCTTGTCTCTGGGACATTAGGTTCTGATGAATTTATAAAGGATAGAAATTAAGGATTTAAGATTAGTGTTTGAGTGCTGAGTCTTTCACTTTTTTGGGGGGATGACTTTGGTCAAAAGGTTTAGTCACTTAAGATGTCTGAAGTTTAGTTTTCTGATCTGTAAAATGAAATAATAATTTGCAGTCTTATAGGAATGAAAAGAGAATGTATGAATAGACAGGAGTTTAATTTTGGGATCAATTTTACTGGTTGTTTCATCTTCATCTTGTTAGGCTCTTTTAATTTAGGCAGATTTTAGATGATCAGATCAACTTGGAAAAACAGTATCTGAGGGAACATAGAAAATGTCAAGATTCTTAAAATGACTTGTACTGTCTATTAAGATGAAGAGTTTCCAAGGGGGATAAAAAAGGATCATGAAACAAAGAGCAGTTATCTTTGAACTAGAGAGGAAAACAAACAAACAAAACAAAAACAAAAAGACTTTTTAAAAAAATGTTGCATTAATTTTTGCATAAAATAAAATTGTCATAGAATCTTAAATTCTGTTTCTGCAATCGTTGGAATTTTAGGTGGAACTACTGACTATGAAGTCATATTGGTATTTTATTAATCCATTTTGCCTAGGTTTTGAGATAGACGTATGGTTTGTAGTCAATAATAAGATTCTGAAGAACTTCTACACAAAGGCTTCTGGAAATTTATTTCTTGTTTTTAAAAACAATTATATAATCTCAGTCAATTTAGGATTTAATTCTAGTAAATTAGAATTAGGCAAATCAGTCTGGAACGCTATGCTACGTAGTGGAGTTATCAAACCTCTTTTGTAATATTGTGCATCTATACAGTGGTTGCAAAAGAGGCTCAGAAGGTTGCATAGAACTAAGTTAGCAAGATGATCGTTTCAGCGCCTTAAATGGTGAGGTTAGTCCGTTCACCTTGATTGTCATTACTAATATACTGTTCCATATTTCATTGCCTCTAAGATGCCATCAGTTGTAAGACACCCTTATTTATTAGCAGTAAGAAAAATTACAGTTAAGATGACAATGCTTCGTCATGTGATTTCTTATTTTATGCTTATTGAAAAAGTTAGTTTTTTTTAAAAAAACAAATTAGATACAACTTTTAGACATTTAAATTGTCTCAGGAGTTCTCTTCCAAGCCGCTGACACATGTTATGCATGGTTTTTGTTTTTGAGACAGCGTCTTCTTGCTGTATTGCCCAGGCTGGAGTGCAGTGGTGTGATCATAGCTCACTATAACCTTGAATTCCTGGGTTCAGGTGATCCTTCTGCCTCAGCCTTCTAAGTAGCTAGGAATACAGGCATGCACCACCATGCCCAACCATTTTTTTTTTTTTTTTCTTCTAAGAGATACAGTCTTGGTATGTTGCCCAGGCTGGTATCTACCTCCTGGGCTCAAGTGATCCTTCCGCCTAAAAGCACTGGCATTACAGGTGTGAGCCATTGTGCCCAGCCGTTTTGTACTTTTTGGTCCTGGAACTTTATTAGTGTCAGTGGAATGTCTGAGCAACAGGACTTTTGTTTCCTCCTAAAATGAAGCTTAAGTGGTTTGTTGTCAAAGGGTTTTAGGTAACCAGTTATGCCATGAAGAATAAAACCGAGTTCTTGCTCACACTAACAATGACAACTGTGTTACAACTGCTGCTTTGCTCTCAGAGATTCCACTGCAGGTGGATGCATCTTGGTTTCATACATGTTAAAGTATGGGGAGGAAAGGTTTTAATATTGATGGAACATACTATTTTATTTATTTTTCATTTTTGTTTGTTTTTTGAGACAAGGTGTCTATGTTGCTGAGGCCGGTCTTGAACTCCTGGGCTCCAGTGATACTCTTGCCTCAGCCTCCTGAGTAGCTGGGATTGCAGACATGCACCACTGTGCCTGGCTGTAGAAGTGTGTTGATTTTAACAGCCTTATAAAATACAGTTACAAACCATACAATTCACCCATTTAAAATGTAACTCATTTCAGTGGTTTTTAGTGTAATCACAAGAGTTGTACAGCCTTTACCACAATCAAGTTTAGAACATTTTCATCACCCCAGAAGGAAACCCCATACCCATTAGCAGTCATTTCTTATTTCCGCACAATCCTCCCAGCCCTAGGCAACCAGTAATCTACTGTTTGTTTCTGTGGATTTACCTACTGTGGACATTTCTGTAATGGAATCATACATCGTGTGGTGTTAGGTAGGTGTTTAGGTTATTGATTTGAGATCTTTTAAAATATAGGTATTTACAACTTTAAATTTCCATCTGAGCACCACTTTAGCTGTATCTCATAAGTTTTGTTGTATTGTGTCTTCATTTTCATTCATCTCAAAATGTTTTCAATTTTTCCTTTGTGTTTTTTTTTCTTTCTTACCTTAGTTATTGGTAGTGTGTTGTTTAATTTCCTCGTATTTTTGAATTTCCCAAATGTACTTCTGTTACTGATTTCTAATTTTATTTCGTTGTGATCAGAGAGCATACTTTATTATTTCAATCCTTTTAAATTTATTGAGGCTTGTTTTATGGCCTAGCATGTGATGTCTTATATTTTTATACCTCACTTTTCCCTCACTGCTTTCTTTTGCATTATGTGAATATTTTCTAATGTAACATTTAAATTCCTCTAATGATTTTTTTCCCACTATTTTAAAAGATTTTTTTTTTTACTGGGCTCTAGGGTTTATCATATACATCCTAATTTACCAAAATCCACTTCAGATTTGTACTAACTCAATTCATGTGAAATATCAAAAAGTTGCTCCAATTTGTCTCTATTTCCTCTTTCTCTTTTGTGCCAGTACATTTTTTTCTGTGCTATTATTAAATATTATAGGTATATATGTTACAAACCTAACAATGTTATAATTGTTACTTTGCATAATTTTATACCTTTTAAAGAAACCAAGAGAAATATGGAGAGCAAGGAATTTTTGTAGAGTTTGTTAATATTCACCTTCTTATTTACCATTTCTGGTTGTCTTCATTTGTTTCTGTGCTTTCAAGTTACCTTTTGGTGTTATTTCCTTACTTCAATTCATGTTTGCTTCTTACTTTCTTTGTTCTGATATCGTCAAATATATTACATTCCTAAATGTTGTAGACTCAGTAATACAATTATATGCATATTATCCTATATAATTGCTTTTTAAATAGTTAATATAGAAATATGCATTTATACTGTCTTTTATAACTGTAATTACATTTACTGGAACTCTTTGTTTTTTTTTCCTTTGTATTTGAATTACTTTTCAGGGTCATGTTCTTTCAGCCTGAATAGCTTTCTTTACAATTTCTTGTAATGCAGATCTGCTAGCAAGAAATTCTTTCAGTTTTTATCTTGGGATGTTTTATCTGCCTTCATGTTTTTAAAAAAATTATACTTTAAGTTCTGGGATACATGTACAGAAGGTGCAGGTTTGTTACATAGGTATACATGTGCCATGGTGGTTTGCTGCAAAAATCAGCCCGTCATTTTACATTAGGTATTTCTCCTAATGCTATCCCTCCCCTAACTCCCTAATCCCTGACAGACCCTGGTGTGTGATGTTCCCCTCCCTGTGTCCATATTGTTCAACTCCCACTTACAAGTGAGAACATGCGGTGTTTGGTTTTCTATTCCTGTGTAGTTTGCTGAGAATAATGGTTTATCTCATGTCCAGCTCTATCCATGTCCCTGCAGAGGACATGAACTCATCCTTTTTTATGTCTGCATAGTATTCCACAGTGTATATGTGCACATTTTCTTTATCCAGTCCATCATTGATGGGCATTTGGGTTCATTCCAAGTCTTTGCTATTGTGAATAGTGCTGAAATAAACATACATGTACATGTGTCTTTATAGTAGAATGATTTATAATCTGCCTTCATTTTTAAAGTCCATTTTGCTGAATATAAGATTTTTGGTTAACATTTTTTTTGTTGTTTCAACACTTAGAATGTCATCCCAGTGCCTTGGGAGCTTCATTTTTTATTTTATTTTTTATGTTTTAAAATTTTACTTTAAGTTCTGGAATATGAGTGCAGAACATGCAGGTTTGTTACATAGGCATACATGTGCCATGGTGGTTTGCTGCACCAATCTATCGTCTAGTTTTTAAGCCTTGTATGCATTAACTATTTGTCCTAATGCTCTCCCTCCCCTTGCCCTCCTCCCCACCATTGGCCCCAGTGTGTGTTGTTCCCCTCCATATGTCCATGTGTTCTCATTGTTCAACTCCCACTTATGAGAGAGAACATGCAGTGTTTGGTTTTCTGTTCCTGTGTTAGTTTGCTGAGGATGATGGCTTCCAGCTTCATCCAAGTCCCTGCAAAGGACATGATCTCATTCCTTTTTATGGCTGCATAGTATTCCATGGTGTATGTGTGTACATTTTCTTTATCCAGTCTATCATTGATGGGCATTTGGGTTGGTTCCATGTCTTTGCTATTACAAATAGTGCTACAGTAAACATACATGTACATGTGTCTTTATGGTAGAATGATTTATATTCCTTTGGGTATATATCTAGTAAGGGGATTGCTGGGTCAAATGGTATTTCTGATTCAAGATCCTTGAGGAATTGCCACACTGTCTTCCATAATAGTTGAACTAATTTACAATCCCACCAACAGTGTAAAAATGTTCCTATTTCTCCACAGTCTCTCCAGCATCTGTTATTTCTTGACTTTTTGATAATTGCCATTCTGACCAGCGTGAGATGGTATCTCATTGTGGTTTTGATTTGCATTTCTCTAATGATCAGTGATGTTGAGCTTATTTTCGTATGTTTTGTTGGCCACATAAATGTCTTCTTTTGAGAAGTGTCTGTTCATATCCTTTGCCCACTTTTTGATGAGGATTGTTTGTTTTTTTCTTGTAAATTTGTTTAAGTTCCTTGTAAATTCTGGATATTAGACCTTTGTCAGATGGGTAGATTGAAAAAATTTTCTCCCATTCTGTAGATTGCGTGTTCACTCTGATGATAGTTTCTTTTGCTGTGCAGAAGTTCTTTAGTTTAATTAGATCCCGTCAATTTTGGCTTTTATTGCAGTTGCTTTTGGCATTTTTATCATGAAGTCTTTGCTCATGCCTATGTCCTGAATGGTATTGCCTAGGTTTTCTTCTAGGGTTTTTATGGCTTTGGTTTTTACATTTAAGTCTTTAATTGATCTTGAGTTAATTTTTGTGTAAGGTGTAAGGAAGTGGTCCAGTTTTAGTTTTCTGCATATGGCTGGCCAGTTTCCCCAGCACCATTTACTAAATAGGGGATCCTTTCCCTATTGCTTGTTTTTGTCAAGTTTGTCAAAGATCAGATGGTTGTAGATGTGTGGTGTTATTTCTGAGGCCTCTATTCTGTTCTATTGGTCTATATGTGTGTTTTGGTACCAGTACCATGCTGTTTTGGTTACTGTAGCCTTGTTGTATAGTTTAAGTCAGGTAATGTGATGCCTCCAGCTTTGTTCTTTTTGCTTAGGATTGTCTTGGGTATACGAGCTCTTTTTTGGTTCCCTGTGAAATTTAAAGTAGTTTTTTCTAATTCTGTGAAGACTTGTCAATGGTAGTTTGATGGGAATAGCATTGAATCTATAAATTACTTTGGGCAGTATGGCCATTTTCACAATTAATTCTTCCTATCCATGAGCATGGAGTTTTTTTTCCATTCATTGTGTCCTCTCATATCTTCTTAAGCAATAGTTTGTAGTTCTCCTTGAAGAGGTCCTTCACATCCCTTGTTAACTGTATTCCTAGGTATTTTATTCTTTTTGTAGCAATTATAAATGGGAGTTCATTCATAATTTGGCTCTCTGCTTGTCTGTTGTTGGTGTGTAGGAATGTTTGTGATTTTTGCACATTGATTTTGTATCCTGAGGTGTTTATAGTATTCTCTGATGAATAGTTTGTATCTCTGTGGGGTCAATGGTGATATCCCCTTTATCATTTTTATTGTGTATATTTGATTCTTCTCTCTTCTTTATTAGTCTAGCTAGCAGCCTGTTTTGTTAATTTTTCAAAAAACCAGTTCCTGGATTCATTGATTTTTTTTTTTTTTTTTTTTTGAAGGGTTTTTTGTGTCTGTATCTCCTTCAGTTCTGCTCTGATCTTAGTTATTTCTTGTCTTCTGCCAGCTTTTGGATTTGTTTGCTCTTGCTTCTCTAGTTCTTTTAATTGTGATGTTAGGGTATAGATTTGAGATCTTTCTAGCTTGCTGATGCAGGCATTTAGTGCTATAAATTTATCTCTTAACACTGCTTTAGCTGTGTCCCAGAGATTCTGGTACATTGTCTCTTTGTTCTCATTGGTTTTAAAGAACTTCTCGATTTCTGCCTTAATGTCATTATTTACCCAGGTGTCATTCAGGAGCAAGTTGTTCAGTTTCCATGTAGTTGTGTGATTTTGTGTGAGTTTCTTAATCCTGAGTTCTAATTTGATTGCACTGTGGTCTCAGAGGCTGTTTGTTATGATTTTAGTTCTTTTGCATTTGCCGAGGAGTGTTTTACTTCCAATTATATGGTCAATTCTAGAATAAGTGCCATGTGGCACTCAGAAGAATGTGTATTCTGTTGATTTGGGGTGGAGAGTTCTGTAGATGTCTATTAGGTCCACTTGATCCAGAGCTGAGTTCAAGTCCAGGATATCATTAATTTTCTGTCTCATTAATCTAATATTGACAGTAGGGTGTTAAAGTCTCTCACTATTATTGTGTGGGAGTCTAAGTCTCTTTGTAGGTCTCTAAGAACTTGTTTTATGAATCTGGGTGCTCCTGTATTGGGTACATATATGTTTAGGATGGATAGTTCTTCTTGTTGAATTGATCCCTTTACCATTACGTAACACCCTTCTTTGTGTTTTTTGATCTTTGTTGGTTTAAAGTCTGTTAGAGACTAGAATTGCAACTCCTGCTTTTTTTTTTTTTTTCTTTTTCTGCTTTACATTTGCTTGGTAAATTTTCCTCCATCCCTTTATTTTGAGACTGTGTGGGTCTTTGCACATAAGATGAGTCTCCTGAATACAGCACACTGATGGGTCTTGACTCTTTATCCAACTTGCCAGTCTGTGTCTTTTAATTGGGGCATTTAGCCCATTTACATTTAAGCTTAATGTTGTTATGTGTGAATTTGATCCTGTTGTCATGATCCCGTATGGTTATTTCGCACACTAGTTCATGCAGTTTCTTCAGAGTGTCATTGGTCTTTATATTTTGGTGTGTTTTTACAGTGGCTGGTACTGGTTTTTCCTTTCCATATTTAGTGCTTCTTTCAGGAGCTCTTGCAAGGCAGGCCTGGTGGTGATGAAATCCCTCAGCATTTGCTTGTCTGGAAAGGATTTTATTTCTCTTTCGATTATGAAGCTTAGTTTTAGCCCTTATAATTTCTGATGAGAAGTCTGCTGCTAATCTTTTAAAAATTTCCTTATTAAATGATGAGTTCTCTTTCTGCTTTCAAGATTTTGTCTTGAACTTTCAACATTTTTACTTAATATGTCTTGATGTGGATCTCTTTTTGTTTATCCTACTTGGAGTCTATTGAGCTTCTTGGATATGTAGATTGTTTTAACTAAATTTGAGCAATTTTTAGTCATTATTTCTTTAAATAATTTTTTCTGATCCTTTTTCTCTACTTTGTGGAAAAAAAAAAAGTTTTCTCTGTGCTCCTATTATGCATATGTTGTTATGCTTAACGGATTTCTACTTTTTCCAAGGCTTCATAATTCATCCTTTTTGTCTCCATATTCTTCAGACTGCATAATCTCTTATTAGTCTGTATTGAAGTTTGCTGATTCTTCTGCCATTTCACATCTACTATTCAGCTCCTCTACTGAATGTTTTATTTTCGTTATTGTACTTCTCAACTCCAGAATTTCCATTTTGAAGATAATTTATATATCCTAATGATATTCTCTATCTGATAAGACATTGTCCTCATAGTTTCCTTTACTTTTTAAAGTGCTGTTTTGTTTAATTTTTTGAACGTATTTTTAACAGTTGCTTTGAAGTCTTTGCCTACTTTATTTGACATCTGGGCTCTTTCTTTCTTTCTTTCTTTTTTTTTTTTTTTTTTTGGGACGGAGTCTTGCTGTGTCACCCAGGCTGGAGCGCAGTGGCGTGATTATGACTCATCGCAGCCTTCACCTCCCGGGTTCAAGCAGTTCTCCTGCCTCAGCCTCCTGAGTAGCTGGGACTACAGGTGCATGCCACCATGCCCGGCTAATTTTTTGTATTTTTAGTACAGATGGGGTTTCACCATTTTAGCCATGACAGTCTTGATTTCCTGACCTCACGATCCACCTGCCTTCACCTCCCAAAGTGCTAGGATTACAGGCGTGAGGCACTGTGCCCGGCCCATCTGAGCTCTTTCAAAGGCGGTTTCTGTAGCCTGCTTTTTCCCCCAGTGTGTGGGTTATACTTTCTTGTTTCTTTGCATGTTTTATAATTTTTTGCAAAAACTGAACATTTTAGATAACATTATAGTAATTGAGGATACTGAGTCCATCCCCTAACTTCTCCATCCAGCTGGATGTTATAGTTGTTGTTTGCTTGTTTATTTGTTTAGTGGCTTGGTTGGACCATCTTGATAAAGTTTATTTTCCCTGCAGTGTGCAGCCTCTAATGTTGTTCCTCAGAGGTTACAGTCTTTGGCATGTGCAGAGTCACCTTGGGATGATGGTGGTTTTAGCAGGGCTCTCTAGCTGTCTCTGTCTTTGTTCTCTTTTAAGCTGTTTGCATATGTAGGTATCACACCTAGTTATTAGCCTCTACTAATTGCTAGTTGATTGCTCTGTTGTTATCAGTGATGCCAATGGTATAAATTCTTCCACAGTCTGATGCAATTAAATTTGGGCTTCATTACAGGAGTAGTTTTGAGGCCAACCTTTGTGGTTTGTTCTGAACTCAGGAATACTCTTTTTAGTCTTCTCTTTCCTAGGCGTGGTCTCTGGTAGAATTCTAGCTGATCTATGCTTTAGCTTGCTATTCTGGTAGAGCTAGCTACCAGTCTCTTGTTAATTGCTTACCACCAAAATCTTTATTGTTTTGTACAGTGCCCGTAAGCTTGAACTTCCCTACACTGTGTTCTAAATAAAGTCACTTTCTTTGGGGAGAGATTTAGAGCTCTTCTCTTGTTATGATCTGCATCAAACCCTGGGCCAAACCTCTGTCACACCCTAAAGCTGGGGGTGAGGATAGTGACCTGCTTCTCTCAGAATGACACCCCTGCTTGGTTTTCTGGACCTCTTTTATTGTGGAAATTTCACGTAATGAGTGGGCTGGGGCAAGGCAGCTGAGAGCCAGTATTTTTGGTACCTTGCCAGGGTAGAACTTCTGTCCTATGACTAGGTCTGGGTAGAGAAGCCCCAGACTTCTCAGTTACTCTTGTTACAGAGTTTCTGCAACATAGAGATGGTTGTATGAGAAACATGGGTGTGGCCTGCCCCTCCTGGGAAGAGATGATAGTTCTCAATTGGGAGTTGAGAGAGGAGCTCTTTATTCTTTTTTCAACCTCTGCTCCTGGGTTCAAGCGATTCTTCTGCCTCAGCCTCCCGAGTAGCTGGGACTACAGGCGTCCACCACCACACCTGCCTAAGAGTAGAATTTATATCACATCGAAGTGGGAGGCAGTGGGAGAAGGAAGCAGGTTGTGGCTCAAATACGAGTTTTCACTCTTCTTACAGAAATTTAGTAGATTTTCTTGAATACGTATTACTTCATTTGTTGCATGTTTTTAGGACAATTTCCAGACTTTAAATGATTGTATTTTGTTGTTTTTTTTTTCTTAAGAATTTTCACAATTATGGTTGTTTTGCTTGATAAATGGTGCACAGACATCCTCACAATTTCATTCTAGAAGTTGTCTTCATTGATATTTATTTTCATCATCTTATTTTACACTTCTAATTACTATTTCTCTGCTATTTTTCTTGTACTTTCCTTCTTTCCTGCTTCTTCTTACTGAAAATGTATTCTTTGTGGCCATTTCCCTCCCTCCTCCCCCATGGGTTTAGAAGTTATATGTTCTTTATATATTTTATTAATATTTACCTGTACCTTTTTTTTTTTTTTTTTTGAGATGGAGTCTTGCTCTGTCACCTGCCACCATGACCGGCTAATTTTTTGTACTTGTAGTAGAGACGGGGTTTCACCGTGTTAGCCAGGGTGGTCTTGATCTCCTGACCTCGTGATCCACACGCCTCAGCCTCCCAAAGTGCTGGGATTACAGGCATGAGCCACCGTGCCTGGCTCTACCTGTACCATTTTAACATGCATTTCTGTCTTAAAGTCTAAAGTTAATCTGTATCTCTACTTTTCTTTCATACAATTCAGAAACCTTAGTATGCTTTTACTACCATCATTTCTATTGTAATACAAAATGTTCCTTTTATTTTTTTATTTTTTATTTTTTATTTTTTTGAGATGGAATCTTTCTCTGTTGCCCAGGCTGGAGTGCAGTGGAGCGATCTCTGCTTACTGCACCCTCTGCCTCCTGGGTTCAAGTGATTCTCCTGCTGCAGCCTCCCGAGTAGCTGGGACTACCGGTATCCACCACTACACCTGGCTAATTTTTGTATTTTTAGTAGAGATGAGGTTTCACCATATTGGCCAGGCTGGTCTCGACCTCCCGACCTTGTGATCCGCCGGCCTCGGCCTCCCAAAGTGCTGGGATTACAGGCATGAGCCACCGCACCCAGCCTATTTTTAAAATTTTTACTTACTTATTTTTTTGAAATGGAGTGTCGCCCTGTCACCCAGGCTGTAGTGCAGTGACACGATCTCGGCTCACTGCAACCTCTGCTTCCCCGGTTCAAGCAATTCCTTGCCTCAGCCTCCCTAGTAGCTGGGATTACAGGCATGCACCACTACGCCCAGCTAAGTTTTGTATTTTAGTGGAGATGGGTTTTACCATGTTGATCAGGCTGGTTTCGAACTCCTGACCTCAAGTGATCTTCCCGCCTCAACCTCCCAAAGTGCAAAATGTTTCTTTTATCTAGTTTTAATTCTACTTCTTATTCTTCCCAAATAATTGTTGTTGTTGTTGTCATTATTGGTTTTTATGTAATGCTGGTTTAGATTTATCACAAGTTTTACCAGTTTTTTGTTTTTTGTTGACCATTTCTTTCAGGTTCAGTTTCCTTTTTTTTTACGTATTTAGTAGTAACTTCTCTTAGGGTATGTTTGTAGTAAATTCTCTCATACTACGTTTTTGTGAAAATGTTTTCATTTTTTCTTACCCTTAATGATAGTCTAGTGGCATATGGAATTGTAGCTTGACAGTTATTTTATCTCAGTCTTTTGATGATATAATTCAATATTGGAGTAATTAGACTAGTGTCATTCTAATTACACATATATATGTACATATATATACACAAACACACATACATATGCACACACATGTATATATACATACACATACATACACACATACACAACACAAACATTACCATCTTTTTTTTTTTTTTTTTAGGAGTCAGAGTTCTGCTCTGTTACCCAGGCTAGAAGCTAGAGTCCAGTGGCATGATTTTCTTTTTTTTTTTTTGAGATGGAGTCTTGCTCAGTTGCTCAGGCTGGAGTGCAGTGGTGCGATCTTGGCTCACAGGTACACGCAATTCTCCTGCCTCAGCCTCCCGAGTAGCTGGGACTACAGGCATCTGCCACGCATCTGCCACAACGCCTCGCTAATTTTTTGTATTTGTTTAGTAGAGACGGAGTTTCACCGTGTTAGCCAGGATGGTCTCGATCTCCTGACCTCGTGATCTGCCCTCCTCGGCCTCCCAAAGTGCTGGGATTACAGGCGTGAGCCACCATGCCCAGCCCAGTGCCATGATCATAGCTCACTGCAGCCTCAAACTCCAGTCCTCCTACCTCGACCTTTTGAGTACCTAGAACTACAAATATGCCCCAACATGCCCAGTTAATTTTTTAACGTTTTATTTCTGTAGAGATAAGGTCTCACCATGTTGCCTAGACTGGTCTCAAATTCCTGGCTTCAAGTGATCCTCCCACCTTGGTCTCCCAAAGTGCTGGGATTACAGGTCCAAGCCATTGTGCCCAACTTTTAACCATTTTTATTAATTTACTTATTTATTGATTGATTTTTGAGACCGAGTCTTGCTGTGTTGCCCAGGCTGGAGTGCAGTGGTGCAATCTCAGCTCACAGCAACCTCCATCTCCCAGGCTTAACCAGTCTTTGCATCTCAATCCATCTCCAGAACTTTTTAATCATTTCAAATGGAAATTTTATACTCGATAAACAGTAACTTCTCTTTACCCCTACCCTGAGTCCTTGGTAACCACTGTTATTTCTGCCCTATAAATTTTACTAATTTTAACTACCTCCTTAAAGTAGAATCATACAATATTTATCCTTTTGTGTCTGACTTCTTTTACTTAGCATAACATTTCCAAGGTTCATCCATGTTGTATTATTCATCCATGAATAATATTTCAATCTTAAAAATTTTGTTTATTCACTCATTTGTCTATAGCCATTTGGGTTATTATCACATTTTGACTTTTGTGAATAATACTGCTGTGAGCACAAGCGTACAAATACCTGTTTGAGTCCCTGTTTTAAAATCCCAGGCTGTATACTACCCAGACTAAGGAACTTTTCCCCACGGTTCTGGTTTTCAGTTCTCAATTATAGGTCCATGTTTCTTATTTTTTTATGTGCTCTGTTACGCTTTATGCTTTTTTACCCCCAAAGAGACAGGGTCTCACTTTTCACCTAGGCTGGAGTGCAGTGGTACATTCATGGCTCACTGTAACCTCAAACTCCTTACCATACCTGGCTAATTAAAAAAAAATTTTTTTTGTGGAGATGGCTTCTTGCTGTGTTTCCCAGGCTGGTCTCAAACTTCTGGCCTCAAGTGATCTGCTCACCTCAGCCTCAAGCTGTCTTCCCACCTCAGCTTCCCAAAGTGTTAGTATTATAGGTGTGAGCCAATGCACTCAGCTCTTGTTATATATTTTTAATTTTAATTTTTGAGACAAGGTCTTGCTCTGTCACTCAGGCTGGAGTGCAGTGCTGTGATCACAGCTCATTGCAGCCTCAACCTCCTGGGCCCAAGGGATCCTCCCGCTTCAACCTCCCGAGTATCTGGTACTACAGGTGCATGCCACCATGCCTGGCTAATTTTTATTTTTTAAAAAACTTTTTGTGGAGACTGGGTTTCACTGTGTTGCCCAGGCTGGTATCAAACTCCTGGGCTCAAGCAATCCTCCCGCCTTGGCATTGTTTCAAAGCGCTGCAATTTTTTTTTTTTTTTTTTTTTTTGGAGACAGAGTCTTGCTCAGTCACCCGGGCTGGAGTGCAGTGGCGCGATCTCGGCTCACTGCAAGCTCCGCCCCCTGGGTTCATACCATTCTCCTGCCTCAGCCTCCCAAGTAGCTGGGACTACAGGCGCCTGCCACCACGCCCGGCTAATTTTTTGCATTTTTAATAGAGACGGGGTTTCACCGTGTTAGCCAGGATGGTCTCCATCTCCTGACCTTGTGATCCACCCGCCTCGGCCTCCCAAAGTGCTGGGATTACAGGCGTGAGCCACCGCACCTGGCCCAAAGTGCTGCAATTACAAACACGAGCCACTGTGCCCAGCCCTTCGTTATATTTGTATCCAGCATTTCTCCATGTTTTGTGATAAAAGCATTTTTATTTTTATTTTTATTCTTTTTTTGGAGACAGAGTCTTGTTCTGTTCCCCAGGCTGGAGTGCAGTGGCTCGATCTCAGCTCACTAAAACCTCTGCCTCCCAGGTTCAAGTGATACTCATATCTCAGCCTCCTGAGTAGTTGGCATTACAGGTGCCCACCACCATGCCTGGTTAATTTTTGTATTTTTAGTAGAGACGAGGTTTCACCATGTTGGCCAGTCTGGTCTTGAACTCCTGACCTCAGGTGATCCGCGCACCTTGGCCTCCCAAAATGCTGGGATTACAGGTGTGAGCTACTGTGCCAGGCTGTAAAAGCGTTTTTTAGCTTATCTGGTCTAAAGTATTGGTGATAATAAAAGTACTCCTTGATATCATTCAGGACATTTTGCGTATGTGAACTAGTGCTAGTTCATGTGGAGCATATAGCAATGTGTTTGAAAATCCTGGGATTAAAGAAATTTTCCTTAATTTCCAGAATCCTTGTCTTCAGATAAAGGTAGTTGTCATGGGAGAAAGAGAGTTCAAATTCAATTTAAATCATATTGCTAGTAGTACTACAGCTTTGACTGGCCTAAGGAAAGACCGATTGATAGTATCTCTGGTTTTTTACAATTTATTTACAAACCTAAATTATATAGCCTACTTATAAGTAGTATAATGATGCATTGTTATTATCTAGCTCCCCTGCCAAAATGCATAGTAATATCAGCATAGTTTAAGATGGGAAAAGTCTCAATTTTCTTTTATTTGTTAGTATATATGTTATGATGAATGGTGAATAACATATAGCAAATACTGAGAGAGTATGTAATTCACTGTTTCCCACTACGCATTTACAGGGGAAAATACTGAAAATAGGTAGCCATTTGTCTTTGGGCCTTATTGGATATGGAATGCAATAAAGTATTTTTTGGATCCAGGGAATCTGTGATTAGCTTATACCAACATTGGCACGTGAGGTTACAACTTTTTATTGCTGTTTCTTTTTATCAGATAGAAAAAGCCTTTGAGCATGAGGTAGCAGAAGGTGAAATACAGTTAACCCTGAACAGTGTGGGGGTTGGGACACTGACCCTCCACATAGTTGGAAATCTGCGTATAACTTTTTAGTCCCCCAAAACTTAACTATTAACAGCTTATTATTGATCAGAAGCCTTTCTGATAACATATATATGGATTTTTTTGATAGAGTCTTGCTGTATGTATTATATACTGAAGCTAGAGAAAATAAAATTACTAAGAAAACCAATGGAAGAGAAAATATATTTACTGTTAATTAAGTGGAAGTGGATCATTGTATGAGTTGGTAATTTAATTCTCCTACCACTGTGTTTCTATTAAATCTGTTGTAAATCTTTTACTCAGGGCAGCATGATATCATTTGGTCTTTAATATCTTAATTGTAATACCTCTCTGCTTTTCTTATTAGCTTAGGTAAGTGAGGGAATCTGATGACTTTGTGTGCTGGCAAATAAACATGTAGGCACACACATATCCTGGTGGAACTCAGTTATAAAGTATTCATTCGGATTACCCAAATTTTCAAAGGTGGTTAAAGGCTTGAAATTTAAAGCTTTGTTTTTTTGTTTTTGTTTTTTTTGAGACGGAGTCTTGCTCTGTTGCCCAGGCTGGAGTGCAGTGGCCGGATCTCAGCTCACTGCAAGCTCCGCCTCTCAGGTTTATGCCATTCTCCTGCCTCAGCCTCCCTAGTAGCTGGGACTACAGGTGCCTGCCACCTCGCCCGGCTAGTTTTTTGTATTTTTTAGTAGAGACGGGGTTTCACCGTGTTAGCCAGGATGGTCTCGA
This sequence comes from Piliocolobus tephrosceles, assembly GCF_002776525.5. Lineage (NCBI taxonomy): Eukaryota > Metazoa > Chordata > Mammalia > Primates > Cercopithecidae > Piliocolobus > Piliocolobus tephrosceles. The sequence continues at coordinate 69,134,644 of NC_045442.1, forward strand.
TCTCCTGACCTAGTGATCCGCCTGTCTTGGCCTCCCAAAGTGCTGGGATTAAAGGCTTGAGCCACTGCGCCTGGCTTTTTTTTTTTTTGAGACTGAGTCTCACTCTGTCGCCTAGGCCAGAGTGTAGTGGTGTGATCTCAGCCCACTGCAACCTCTACCTCCTGGATTCAAGTGGTTCTCCTGCCTCAGCCTCCCGAGTAGCTGGGATTACAGGTGCCTGCCACCACACCTGACTGATTTTTCTATTTTTAGTAGAGATGGGGTTTCCCCATGTTGGCCAGGCTGGTCTCGAACTCCTCACCTCAAGTGATCCACCCACCTTGGCCTCCTGAAGTGCTGGGATTACAGGTGTGAGCCACCACACCTGGCCTAAAACTTCTTATTGAGTACTCCTAAACTGTTGAGTATACAAACACAGACCTGGACAGTGATCCATATTGAGAACTCTTAACTAGATCACTTAAGATTCTACCATGACTCTATGACTAGGAAGCTATTCCTGTAAGTGATGGCAGCAAGTATATATACACATTTCAGGATGTCTCACTATCTTAGATTAGGGAAAAGTATGAAGTTAAATGAAATTAGAGTACCTTTTAAGCAGGAAACTAAAAACAGTCATACTGTCTAATTGCAGTAGGGCAGTGGTTCTCAAATGGGGAAGATTTTGCCTCCCAGGGGATATTGGCAATGTTTGGAGACCTTTTTAGTTGTCAACAACTGGCGGGAGGTGACAACAGTGCCAGAGCAGTGCTACTGGCATCAGTGAGTAGAGGCCAGGGGTGCTTCTGAACATACTTTAATGCACAGATCAGCCCCTCACAACAAAGAATGATGGCATAACTCTTTAGAGAAGACAAGCTGAGTGGAGTCAGTGGGAAGGTATACATATCAGAGAGTGCTAACCTTTATTTCCCTTTATAGTAGGAAGTCAGTAGCTAATGCATGAACCTGAAAAGTCAAGAAGCGGTACTATAAGTGTGTTATTTAGAACTATGAAAGCGAACACCCAAAGCAACAGTTCAGAGTGATTCCTGTGGGGATAAGAAGAGGTGATGTGGGGGCTAGGAGCAGGTGTGATGGTCATGGGTTACTGGTTTTTACAGGTTTGCAGATTACATAACGTTTCAAATAATGTGAATGTATAATGGGTGAAAAAACATGAAAGAGAATAAATTTGTATATACACATTCAAACCAAATACAGTGAGGCCCATTAAAATACCTAGGCAGAAATGAATATCAGTTCTACTGTGTCTCTGTGACCAAAATAACTATGGAATTATAAAAAGAAGTACAAGATTTATACATTGACAATTATAAAACATTGAAAGAAAGAAAACCCAAAAAAGAAAAAAGATATTCAATGCTTATGGATCAGAACACTTAATATTGTTAAGAGATGGCAATACTCTCAAATTGTTCTATATATTTAACGTAACTACTCTAAAAATTCTTGCTCCTTTTTTTGCATAATTTGATAAACTGATCCTAAAATTTATATGGATATTCAGGGAACCCAGAACAGGCAAAGTAATCTTGAAGAATGAGAACAAAGTTGGAGGACTCACACTTAAAACTTACTACAAGGCTTCTAGTTCCAAAATGACAGTGTGGAAGCAAACTGGCTTAACTACCCCAGACCCCTTGCCCCACAACCCCCCACCACAGAACCACAAAAATTAATATACAGCACTAAGATTTTAACCAGTAACAACCCAGAGTTCAAATATGAGGATTAGAGAATCCTAGGGCCACAGAGTAGTGAAAAATTTTAAGCAGACAGTGGGAGAATCAGACTTCCACATCTTCATTGCCCCACTACCCCATTCTACCCAGGACCAAGAGTTTGTAAAATATCCTTCCAACTCATGGCTTCTACACTGGAAACAGTGAGGCTAAGGTAGTCAGTGAACTTCCCCACCATCTTGGGTTCCCTGTTGGGAGACTTGTCCTTGCCTTAACCTGTGGGGAAGCATAGTGACTGCCTGAAGGGAGAAAATGCCTGAGGACAGGCAGAGACAAAGTGGAGAGGTGGGACTACCATCCTCAGCCCTGAAAACTGCTGTTACTCAGTCAAAGAAAATGTCAGTGGCTGTTGGGCAGCACCATGCTGTAGGGGTTAGGTTCCCCAAGTCCCATGGGCACCAACTCTTAGCCAGCCTTGACACACTGCTGGGACAATCCCTTTGGGACCCCCTAGAGCTGAAAAGGAGGCAGTGACTTAGCAATATTGATTCACTAAGCAGATACATCTAATAAAAATCAAAGCAAGGCTGGGTGCAGTGGCTCACGCCTGCAATCCCAGAACTTTGGGAGGTCAAGGTAGGCAGATTGCTTGAGGCCAGCACTTCAAGATCAGCCTGGCCAACGTGGCAAAACCCCGTCTTTACTAAAAACACAAAAATTAGCTGGGCATGGTGGTACACACCTGTAATCCCAGCTACTCAGGAGCCTGAGGCACAAGAATTGCTTGAACCTGGGAGGTGGAGGTTGCAATGAGCTGAGATCATGCCACTGCACTCCAGCCTGGGTGACAGAGTGAGACTCTGTCTCAAAACAAAATAAAAACAAGCCAGATAGAGAAAACCAGAATAACAAATCCTTCAATGCAAAGACATAGAAGATAAACCCGTAAGAAACAACAGGGAATCATGACCTTCCCAAAAGGACAAAGCAAAAATTCAGTGACTGGCCCTAACAAGATAGCAGTTTATCAGCTTTCTAAGAATTCAAAATAGCAGGGTTTTGTTGTTGTTGTTGTTGTTGTTGTTGTTGGTTGTTTGTTTTGAGACACGGTCTCGCCTTGTTGCCTAGGCTGGAGTGCAGTGGCACACCCACGGCTCACTATAGCCTCAACCTCCCAGGCTCAGGGAATCCTGTCACCTCAGCTTCCTTAGTAGGTGGTACTACAGGAACATGCCACAACATCTGGTTAATTTTTGATTTTTTTGTAGAGATGGTCACACCATGTTGGCCAGGCTAGTCTTGAATTCCTGGCTCAAGTGTTCCTCCTACCTTAGCCTTTCTTTTTTTTTTTTTTTTTTTTTTTTGAGACGGAGTCTTGCTCTGTCGCCCGGGCTGGAGTGCAGTGGCCAGATCTCAGCTCACTGCAAGCTCCGCCTCCCGGGTTTACGCCATTCTCCTGCCTCAGCCTCCGGAGTAGCTGGGACTACAGGCACCCGCCACCTCGCCCGGGTAGTTTTTTGTATTTTTAGTAGAGACGGGGTTTCACCGTGTTAGCCAGGATGGTCTCGATCTCCTGACCTCGTGATCCGCCCATCTCAGCCTCCCAAAGTGCTGGGATTACAGGCTTGAGCCGCCGCGCCCGGTTTACCTTAGCCTTTCAAATTGCTGGGATTACAGGCATGAGCCACCATACCTGGCACAAAATAGCAGTTTTAAGGAAACGGAGCAATCTCCAAAATAACAAAGAAAAGTAGTTCAGAAATTTATCAGAGAAATTGAACAAATAGATTGAAATAATTAAAAAAAACAAAAAACAAAACAAAACCCCACAGAAATCTTGGAAACGAAAAAGACATTTGCTTAACTGAAAAACTGTATGGAGGCTCTCAATGGCAGAATGGACCAAGCAGAGAAAATAATTAGTGAACTTGAAGATGGGCTATTTGAAAATATACAGTCAGTGCAGAAAAAAGAATGAAAAGGAACAGACTGTATATAAGATATAGAAAATTACCTCGAAAGGACAAATTTAAGACTTATTAGTGTTCAAGAAGGAGCTGAGCAAGAGGAAAGATAGAAAGCTTATTCAAGGAAATAATAGCAGGTAACTTTTTAAAACTTGAAAAAGATAGAAATATCCAGTTACAAGAAAGTCTGTGCCAAACAGATTAAACCCAAATAAAACTACCTCAAGGCATATAATAAACTCTCAAAAGTTAAGAACAAAAAGAGGATCCTAAAAGCAGCAAGGAAAAGAAGCAGGTAACATATAAAGGAACTCCAATTAGTCTGGCAACAGACTTCTCAGTGGAAGCCGTATAGGCCAAGAGGGAGTGTAATGACATTTTCAGAATTCTCAAGGAAAAAACTGCCACCCAAGAATATTTTGCAAAATTATCCTTCAAAAACTGAGGTACAACAAAGCATTTCCCAGACAAACAAAAGCTGAGAGAATTCACCACCACCAGACCCATCTTACAAGAAATGCTAAAGGGAATTCTTCAGTCTGAAAGAAAACAAACAAACCAACAAACCAGTAACGTGCTAAAAGAAGCTTTTTCAACGTATAAAATCCACTGGTAAAATTAAGTACATAGGCAAATACAGAATACTCTATTACTGCAATTGTGGTGTGCAGTACACTTATAACTGTAATATGAAGCCCAAAATCACGTCTGTCAAAAACAATAGTAACTATAGCGACCTGTTAAGAGATAGGTAATGGAGGTAATATTAAAAATGTAAATTGAGTCAAAATATGGAGGAGATGGAGTTAAAGCATAGAATTTTTTTTGTTTTTTTGTTTTACCTTTGTTTGTGTATTTTTGATCTAAGTTCTCATCTCTTTAAAATAACTTGTTATATCTCTAAGATGTTTTTTGTAAGCCTCATGGTAACCAGAGTACAAAAACCTATAATAGACTCACTAAAAATGCAACAAATTAAAAACAAATTACTAGGGGAAGTCACTTAACCACAAAGGAAGACAGAGAGAAAGGAAGAAAAGTGGTTCAAAACAATCAGAAAATAAGCCACAAAATGGCAGTCTTGAGTCCTTACTTATTAATAATAACACTGAAAGTAGTATTGTCAATTCTTCAATTAAAAGGCATAGAGTGGCTGAATGGATAAAGAAACAAAACCCAACTCTATGCTGCCTTCGGGAAACCCACCTCACTAATAAAGACACACATAAGCTGAAAGTGAAGGGTGGAACAAGACATTCCATGCAACTGGAAACCAAAAAAGAGTTGGAGTAGCTATACTTACATTGAATAATATAGACTACCAGTCTAAGACTGTAAAAAGAAACCAAGAAGGGCACCATATAAGATAAATAGATCAATTCAGCAAGAAGATATACAAATTATATTATAAATATCTATGCATCCAATACTGGAGCACTTAAGTGTGTAAAGCCGATGTTAGTAGATCTAAAGGAAAATACAGACTACAACACAACTATAGCAGGGCACTTTAACACCACAGTCTCAGTAATGGGCGGATTGTCCAGATAGAAAAATCAAGAAACATCTGAGTTAAACTACACACTAGATCTAATAGACTTGATATTTACAGAACATTTCACCCAATTGCTGCAGAATACACATTCTTTTCATTAGCACATCAAACATTTTCTAGAATAGAGTATCCCGTAGGCCACAAAACAAGTCTGAAGACATTTTTAAAAAACAGAAATAGTATCAAGTATCTTTTCTGACCACACTGGAATAAAACTGGAAATCAATAACACAAGGACCCTGGAAAATACACAAACACATGGAAATTAAACATCATGCTCCTGAATGACCAATGGGCCAATGAAAAAATTAAGAGGAAAATTTAAAAATTTCCTGAAACAAATGAAAATGGAAAATACAACATACCAAAATCTATGGGATACAGTAAAAGCATTACTAAGAGGGAAGTTTATGACAATAAACACTTCTATCAAAAAAGAAAATTAGAATTTAAGTAAACAACCTAACAGTGCACCTCAAAGAACTAGAAATGGAAGACTAAACCAAACCCAAAATTAGTAGTAGGAAAGAAATAAAGATCAAAGTAGAAATAAATGAAATTGAGACCAAAAAAGCTCCACAGAAGATCAATGAAACAAGAAGTTGGGTTTTTAAAAAGATAACCAGTATCAGCAAATCTTTAGCTAGTCTGCAAAGGAGAGAAGATCCAAATAAAATAAAAAATGATAAAGGAGGAATAATAACTGAAACCTCAGACATACAAAGAATGGTTAGAGACTGTTTTGAAGAACTATACACGACCAAAATGGAAAATCTAGAAGAAATGGATGAATTCCTGGATACCATATAACCTACTAAGATTGAACCATGAAGAAATATAAAACCTCAACAAACCAACCATGAGTAATGAAATTGAAGCTGTAATAAAATTGGGCCAGGTGCAGTGACTCATACCTGTAATCCCAGCACTTTGGGAGGCTGAGGTGGGAGGATCCCCTGAGACTCGGAATTTGAGACCAGCCTGGGCAACATAGTGAGATCCTGTCTCTACAAAAACAGTTTTAAGAAATAGTTGTGTTTGGTGGCATGTACCTGTAGCCCCAGTTATGTGGGAGGCTAAGGTGAGAGGATCACTTGAGCCCAGGAGTTTGAAGCTGCAGTGAGCTATGATTGCACCACTGTACTCCAGACTGGGCAACATGAGTGAGTCCCTATTTCTTAAAAAAAAAAAAAACTGAAGAGGAGATAATACTTCCAACCTTATTCCATGAGGCCAGGATTACCCTGATACCAAAACCAGAAAAGGACCCAAGAAAAGAAGAAAAGTACAGGCCAATATTATTGATGAACATAGATGCAGAAATCCTCAACAAAACACCAGGAAACCAAATTTAGCAACACATCGAAAAGATCATTCACCATGATCAAGTGAAATTCATTCCAGTGATATAAGAGGATGATTCAACACCTGCAAATCAATAAACATGATATGTCACATTAACAAAGTTAACAAAAGCCACATCATTGTTTCAACAGATGCTGAAAAATCATTTGATAAAATTCAGCACCCCTTTATGATAAAAGCCCTCATCAAAATGGGTATAGAAGGAGCACACCTCAAAATAATAAAGGCCATAAATGACAAATTCATAGCTAACATCATACTGTATGGGGAGAAATTGACATCCTTTTCTCTTAGGACTGGAAGAAGACAAGGATGGCTATTTTTACCACTGTTATTTAGCATAATACTAGAAGTCCTGGCCAGAGCAATTAGGCAAGAGAAAGAAATAAAGGGCATCCAAATTGGAAAGAAAGAAGTCAGATTAGCCTTGTTCACAGATGACATGATCTCATACCTAGAGAAACCTAAAGACTCCACAAAACAAATTGTTAACACTGATAAATGAGTTTAGTACAATTGCAGGATACAAAATCAACATACAAAAATCAGTAGCATTTATCTATGTCAACAGCAAACAATCTGAAAAAGAAATCAAGAAAGCAGTCCCCCTTATAATAGCTACAAAATACCTAGGAGTTAATCTAACTAAATAAGTAAAAGATCAAGGAAAACTATAAAACTCTGATGAAAGAAACTGAAGAGGACACAAAAAAGCAGAAAGATATTCCATGCTAATGAATTGGAAGAATTAATATTTTTCAAATGACAGTACTACTTGATGTAGTTTACAGATTCAGTTCAATACCTATCAAAATACCAATGATATTCTTCATAGAAATAGGGAAAAAAATTCTAAAATTTATATGGAATTACAAAAGACCTTGAATAGTCAAAGCAATCCTGAGCAAAAAGAGCAAAGCTGGAGACACTACCTGACGTCAACGCTACAGTAAGCGAATAGCGTGATACTGGCATAAAAGCAGACACATAGACCAATGGAACAGAATAGAGAATCCAGATATCAATCCATGCATTTACAGCCAATTGATCTTTGACAAAGGCACCAGAACATACAATGGGGAAAGGACAGTCTTTCCAATAAATGGTACTGTGAAAACTAGATAACCATATGCAGAAGAATGAAACTAGACCCCTATCTCTCTACATTCACAAAATTCACATCAAAATGTATTAAAGCTTTAAATCTAAGACCTAGAACTGTGAAACTACCAAAATGAAATACTGGGGGAACCCTCCAGGACATTGGTCTAGACAAAGATTTTTTGGGTTAGACCTCAAAAGCACAGGCAACCAAAAGCAAAAATAGATATGGAATTACATCAAGTTAAAAAGCTTCTGCACAGCAAAGGAAACAGTCAACCCAGTAAGGAGACAACATAGAGAATGGGAGAAAATATGTGCATCTGACAAGGCATCAGTAACCAGAATATATAAGAGCTCAAACAACCCAAGAGCAGAATAACAAATAATCTATACAGTGAGCAAAAGATTCAAACACATTTCTTGAAAGAAGACATACAAATGGCCAAATAGGTGTATAAAAAATGCTCAGCATCACTAATAATTAGAGAAATGCAAATCAAAACCACCATGAGGTATCATTTATCCTAGTTAAAATGTTTCATATTAAAAATGACAGTAACAGATGTTGATGAGTATGTCTAGAAAAGGGAACCCTCATAAACTGTTGTTAGGAATGTAGATTACTATAGCCACTATGGAGAACAGTATGGAATTTCCTCAAAAAACTAAAAATAGAGTTACTATATGATCCAGCAATTTCACTACTAGGTATATAGGCAAAAGAAAGAAAATCAGTATTTTTAAGGGTTATCTGCACTCCTATGTTTAATGCAGCAATATTCATAATAACCAAGATATGGAATCAACCTAAGTGCCCATCAGTGGGTGAAAGGATATAGAAAATGTGGTATATATACACAATGGGATGTTACTCAGCCTTAAAAAGGAATGAAATCCTGTCATTTGCAGCAACATGGATGGAACTGGAACCCATAATCTTAAGTGAAATAAACTAAGCCCGGATAGAAATATCACATGTTCTCATTCATATGTGGGAGCTTAAAAAGTGGATCTCATGAAGATAGTAGAATGGTAGTTACAGAGGCTGGGAATGGTGGGGGGAACGGGGAGAGGTTGGGAGGCACGGGATAGAGGACAAAAGAATATAAAGTAGAAGCACAATCATGTTGATAACTTAATTGATTCATGCTAGCAAGAACACTGTCCTTGTTTTGTAATAAACCAATAGTTATGATTAAAATGCCCCACAGGCATTAAAAAATATCATGCATGGAAATAATGAGAACAATTGAATATCTGACTAACTGGTCAAACTAGATTTTGACTGTTAATATAAAAAATCACTATCCTGACCAAGTGCACATTGAAATAATGTACTAAGCAACAAAGGATTTTTCGGTATATGATAAATACTAGAAAACCAAAAAAAAAAAAAAATTCAGTGCGGAAAAAGAAACTGACTGCAAAGCAACAATAATGAAAACAGTGTAGAGCCTGCATAAGGGTGGACTGTGGAATAGAATCGAGAATTCAGAAGTATCTTTTCTTTTCTTTTCCTTTCTTTTCCTTTTCTTTTGTTTTCCTTTTTCTTTTCTTTTCTTTTTTAGATGGAGTCTCACTCTGTTGCCAGGTTGGAGTGCTGTGGCATGATCTTGGCTCATTGCAACCTCCACCTCCTGGGTCCAAGTGATTGTCCTGCCTCAGCCTCCCGAGTGGCTGGGACTACAGGCACAAGCCACCACACCCAGCTAATTTTTGTATTTATAGTAGAGACGGGGTTTCACCATATTGGCCAGGAAGATCTCAATCTCTTGACTTTGTGATCCCCCCATTTCGGCTTCCCAAAGTGCTGGGATTACAGGCATGAGCCTGGCCTCAGAAGTATATTTTCACAGCACTTTGGGAAAGGCCTAAATGTAAGAGTTACAACAATAAAACTCTGAAGACAACAGGTATAAACCTTCATAGTCTTGGTCTTGGACTAGTCAAATGATCTTTTAGGTATAACACTAGAGGCACAAGTGACAGAAAATAGACTTCATCAAAATTGAAAACTTCTGTGCTGCAAAATGATACCATTAAGGAAGTTAAAAAACAATCCACTAAATGGGAGAAGATATTTGCAGATCATTTATTTGTTAGAGGACTTGCATCCAGAATTTTTTTTAAAAAACCTCTCACAATCCAATAATACAAGGGACAAAAATCCCAACAAAAACGGGGTGGTTTGAAATGACATTTCTATAAGGAGATGTACAAATGGCCAATTAGCACATGAAGATGCTCAACATCATTAGTCATTATAGAAATGCAAATGAAAACCACAATGAAATACCACTTTATACACACTGTATGGCTAGAATAATGAGACAGAAAATAGCAAGTGTTAGTGAGGATATGGGGAAATTGGAACCTTCATTCATTGCTGTTGGGATTGTAAAGTGGTACACAGCCACTTAGGAAAATAGTTTGTCTGCTTCTCAAAATGTTGAACATATATTTCCCATAGAACCTAGCAATTCTACTTGTAAATATGTATATACCCAATAGAAATAAAAGCACATATCTACACAAAAACCTGTATATCTATTCATAGCAGCATTAGTCACAATAGCCAAAAAGTGAAATAACCCTAATATCTGTCATCTGATGAATGGATAAACAGAATGTGGTATATCCATACAATGGAATATTATTCAGCCTAGAAAGGAATGAAATACTGAGACATACTATAACCCAGATGAACCTTGAAAATATTATGGTAAATGATAAGAAGCCAGTCACAGAAGACCACATAATACCTGATTCCATTTGTTTGAAATGTGCAGAATAGACAAATCCATAGAGAAAAAGTAGATTAATGGTTTTCAGGGCCTGGGTAGAGGATAATGGAGAGTGACTACTTAAGGTATGAAGTTTCTTTTTAGGGTGATGATATTACTGGAATTAGATAGTGGTGATGGTTACATAACTGTATACTAAAAACCACTTAATTGTACATTTTAAAAGGGTGAATTTTATGGTATGTAAATTATTTCTCAAAAGGATTTAAAAAAGCTGTGGAAGGATGAAATGGAAAATTAAGTCTGCCAGTTATTTTAATGTTTTAAAGTATTCTTTGGCTAAGTGTGTGTGTGTGCGCGTGTGTTGGGTGAATTTGGAAGAGAGGAAGAGAGATACTGTTGTCATCATTTGTTAAAACAAATTTGCCATAACTTCTTACCATAGCAGGAACATCAGGGCTACTTGATTTAGATGAAATCAGTCAGAGCTTCTCTCCTGCTGCCCTCTCCCAACCTTCCCATCATCTGGAAAGATCTAGCAAGGAAAGACTTGGAAGAGTGATGTCTAGATCTTACCATGTCACTGCATCTCTGGTTTTCTCCAGTGTTAGTATCTTCCTTACACTCACAGGCTTATTTGTGATAGTTAAATGAAGTTTTAGATGGGAAAGGACTCTTAAAGAATTCAAATCATTCTGCAAATGTAACACAAATATAATGAAACACTGAATGGTGTTTTAATTTGGTGACATTGTGATACGCATTTAATTGGTCTGACTGACATGTAGAGACAATAATTTAATTAATATTTTATTCATTTATTTGGGGGTATTTGCCTTCTTAATGGAATTTTAAGAATTGGAACACTCAAAATTAAAAAAATTTTTTTAAAGAATTGGAACACTGGAGTGGGGAGAAAGAGGATGGAACTGTGGAGGAAATATAGGTAGGAAAATATTTGATGTAGAATCTGGTGTGTTGTTATTGGTAATCAGGATAATTCTGGTGAATTGAATTTGTCGAGCAGAGTTTGGAGATAAAAAATTGTTGAGGCTGAGGCTACTTGGGAGCCAATAGGACATCTTTGTTTAGATATATAAACTAATCATCATACTCTTAACCTGGGCTGCAAACTTTCAGAATTTTTCCCCATGGCTTAACTTTGCCTCTGACACTTTGCTTTCTCCTACAGCTTACTCAGTATCTTAGATTTATTAATTTTAAATGAATCATTGTAGAGTTAAAGTCATCTCTTAAGTCCTAGTCAGGTTATAGGTGGTAAAGATTCCACAAAACCAGAAATACACAGAGTATACAGTATTTGAAGTATCATTCATTTATTCAATGTTTGGTTAACACAAGCCTTTGGGAGTTTGAGTATTTATGGTTGTTTTTAGAAATAGATAGTCATGTGCATCTGTAAAACTTAAACAGATGTTTTGTTTTCCTGAGAATGAGTTGAGGCTTAAATATGAGAGCCTGAGCTAATTCCTAGGTGAAGAATGAGAGTGACAGGGTGCTTAGTTCCCAAATAATACTTCAGAAAAATAGGAACCTACTTTTATGTCATTTCTCTTTTTTTCTTCTTCCTTTGGTTGCTGCAGTATATTTAAGGTCTTTTTGACTTGGCCAAAGGAATAATGATCTTGGAATCCATTTTAGTGACAGGATCTCTCTGGAAGATCCAAATAGTCAATTCTGACAGAACAAGGACACTGATTTGTGGCCATGAATAGGCTGCAACAAGGGGAAACTCCTTTTCATCTTCATCAGATGTTTGGGGTCACTTTCACGAAAGAAACCAACAAATGCTAGCAGGACACTGCATACTCCTCCCCACAGTCCCCAGATCATGAGTTTCTATACCCTGCCCTAGAGCTCTCCTTCACCATTGCTGATTCCACAAAAAATACCATGACCACACATTCAGATGAGAGTAACACAGCAATTGGCAATACAAAAGAATGTGCCATATTCTTCCTTAGTCTGCCCCAAAACTCCTTTGTGGAGTACTTGTAGAGGTAGAGTGATACTTAAGCTTATCCATTTCTACTTGTAGAGTGCCCACTACTTTCATACCCTCATGCTATGTGTGTATTTCTTTACTCTGTGCTTTTTCAAATACTCTCTTGTTCTTTTCCATTTTTCTAACTTGTACATAATCCTTAAAATCACGAATCTGTTTTGTTGTTGTTGTTTTTGGAGATGGAGTTTTGCTTTTGTCACCCGGGCTGGGGTGCAGTGATGCAATCTCAGCGCACTGCAACCTCTGCCTCCTGGGTTCAAGCGATTCTCATGCCTCAGCCTCCCGAGTAGCTGGGGTACAGGCACCTGCAACCATGCCCAGCTAATTTTTGTATTTTCAGTAGAGACGGGATTTCGCCATGTTGGCCAGTCTAGTCTCAAACTCCTGACCTCAGGCTGCCTGCCTGCCTCCCAAAGTGTTGAGATTACAGGCGTGAGCCACTGCACCCAGCCCATAATCCTTAAAAATCAAACTGAATTTCTGCCTCTTATGTAGAACTCATTTTAACTTTTGTTTGCTTATTTAACTTTATAGAGATGTGTGTCTAGTTCCTCTCATTAGTTTCTAAGTTCCTTGCATATAGGGCTTATGGATTGTTCATATCTTGTCCAGCAAAGCCAGTAGCTGCAGCAGTTATTTTGACTCTAGTGCAGCTGTCTTACTGTGAGCCAACATCCTGCAGAAGAAGGAGTTTGGAAATATTTGTGACTGGTAATGTCTTTCACTGAACCTAAGGCAAACCTGAGCAATTTGCAGAATCAGTTGAGGCTTAAATATGAGAGTATGTGTGTGTATGTATATATATATATATATTTTAAGACAGAGTCTCACTCTGTCGCCCAGGCTGGAGTGCAGTGGTGGTGCGATCTTGTCTCACTGCAACCTCCGCCTCCCAGGTTCACGCCATTCTCTTGCCTAAGCCTCCTGAGTATTTGGGACTACAGGCGTGTGGCACCACGCCCGGGTAATTTTTTGTATTTTGTGGTAGAGACGGGGTTTCACCATGTTAGCCAGGATGGTCTTACTTTCCTGGCCTTGCGATCCGCCCGCCTCAGCCTCACAAAGTGCTGGGATTACAGGTATGAGCCACCGCGCCCGGCCGAGAGCTTATATTTAAGCTTCCTATAGGAAAGTGGGAAGGGAGTTTCCGGCCATGGAAAAATGAAATAACTCAATTGGTTTGAAGTATTTGTGGAATGCACTTTAAGCATAATCAATATTCATCCTAAGTACTTCATTGAATAGTTTGAATGAAACCACCATATTGCATGTGCTCCACCTTGGCTAGAGAATGTCAATGTGTGGACTTTTCAAATTAGATTTTATCATCTGGCATGGGTATACCAACTAGTTACATTTTATGTAGAGCCTCCAGATATTTGGAAATGGATTATGTTTTACATTCCTTCCTATGCTTTCAGAACCATCACCTTCATGTCCAAAACAGTGTGATGCTATTCATTTTAGAATATTATTGAGGACATCACACTGGTGGCTCTTTGAAGGGATGTGTTTTGGACTCAGGTGTGGAACTGCCACATGCCACTCATTCAACTCTTTGGCATCTAGGAGGCTTTGCATATGCTGTGTGAATCCTCTCGTCCTAGGAGAGTTTACTTAGTGGAGCAGTGTTGGGATTTCTAGCCTGTTTTCTTCTGAGGAAAAAAAACATGTCAAGTTAAACCTTCTAGGATGAAGGGAAGATTTTGCTGGGGGGAGCTGTTGTATCTGAAGTGTTAATGTAGAGCAAATGCAGTTTATTTTCTCAAAGGAGGGAGAGAGATCATGCCAAGAAAAACACATAGAGTGGAGTGGAGTAGAGTTGGGAAAGAAAATGTGACAAGTCCCTAAAATCAAATGCCTGTAGGAAGGATTTTCCCCATCATTAGCTCCAAATGTTGAGGGATGGGGAGGATGTTGCTTGTTTCTTTATTTCTTTTTAAAAAATTAATTTACTTTTTTCTTGACTCTTTAGTTTCAGAAGTAGATTAAGGAAAAGCTTATTAGGAAGTCTAGAGCCATAGGCACTGTAGAAATTACCAGCCCCCAAAAGTCAATATCCAATTACTGTACCTTTTTGGCTGTTCCACATAATTAACCATGCTGCTTGATCCAAGTGAAGCCAGGGGAAAGCCAGGCACTGTTAGATGGTGTAGCTCCTTGCTTAACCCCTCATGTTGTAGTGCAAAGATGAGTGCCCACTTACCTGAATCTCTCAGGAAATGACATTTTCCAAAAGATTTTCTTCTGGTCCCTCTTGAGAACAATATAAAGAGCGTGTAATTCAGAGAGAGATTACTTTGAATTTGACTAAAAGGAAAGTACAAAGGCTTTGTTTTTTCAGATCCCATGAAATTAATACTGTCACATTTGGAAAATGTTGCTCTGTTTTAATAGATCTCTTAGAAGTATATCTCTTATGCAAATAGTAATTGTGGTTTTTAAAGCTAAGATAAATGTGATTCATTTACTTAAAATCAAGCCACCTTGTAGCTGTGAGTAGTTTTCCCATTTTGTTGAAGGTAAGTACAATTTTTAATTAGCTACATTTGGTTGCAGGAGAGGTTAAAGAATAGATTTTTTTTTTTTTTTTTTTTTTTTTTTGAGACGGAGTCTCGCTCTGTCACCCAGGCTGGAGTGCTGTGGCGGGATCTCAGCTCACTGCAAGCTCCGCCTCCCGGGTTCACGCCATTCTCCTACCTCAGACTCCCGAGTAGCTGGGACTACAGGCGCCCGTCACCTCGCCCGGCCAGTTTTTTGTATTTTTTAGTAGAGACGGGGTTTCACCGTGTTAGCCAGGATGGTCTCGAACTCCTGACCTCGTGATCCGCCCGTCTCGGCCTCCCAAAGTGCTGGGGTTACAGGCTTGAGCCACCGCGCCCGGCCAAAGAATAGATTTAAGTAGGCATGTCTAAAAAGGACAGAAAGTCCCGCAAAGCAATTGTCAGCAGGGATTAGATCTCTGGATGTCCTTGTTTGTCAGGAAAAGCCTTCCGTGTATCCAGTAGCTTCTGAAAATGTTAATGTGGCACTGTGCAGGGAGTCAAGGGAACAATCTCCTCATTTTCAGTGCAGGATGCTAGGGAAAGCCTGTCACTACGTGTGCGTGGGTGTGTGAGTGAGGGCTGGCTGTGCACTCTGCCTCTCTGGCTGAAGTAAGTTGCAGTGCAGCTTTGCCTTTTCATGGGCTTGGGTGTGGGGAATCCCTCCTACCAAGAGTATTTTGGGAAATTCCTAAATGCTGATGTGTTCTCAGCTCTATATAATGCCCTTGTTGGAGTGAGTAGCAAAACGCACATGGAGAATGATTTTAAACCACCAGTCAACCAATTCCTGATGTGTGTCTTTTACTTGCTTGATAGAGCTGTTCAAGGAGAATCTTGCTGTTGGTCAAGGATTTTAGGCTTCCACGTAGCACAAGGATTGCTCTTCTTTTCCTTTTCCAGGGCTTTTCCTGTCTCTAGATATTTAGCATGCAGATGCAGTTTCATGATCTAGCACGAGAATCTCCCACATTTCCACATATATTACACAGTCAGCGAAGCAAATGGTAATGGTGGCTGCTCCAGCCAAACCTGGTGGTGCTACTGCCATCACTTTTCTAATAACCTTGATATCTCTGCAACAAGGTTAGTGGTGGTGTTTACCAAAGCTACAACTTTCTTTCTCCTTTCTCTTTCCCTGCTTCTGTTGTCTCCCTGTCTCCCCTCCTGCTGCCCCCTACAACTTAGGTTAATGAACTTGCCTGTGATATGCAGAAATTAGTCAAACATGCATCTTTAAAACACATTTTAGAGTTTTAAAAAATGTGCGTAATAGAAATATATCCTAAAGTTCAAAAGCATTCTGAGATTGTCACAGTTAGTGGCAGATTAAGGAAACAGAATATAAAATAGCCAAATATATTCCAGGAAGTCATGCTTGTTGAGTAGGCATTTATCTGACAGATTGAAATGAGCTTCTTTTGTGTGTTGGCACATAGTCCAGAATTGCAAGTTTTTCACTTTTAGTGTTTATATAAAATTCTCCTGCTGGCTCATTTCATGGAAATAAAGGCTCACTCACTTCATCTGTAACTTGTATCTGTAGTAAGACCCTTACAAGGACCGCAATTTTCATCTTGGTTTAATTTGCAAGAAAAACCTGATTATGTACATATAGCTACTTGTTTTAATTTAGTGTCAATTGTCAGTGTCGTAGTAGAAATGGATGAAGAAAGTCCTTTTGGAAAGGAGATTTTTATGGAAATCAAAGGAGTATTGCTCAGCAACTCTTAATAGGTGTTTACTGAATATATACTATGGGAATGTATGTGCGCTTTAGAGATTCTAAAGAATAACATATCCTTGCCTACAAGGTGTTGCTTACCAATTTGAGATGAAGATTGTCCATAGAATAGGGAGTGAACAAGCACTGTGTGAAAAAAAGGTATTATGCTGTGCAACAAAATTTCAAGAATAGGGTAATACGTAATGGACCGATTTGCTGTGGAGATCATTTCATTATATGTGAGATTGATGTCCAGAGATGTCATCCAGTTTAGTTAATGTAGTTCTGGCTAGCTGTTTGTGGAATTCTGGCTAGTTTGTCTTTTTAATGTCTTTATCCTGTTTCTTGTGTTATACTTGGAACACATCAACATAGAGTGAGAAGTTAACTGTTTTTGTTACCTAAAATTAGTCACATAGTAAAAAGAGATGGGTTGAGAATCAGATATATTTGATTTTAAATCCTGGCTGTGCTCATTCTTAGCTCTGTGTGCCTCAGTTTTCTCATTGGAAGAACTGGGATATAAGTTACTAATTTACAGTTTTGTTGGGATTAAATTATTTTCAAGCACGGCTGGGTGCTGTGGCTCGTTCCTATAATCCCAGCACTTTGGGAGGCAGAGGCGGGCAGATCACCTGAGGTCAGGAGTTCGAGACCAGACTGGTCAACATGGCAAAACCCTGTCTCTACCAAAAATACAAAAATTAGCAGGGCGTGGTGGCAGGCACCTGTAATCCCAGCTACTTGGGAGACTGAGGCAGGAGAATCGCTTGAACCCAGCAGGCAGAGGCTGCATTGAGCCTAAATTGTGCCACCTCACTCTAGCCTGGGCGACAGAGCAAGACAATGTCTCAAAATAAATAGATAAGTAAAAAATAAATAAATAAATTATTTTGAAGCACAAAAGCATTGCTTTTTCAGTTTTCTCACTAAATTTAATCCTCCTGGAAACGTGCCATCACTGGTAGAATATTAGGTATTTAGGTTATTTCCCATAGCACTTGTTCTTATGCAAATTACCAGATTTGTGCTTTTCCACGCTCTCTTATGAATCCTTACATCCCCAGTGTCAAATAGCAAAATAGCAAAGAAAATTTATATATGGGAAGAGAAGGATTTTTCAAAGACCATATTTTAATCTCATGCCTAAAGGGTAAATTTCTATCCATTTAATAATGTAATATAAATTATTTTCATAGTAAGCTAAACAAAACATAATTTGAAAGACAAATCTGCTGCCTTTGCATCTTACAAAATAACATGTCCTTCTAAACCCAGCTAAAGTCCTATCTCCACAAAACCTTCTCTGGCCACTCCCACCCATGGTAATTTTTTTCTCATCGAAAATGCAGTTTCTTTTGGTTATACAAATTTCACTGAGTTTTTGTTTGTATTGTTTTTTTGAGACAGAATCTCTCTCTGTCACCCAAACTGGAGTGGAGTGGTGTGTGATCCCAGCTCACTGCAACCTCCGCCTCCCGTGTTCAAGCAGTTCTCCTGCCTGAGCCTTGAGAGTAGTTGGGATTACAGGTGTGTGCCACCATGACCAGCTAATTTTTGTGTTTTTAGTAGAGATGGGGTTTCACCATGTTGGCCAGGCTGGTCTTGAACTCCTGACATCAGGTAATCGCCGCCCCCCCCCACCCCCTCCCCCCACCTCCCAGAGTGCTGGGATTACAGGCATAAGCCACTGTGGCCAGCCAATTTCATTGAATTTACCTCTCATTTGGCACTTAAGCATTGTTAGAAACCAGTATATGTCTATTTTTATTATTGTATCCTGCCTTGTCAATTAGATTGTAACCTCTTAGCAGCCATATATACCTTGTCTGAGAATTAGTTCTTTTCTTTTTTTTTTTTTTTTTGAGATGGAGTCTCACTCTGTTGCCCAGGCTGGAGTGCAGTGGCATGATCTCAGCTCACTGCAACCTCTGCCTTGGGTTCAAGCGATTCTCCTGCCTCAGCATCCTAAGTAGCTGGGATTACAGATGCACCACCACACCCAGCTAATTTTTGCATTTTTAGTAGAGACGTGGTTTCACCATGTTGGTCAGGCTGGCCTCGAACTCCTGACCTCAGGTGTTCCACCCGCCTCGGCCTTCCAAAGTGCTGGGATTACAGGCATGAGCCACTGTCCGGCCTAGAATTAGTTATTTTCTTCACAATACCTCATGGTGCTGTGTATGTGATAGGCACTGAGTTGATACCTGGTGCTTGAGGAAAGTGGTAACAATGTCAGGAAACAAGAAGAGGTTTTTTTCTGTATTCAATTTGTACAGGAGGTTCTGGCTTATTTATTCAATAGGTATAGAGTCCTTACCCAAATAAGTAGCTGCTGACTATGAGTGTATGACTTCAGTTGATTAAACAACTCAATGACTGCTTTTCAGCAGCACTGAAATGATGGGATTGTGGTGAAAACACAAACACATAGGTAGCAGGCTGGCATAAATGGTTGTACATACAAACTAGTGATGAGTGGCTCATGCCTGTAATCCCAGTATTTTGGGAGGCCAAGGCAAGAGGATCCCTTGAGGCCAGGAATTGAAGGCCAATCTGGGCAATATAATGAGACCTTGTTGCTACAAAAAATAAGAAAAATAGCCAGGTATGATAGTGTGTGCCTGTGGTACCAGCTACACGGAACCCTGAGTCAGGAGAATCACTGGAGCCCAGGAGTTGGAGGCTGCAGATTGCGCCATGATGAACCACTGCACTCCAGCCTGGGCCACAGAGTGAGACCCTGTCTAAAAAAACAAAAACCACAAACTAGTGATGAGTGAAGTTCATCTTGTGCTTTCTATTTGGAAATTTTATACCAGATCCATACTTCTAAGAGATGGCTACAGGAGAATGTCTTTTTAAAAAGCATTTCATATTTTGCATTGTCACCTAGTAACACATCATGAATAGTTGACTCTTGATAAAGTGTTTGCTTGCTAGTCCATAGCAAACCATATTTTAAAAGATACTGCAGTGAACCAGTGGTTTGTTGGAATAAACCTCACATTTGCTGAGGAATTGCTGGATATATCTGATTTCTTTCCTTTGACAATAGTCTAGTGTGGAGTGTGATGTCTTGGAGCCACTTAAAGACTTATCTTTTTCCCCAAGTGAAAAAGATAAAACTATACTTAGAGTCCTATAACTTGTTCATTTTTGCTTTCTATAATGTTTGTGTCTATTCCTTGAGCCTTTAAGGAGTAGGTTTGGGGTATTAGATGAGGAAAATTTGAGGGTTAGCTTATAACTTCTAATTCCTTTTCCTTGGGTGACTTGACCAGTTCTGAAAATGAGATTGAATGGCTAGAGACTTTGGAAACATCTAAGGTACTTAAAGAATATAATCTTAGCACAATAGGTAGTAAGATGTTTTAGGTATAAATAATAATATGTAATTAAAGTTTTCTTGTTGGTAGCATGTATACAAGTTAATATCTAATAGAGTCAAATGACTTGAATTTGAGTGGTTGCCATTACGTATTAATTATAATATAACATTCCCAAAATGTCTATAGTTTCTGTGTTATGTTTAGCTACCTTAGCTTTAGCTTCGTGTCAAGTATAGGAGCTTATAAGAATTTATGATGCTAGCTTTATGTCATCTTATAGTCTAACCATCTTGTTTTCAACTCTTGAATCAACTTGTTTCAACTTTCAGTTTTCTTTTATGAGAAACTGCTCCATTTTCATACTACATCCAGATAAAAAAGTTCAAACCATGTTTGACATACAAGATTAATTCTGCTCACCTCGAATGTAAGATTGGTAAAGTTTACCTCCAGGGTTCCTAGCTTGCCCTCTCTCTTTCCTTTAATCCCTGTTAAGACCTGTTCCCTCATTATTCTCCATCAAATTTTCACCCAGGAAAAAGACTACCAATATCTTAATCTTTGTAACCCTCCTGGGATTCTGAAATTAGATTCGTATTTCTAATAATCTCCTTTCTGGCATGAAAGTTTTCCTCTTTTAAAGGCATTTCAGACTTCAAGCCATTTAAATCACACCATACAATATGGAGCCCAGGAAAATGAATGTGAAAACCACCTAGCATAATCAAAGACCTTCGAAAGGATGGCGGTTCCGCTTCTCACTACGTGGTCCACTAGCCATTTCTAGTTATACGCTTCGGATATGTTTGCTGGCTTTGGTTCTAATTCAGACAGGGGTTTGATTCAGCAGACTTTATGTGGAACTTGTTCTGTGCCACGCACATCATAGAACATTTAAACTGTAGATGTACACATCAGAATTCTGAACTCTGTGTATCTTTCTTAACCCTACAGCATTGAAGTCCCAACACCAGCATTTTGGTCTAGGTCTAGTATCTGTCTTTCATGTTGCAAAATTCACCAAAGAAGATGGGGGAAAAGACATTCCCTGAATCTGTACCCACTGAATGTTGGAATTTGCTATAGAAAGAGAAGAGAAATAATTCTCAGGTAATTCCAGTGTCTTCCCTCTTCCTTCTTCCACCCCCAGTTGGGGGATGGGGGAGAAGCTACATGAATGTTGTATGTATTTTATAACTCCCAGAAGCCTAAACAAACATCTAAAGATTTTGAATGGAATGAAATGTAAGGTGAATCATATACACTCCTCTTAGAAATTGTGGTATTAAAAAAAAGACTGCAACATGATTCTGATGTATTTTATTTTTGAATTCTATTGTGGATGAATGGAGATGATGATATAAAAGGTATGATATAAAAGTTGAAGTGTACATCTCTTATTAAATTAAATATCTGATTGCTTGATTAAATAACTCTGGATATTCCTGGGATTCTCTGGTATTTATTTATAGCTCTGTATCTAGGGAAGGCTGGTGCTACATAATAAAAGCTACTAGGTGTGCTTTATGCCACTATGCCCAGAAAGCTTTGATTGCAGAAGTTCTTTTGTGAATAACACCACTTCAGTTGAAATGTAATCTCCTAGGATCTCAAATCCAGTATTTATTTTAAATCATAATAGTACTTTTCATTTTTGTTACAGAGAACTAAGAAACAAAGAAACATATTGTGGTCTGACAAAGATAGATCAGATATTTTGGAAGCATTTTAAAATCTTGAAAGCCTTTCTCTATTCGTACATAATTAGTGGATATTCTTCAGAGTGATTGATTCTCCCCAGAAGGAATAGTGTTCATATTCTATATTCTTGATAGTCTTAGAAGTTGGGGAGAGGGGTGGCAAACATACTAAAATTTAAAGTGAAATCATCATCTCATTGTTAAGAGGTAACAAGTGGTGGCACATTTTACCTTTGTTGCCCTGCCTTGTTCCAAACAGTTTCAAATTAATGGTGAGTATTATATCATTTTAGATCCTTTAAATTATGGAATGACTATAGTGTCTTAAAATCACATGTATGAAGCTCAGCTGCTGGCCGACTCTCTCTTACCATAGTTAAAAAGTTGTGCAAAATGAACTGAATTTTAATGTCGTGTATAGACTGTAAACCCCGTAACCATTAGTATTCATTATTTCACTTCTTTTTGATTTTTGCTCTCTTCACAACCTCCCTATCTATACCCCAGTTCAGGGGAAGAATGTCAGTATTTTTTATGCTAGTCCTTGGGTGAATTATCTTCAGAGAATGTTTCTCTTTTTAAGAAACAGTGCTGAAAAGGCCATGCCTTTTCTTTCTCTTTCTTTGAGGTTTTATCTTAGTTATATTGCTTGTTTAGATATAGGATAAGTTATTTTTATTTTTATCTCCAGGAAGCCTTTCAGCACAATGTGCTTTCTCATAGTTATTGAAATGCCACAAATCACCGGTGCAACTAATCTGAATAATTAGTAACTGAGTACAGGTATACTGGTTGTAAAGTTATCTCTGCATCTTTATGTAAGAATAGTAATTACATGAACTTACTTTTAATTTTTTTCCCTGCTGAACATGTTTTCTTTTATGTAGGAAATTCTTTCTAAATGCCAAAAAAAACCTAAAAAGATTTTTAAGTGATTCTATCCAGAAGAGATTGCTACCTCAGTTCCTTTTATCAAAAGCAGCCATACATGTAGTAATTTTAAAGAGGGGGGATTTTGAAGTCAAGTTTGAATCCCAGCTCTTCCACTTCCTAGCTGTTTGACCTTTGGGTAAAGTCTTTCAGTATCTCCATGTGAATATGAAAATAGTGTTATGAAACCGAACTGGGGTTTACTCGCCTGGAGTGGTAAAACCAGATATCTACACAGACATTTTGCAGTGACAGAAAGAAAGGCTTTTATTTGCAGGGCACCAAGCAAGGAGGACCAGGCAGCTAATGCTTAAATCCTTACCTCCTTGATAGCTTACAGGTAAGGGTTTTTAAAGGCAGGGGTAAATTTCAGGAAAGCAGAAGTGACAGACAAAATCCTATGTCAATGCATGGAGGTTACACAGTGGTTTTGGCCTAACAGGACAGGATATCTTGAAGCAGCAGCTTACAGGTCATAGTTAGAGTCAAAAATTTTCCGATTTGTGCTTAAGGAAGGGAAGCTTTGTTTAAAAATTTGGAATCAGCAGAAAAGAATGTTAAACTGCTTCCTGGGGATGACTCCCTCCAGGCCTCTCAGGAAGAAATTTAGAACAAAGAAAGGTGGTCAGAGTTCAGCCTTCAGTTCTTCCGTATCTGAGGTCTACCTGCCAGTGGATCAGTTCCCAGAGAGTCCTAGGTGGGGCTCCTGGTTTTTGAAAAATTCAGAGACATATGTTAAGATGTTATCTTCAGTCTCTGTAGGGAAACCGAACATCTCTAACCTTCCCGTCACCTTCTTTTTATCAAGTTACTTATTGACATCTCAGGGTCAGGTCCCTGGAATTTCCCTTAAAGGAACTCAGGACTTTCCTTTATTTTTTTATATGCTTGCCCAACCCCTAATAACTCCCCCTCCCCCCCCCACCTACTCTCCCCAAAAGGGGCTGCCTGCTCCATCTTAAGTAATGTTAAGACCTCCTCAGGAGTTTGCATTGTAGAGTGAATGACATCAGTGCATGTAAGGTACAGTGCATTATAGGGCTAATGCCCAATGGACATTAGTGGTAATGATGATTACACTGCCTTTCTTTTCTTTTCTTTTTTTTTTTAAATTGAGATGG
Organism: Piliocolobus tephrosceles; assembly: GCF_002776525.5. NCBI lineage: Eukaryota > Metazoa > Chordata > Mammalia > Primates > Cercopithecidae > Piliocolobus > Piliocolobus tephrosceles. The sequence continues at coordinate 69,158,445 of NC_045442.1, forward strand.
AATCTCACTCTGTTGCCCAGGCCAGAGCGCAGTGGCGCGATCTTGGCTCACTGCAACCTCCACTTACTGCGTTCAAGTGATTCTTCTGCCTCAGCCTCCTGGGTAGCTGTGATTACAGGCGCATGCCACCACGCCTGGCTAATTTTTGTATTTTTAGTAGACAGGGGGTTTCACCATGTTGCCCAGTGGTCTCAAACTCCTGACCTCAGGTGATCTGCTCGCCTTGGCCTCCCAAAGTGCTGGGATTACAGGCGTGAGCCACCGTGCCTGGCCTGATTACACTGCTTTTTAAGGCTTACTGCAACAGTATAGCTAGGTACCTAGAAATAAGCATTGTCACCAAGGTGAGGGAGAGCCTGCCTCAGATCCTCAGGCAAAATAAAGTCACAGATGGGAAGCCAGATGTTAAGCCACTTAAAAAGAGAGAACAACCAACAAAAGGAAGAAATGGAGGAACTATTAAAATATTTTTGTAGAAGCCCAGTAGTTTAGGACCACTTACTGAGTAGGCAAACAGTCCTATATACCTTTGTGGCCATGAGGATTTAATTTATTAAAGCAGCAACAGACTGGGTGCTGGTTATCTGTTGCTTTGTAACAAATCAGAATTAGTATCTAATTTTATTAGATACTAATAAAATGAGTACCATCATTTTATTATTGTCTCTTAATAGTGTTGTGGGTTAGCGGGGCCCAGCAAGGTTGTTCTTGCTTGGAATATCTGATATGGTCACAATCAGATGATGGCTGGGACTTCCTCACACGGATCTGACTGAGGCTGACTATTAGCTGGGCCCTTGGTTGGGGCTGTGGGCTCAAAATATATCTACATGTGGTCTGTGTGACTTAGATTTCCTAACTGCATGGTGGCTGGGATCCAAGAGTAAGCATCCCCAAAGATCCAGGTGTGTTGCTTTTCATGACCTAGCTTCAGAAGTTATATCATTACTTCTTCCATATTCATGGGCGTACTCAGATTCAAGACCCACTTCTTTTTTTTTTTTTTTTTTTTTTTTTTTTTTTTTTTGAGGCGGAGTCTCGCTCTGTCGCCTGGACTGGAGTGCAGTGGCCGGATCTCAGCTCACTGCAAGCTCCGCCTCCTGAGTTTACGCCATTCTCCTGCCTCAGCCTCCCGCGTAGCTGGGACTACAGGCGCCTGCCACCTCGCCCGGCTAGTTTTTGTATTTTTAGTAGAGACGGGGTTTCACCGTGTTAGCCAGGATGGTCTCGATCTCCTGACCTCGTGATCCGCCCGTCTCGGCCTCCCAAAGTGCTGGGATTACAGGCTTGAGCCACCGCGCCCGGCCAAGACCCACTTCTTGATGGGAGGAATAACAGTTTGATCATACTGTGAGCTGAGCATGTGAGATGGGATGTATTGGGATGGCCATCTTTAGAAAACATTCACATCCCTCACATATGCAAATTACATTCAACACCTCTATCAATACTCCCAATTTACATTCTATTACAGTAGCAACTCTAAGTCTAGGATCTCATTATCTAAATCAAGTCCATCCCATTCTAGCAGGTGTTGTTAAAAATTTTTTTTTAATTAAAGAAATAAATCAAGTCCATGTTTGATTGAAGCTCCTTGGTCGCAATTCCTTTCAGCCAGCTCCTTGGGAGTCATTCCTCTTGATTTGAAGACCTTTTAGTAAAGAGATAAGTTATCTGCCCCACATATACACAACATACAGTGGTGAGAAAAACTTAGGATCACCACTACAGACCCTCCCATTCAAATAGGGGGAAAATGAGATTCATAGAGTTACTGATCTGGAGTTCAACCAGACACGTGGTGCTATTCTCTTGATTGGGGATAAGTCTTTCTGCCTATGGGGTTGTTTCCTAGGGCTCTTCATTCGCTGAGTCATCCTTGCTTCTGCATAAAAGTAGCCTGTTTTTATTGCTGAGTAGTTTTCTTGGCCTATTTCTTGCCTATAGAAAGAAGTTTGGGAAGTCCAAAAGCCTCCCTTCATTCTGTTCTGTTTCTGTCCCTTTCAGTCCAAGCTGATAATAATTTCTTTTGAATCTCTGAATTTATTATGAGTCAGTTTATGAATTCACTTAATTAGACAGACCGACACCCCCAAATTTCTAAGATAAGCCTCTCTACCTTGAGCTCCCTCTGAGACTACTGTGGAACAAGACCCTTAGGCTTCTTAGAACTCTTTCTTTAATGTAGAGTATCTGTGAGGCATGCCTTAAGATCTTTAAATAGCTTACCCCACCTCCCATTTGGTAGGGTCTATAGAGTACCTTTGTAAATCTCCCTGAGTCTTAATAAAATATTTTAAAGGTTCATTCTGGATTTTATATTTTGCCCAGAATACATTTCTTCATTTGGGAATGGCTTGCTTTCTGGATTGAATGAAAAAAATGTTTATTTTTTCAAACCCAGAAAATCCTAGGTTATTTATGTTTTCTTAAAATATTCCTTGAAAATTAGTTTTTAAAATTTATACTATCTCTCTTCCATTTCTATTTAACTATAGCCAGCTAGAAGAAGACAAATAGCACCTTCAAAATTCTGTCCTAAAATCTCCTCATTGAGCTCATTAGGTATATTTCTTATTTTCCACATTACCATAGGTGACTGTGTTACCAAGTTTTTCACCACTCTAGCTTCCAATAAAATTTTCCCCACTTTCCTGTAAGTTTTCATCATCACCTTCCTCAGGCCCACCCTGCCTCCACCTGCCATCCCATCTCAGTCATTGCCACACGTTTTTGGTTTTTGATATGGCATCACCCCACTTCCAGTAATATTGACTCTGGGTTATCAAGTTAAAATTGTTTCATATTCAGTATGTTTTAAGAAAAATGAGTAAATTTTAGAAGTTTTTCCATTAAAACTGCTAAAAATTTGAAATGTGTGTATGTGTATATATGGTGATTTTTAAAAATCTTATCTTTTAGAGATATTGAAATATTTGTGTATAACATGATATAATTTCTGGGACTTGGCATCAGCAATATATTAGTGGGGGAAATGAAGTGTGGGTACAGTTTGATTGTAGCTCCCGATGACTGAAAATGTTGGTGGCTTCTGATGAGGCATCTATAATGTGGTGTCTGTTTCTTGGCACAAAGAAACAGTGTAGTTAAAAATGCCACTCTGGACCCGGGCGCAGCAGCTTACGCCTGTAATCCCAGCACTTTGGGAGGCTGAGGCAGGCGGATCACGAGTTCAAGAGTTTGAGACCAGCCTGGACAACATGGTGAAACCCTGTCTCTACTTAGAATACAAAAATTAGCCAGGTGTGGTGGCCCGTGCCTGTATCCCAGGTACTCTGCAGGCTGAGGCAGGAGAATTTCTTGAACCTGGGGGGAGGCCGAGGTTGCAGCCAGCTGAGATCGAACATCTGCACTCCAGCCTGCACGACAGAGCAAGACTCTGTCTCAGTGAAAAAAAAAAAATGCCGTTCTGTAACTGTTAGAGCTCATTGATCCACCAAGAGCTTCTCACAAAACATTTCTCTCAGACAGTGATTTCTCTCAGAACCATTGTCTTAAACTGCATGCAGTACTTTCATTTCTCAAAGAGAAACCTTTAAAATAGTCCAGTTGCAGTGACTCACGCCTGTAACCACAACACTTTGAGAGGCCATTGTGGGAGGATGGCTTGAGGACAGGAGCTTGAGACCAGCCTGGCCAACATAGTGAGACCCTGTCTCTACAAAAAATAGAAAAATTGGCCAGGTGTGGTGGCATGCACCTGTAGTCTTACCTGCATGGGAGGCAGAGCCCAGGAATTTGAGGCTGCAGTGAGCTATGATTATATCACTGCACTTCAGGGTGGGTACCTGAGTGAGACTCTGTCTCTAAAAAACCACAATAACAACAACAAAAACCTTTAAAACAACAAAGAGCTATCCTAACGAATACAAAGCCAGAGCTTAAACAGGAAAATTTATTTTGTTAATTTTTTATTTTTAAAGAGACAGGTCTCACTTTGTTACTCATGTTGGAGTAACATAGTGCACTGCAACCTCATCCTCCTAGGTTCAGGTGATCCTCCTGCCTCAGCCTGCCAAGTGGGTAGTACTACAGGTGCATACCACCACGCCTGGCTACTTTTTAGTTTTTTTTTTCTGTAGAGATGGGGTCTTGCTATGTTGCTTAGACAGGTCTCAAATTCCTGGCCTCAAGTGATCCTCCTGCCTCAGCCTCCTAAAGTGCTGGGATTACAGGGATTTAACAGATAAATTTAAATAATTCTATTTCCTCCTTGACCAAGAATTATTTAACAGAGTTTCAAAATTTCCAGGTAGAATGACTTTATTTTCTGATTTTGTTTTATTGCAATATGATTAAGGATTTTTAAAAAATTTTTGCTACTTCTTAAAATTTATTGATGTTTTCTTTGTAACCTAGTGTTCAATTTTCATAAATGTTGCATGGACATTTGGTAATAGTTTTGTTTTTTAACTTCAGGGTACAGAATGTACCCACAGTATTGTAGCTTATCGACTAGGTTAAGTAGCCTCATTATTTTTGTCTACATGAATTGCGATGGTCTGAGAAGTAAAAGTCTCCTGTTACTAGTGTATTTCTGTATGTTTCACCTGTTTCACCTTGCTGTTTCTACTTTATAACATAATTTTGTTTTATTCTTTTTTTTTTTTTTAAAGACAAGGTCTGACTCTTACCCAGGCTGGAGTGCAGTGGCATGATTTTGGCTCACTGCAACCTCTTCTTTTTTTTTTTTTTGAGATGGAGTCTCGCTCTGTCGCCCAGTCTGGAGTGCAGTGGCGCGATCTCAGCTCACCGCAAGCTTCGCCTCCCGGGTTCACGCCATTCTGCCTCAGCCTCCTGAGTGGCTGGGACTACAGGTGTCCGCCACTACGCCCGGCTAATTTTTTTTGTATTTTAGTAGAGAGGGAGTTTCACCGTGTTAGCCAGGATGGTCTCGATCTCCTGACCTCGTGATTCACCCATCTCGGCCTCCCAAAGTGCTGGGACTACAGGCGTGAGCCACGGCGCCCGGCCGCTCACTGCAACCTCTATCTCCTGGATTCAAGTGATTCTCCTGCATCAACCTTCCGAGTAGCTGGGATTACAGGTGTGCACCACCACGCCCAGCTAATCTCAGCTCACTGCAACCTCTGCCTCCTGGGTTCAAGCAATTCTCCTGCCTCAGCCTACCAAGTAGCTGGGATTACAAGTGCATGCCACCATGCCTGGCTAATTTTTGTATTTTTAGTAGAGATGGTGTTTCACAATGCTGGCCAGGCTGGTCTTGAACTCCTGACCTCGTGATCCATTTGCCTCAGCCTCCCAAAGTGCTGGGATTACAGGCATAATCCCAGCATTTTGTATGCTCTTCTCGGGACTTTTTTTTGTAGATGCATTTAGTTTTTTTTTGTTTTTTTTGTTTTTATTTTTTATAAATCTTTTCTTTCTTGAGTAATGTGTGATGTTTATAAATCAAAATAATACAGGAGTATTAGCAAAAAGTGAAAGCCCTCTCATTAGCAGTTTGATATACGTTCTTTCAGACTTTTCTCTGTGCATATACAATGTGTGGATAAAATTTAAGCTAAAGTATGGAATCATACTGTATATTTTGAATATAAAATCAAACTATGTTTAATTTTATAAATTAATTTTTATACCTAAGATTCTGTAATATACTTTGACAGCTGTATATGTGGATCAGCCTGATTCTTTTATTTTTGTTTTTTATTTTTTTGAGACGGAGTCTCGCTCTGTTGCTCAGGCTGGAGTGCAGTGACCTGATCTCGGCTCACTGCAACCTCCGCCTCCCAGGTTCAGGTGATTCTCCTGCCTCAGCTTCCCAAGAAGCTGGGACTACAGGCCCCCACCACCACGCCCGTCTGATTTTTGTATTTTTAGTAGAGACGGGGTTTCACCATATGGCCAGGCTGGTCTCGAACTCCTGACCTTGTGATTCACCCGCTTTGGCCTCCCAAAGTGCTGGGATTACAGGCATGAGTCATTGCGTCTGACCTCAACCTTATCCTTTTAAAAAACTATATAGTTTTCATTGTATTGATATCTCATAATTTATTAGATGATTTCCAAATATTCACTATAATTAATAGTATTACAGTGAACATTCATTCATTTAATAAATATTTAATGATTACCTGCTGTGTGCCAAGCACTATTTTTGGTGTTGAAAACTGTGGTAAACAAATCTTAAGTTCTAGCCTTCACAAAGCTGTTCTCTGTAAGCACTCCTAGCTTTGTGTACTTGTGACAATTTCAATATATAACTTTTTTTTTTTTTTTTAAACGAGATGCGGTCTCACTGTGTTGCTCAGGCTGGACTTGAACTCCTGGGTTCAACTGATCCTCCCACCTCAGCCTCCTGAGTAGCAGGGATTACAGGTACATGCCACTATGCTCAACTCACAACATTTTTTGAAAACAGAATTGTTGGGGCTAAGAGTTCACATTCGATACTGCTAAATCTCTCTAATCTTTTCTCATCTGATAGAAAAAAAGGTAAAACAAAACTCATGTCATTGTTTTTAATAAATATCGTTATTATTACGATTAAACATTTTTTTCAGGTCATTGGCCATTTGTATTTCTTATTTTATGAATTACCTATTCATATCTTAAGGATTACAAATATCTGATAAGTAATAATGCATTGCTTTTGAAACATATTAGACATACATTTGGTTGGATGATTATAGTTCCTATTATTTCATTTTTTAATAATCAGTCTTGACAAATACAAATTCAGCATCTCTAATTCAAAAATCCAAAATCTGAAATGCTCCAAAATCCAAAACTTCTTGAGTGCTGAAGTGACATGCCAAGTGGAACATTTCACACCTGACCTCATGTAACATGTTGCAGTCAAAACGCAGGAATACAGCGCACGGTTTATTCAGGGATCTCAAGGGAAAAAAGACCCTCCCCCAGTGCCCTCCAGTTGCGAAGTATCTTTTCCAAGCACAGCATGATGGTGATGCCAGATAGCCACAGATTGTCCACATGGTGGCCAAGATAGTTGAAACCTTTGCTTTCTGATGGTTCAATGTGTACAGACTTTGTTTCCTGCCCAAAATTATTTAAAATATTGTATAAAGTTATCTTTAGCCTATGTGTATAAGGTATATATGAAACATAAATGAGTTTTGTGTTTAGATATGGGTCCCATTCCCAAAGTATCTCATTATGTGTGTGAGAATATTTCAAAATCCAAAGAATTTCGAAATCTGAAACACTTTTGGTCCCAAGGATTTTGAATAGAGAATACTCAACCGGTAATGCAAAAGAGATGGAAAAGCCTCTTGCTCATGCATCAAGATGTATTTACTGAATGACTTAATGAGTCCATATATCTTCCAAAACTCCTGTCTATAGATTACAGCCTCTCAATTGTTCTTTCAGTTTGAAAGGCTGAGAATCACTGATAACAAAAGGAAACATCCTATAACAGAATACTGAATAAAAGAGAGAGCTGTGCCTTCCTAAAGAAATTTTTGAATTCATTTGTGTTTTGATGATCTTTTCTAAGCTTGCCATCATGCATTTTTAATTGATATAATTTACACACAATGAAGTACACAATCTAAGGTGTTGGATTATTTTTTAAATAGTTTCGCTGAGGCCTAGCATGGTGGCTCACACGTTTAGTCTCAACAGTTAGGGAGGCCAGAAGTTCGAGACCAGCCTGGACAACATAGCAAGACCCTATCTCTACAAAAAAATTTAAAAATTAGCTGGGCATGGTGGAACACACCTGTAGTCCTAGGTATCTGTGAGGCTGAGGTGGAAGGATCGCTTAAGCCCAGGAGTTTGAGACTACAGTGAGCTATGGTTGATCACACCACTGCACTCCAGTCTGAACAATAGAGTGAGACCCTGTCTCTGAAAGTTTCACTGAAGTGAGAAACCAAAAATTTTAGTATATTTTCACTAATTTGTGGGGGTGGGGATAGGTAGAGGACATATTCATAGTACTTTGGGCAGTGTTCTCTAGAAAATTTATAGTACTTTTCGTGTTATTATACACTATCACCTATTAAGGTAACTATTCGGTTATAGTGCTGTAGAAATGGAGGTGATGAGAGGTTCTCATTGATGACGTAACTTCCTAGATAGTGTTAACTCATAACATTTTTTCTTTTTCTTTTTTTTGCTGAAAGTATTTTCAAAAGGTAGTAATTGGTTCTGTTGATTTTATAGGTACAGTGTAGTGAATATAAGTGCCAGCCAGTACTGGAGCTAACATTAGAACTTTACCCTTCTGACTCTAGTTTCATGTTCTTCCCATAAACCTTACTTCTGCTTGGGAGGCTTGGACTGACTCTGACCCACAGACTTCTCAGGTGATTTTTGATAATTTTTTTTCAGTTTGTTTTCTTGAAAATTGCTATTTCATTCTAAAAGTAGATAATAGAAAACATCCTGTTTCCTATTAGTTGATGATGAGTCTAGGTAATTAGTTCAAGGTAACTTTTTTTTTTTTTTTGATATGGGGTCTCATTCTGTCACCCAGGTTGGAGTGCAGTGGTGTGATCTTGGCTCACTGCAACCTCTACCTCCCAGGCTCAAGCGAACTTCTCGCCTCAGCCTCCCAGGTAACTGAGACCACAGGCATACACCACTATGCCTAGCTAATTATTTATATTTTGGTAGAGATGGGGTTTCGCCATGTTGCCGAGGTTTGCCTTGAACTCCTGAGCTCAAGCAATCTACCCAGCTCGGCCTCCCAAGTGCTGGGATTATAGGCGCTAGCCACTGTGCCCAGCCCTAGGTAACTCTTAATTGTGTTTTTACACATTTGTGTGGGATTTCCTTTAAACCACTTATGTGGCCTTTGAGGAATTGTGATACCAAGTGTTCAACACAAAACTGGAAACTTCCACTATTGAGAGGTTCATCCATTCTGTCCTGAAGGACAACAGGCATTTCCTGCTTTCCTTCTAGGTTTAACTTGTACTTCTTCAAGAGGCACATGGTTCTGGAGGGGCAGGTTCGTAGTGTTCCTGAGGATTTTCCCTGCCTCCTTTTAAACAATCATCTATCATTACTTCAGTAACTAGCATTTTCAGTGAGTCTTTTGATTCAGTAGGGATAAAGAATAAACAAGACAAATTTTATTAGCCTTGTTTTCATTTAAAAATAATTCTGTAATTAAGTGAAATATAAATAAACTCTGTTTGAGTTTTCTTTAAAAAAATAAAAAATAAAAAAAATGACTCAGAACTAACCACTCTGGCCAGAACTACTGAACGATGTCTTAAAAGTTCTCCAGTGAAACTGACAAGAACCTGAACAAGGCTGACAAATTTGTAATTTCATCAGAAACTGAGCAAAAGGAAATTTATGGTAAAGGTAAATACTTATCCATTGTAGACCATTGGATAGCCACAGCTCTCGGAGCCTGCCTTGCTGAAATATATTCAGTGTATATCTACCTACGAAATATTCAGCCTTTGCTTTAAAAGGCAAATAGAACACTATTCCTTTGTATAATCCTTAAAGCTTCACTTTCTGGTTTGTGTTTTATGCTTTTATTTGAACATAAAAGCAATATTTGTTTATATGTATTTCCCCTTATTCTGTATGAAAGGTGATCTGGTAAATCTGTTAAATCCTTTACAAAAACATCACCACTCACACTTACTTTGAAATATTTGTAACTCCTGAGTAATTATGTTGAGTAGCATTTCACTATAGCTTAACCAACAGTGGTTTCATTCCCTGTATAGCCATCAGATCATGTACCAAAAGAATTATATCTTATTTCATGTACTCATGACTCATTGTTTCTGTATTTCACCGAAAATAGACTAATACTCCTTTTCCCTTCTTCTCCTTTGTGGATTTTATTGTAAGAGAAGATAGGCTTAAAACATAATAATTTTCAGGAGCAAAATTACGTGGGTTTTTCCATCTGGGTAATCCATTTTGGCTTTTATTATTGTGGAGGAGAATATAGCTCATACAGTAGATGGTTTGTTGTTCCTTTTTCCTGCTTTTTTTTTCTTTTAAAGAAATAATTTCTTCACAAAATCAGCAACAATTCTCCTTGGATTTTTCTTGTATTTCTTCATCCAGTTGGCTCTCATTTTCCCCCATCTTCTGCTTGCCAATTGTGATACTCAGTGAGCCTGAGGAGCTACAGAACTTTCACTTAAAAATGCAGAAATAGAAACTATTGACAAATGCTTGCCACAAAGAAAAAATTACAAACTCATAAATCTGGCCTGTTTAATTTGTTCTGCAGTAGCATCCTCTGCTATTAATTTATTTATATAAGCTGTGAAGTCCGAGAAAAGGCTTGTGTTTTTAAAGGCTTTTCAGTTTCTGTTCTCCAATTTTTTTGTAATAAGCATAAACTTCCATTTTATATTCTTCTTAATATTTTACTATGAAAGTTGAAAATCTTTATGAAAGTTGGAGTAATGGTTTAATGAATCCCATGTACCCAGTACCTAGCTTCATCAGTTACCAACACATAGCCTATCTTATTTCATTTTTACCCCCCCTCATTTTTTTGCACACACACAAAATACTGGATTGTTTTATGGAAATCATTTATTATATTGTTTTTCTGTATATACTTCAATATATTTCTCTGACATGTAAGGATAGCCACAATACCATCATCAAATCTAAAAATATTAACAGTATTTTTAATATCATAGAATATCTAGTCATTGTTTAAATTTTTCTGATTGTCCCATAAATTTACAGTTAGCTCATTTTAAACGGAATCCAAACAAGGACCAAACATTATATTCTTTCTTAATCTATAGGTTCATTCTCTTTGTTTTGGAATGTAAGTAAAAAATATATATATAAAATAACAGTGCCAACAATTTGCAATTTTTTTTTTTTTTTGAGACAGTGTCTCTCACTCAGGCTGGAGTGCAATGGTGCGATCTCAGCTCACTGCAACCTCTGCCTCCTGGGCTCAAGTGATTCTCGTACTTCAGCCTCCCAAGTAGCTGGGATTACGGGCGCCCACCACCACATCTGGCAATTTTTTTTTCTATTTTTAGTAGAGACGGGGTTTCACCATGTTGGCCAGGCTGGTCTTGAACTCCTAACCTCAGGTGATCTGCCTGCCTCGACCTCTCAAAATGCTAGGATTACAGGTGTGAGCCATCGCGCCTGGCCAATTTACTTATTTTTAAAGTCAACAAATGCCTCAAATACCACAAAATCCAGAAGAAAAACAAAACATTTTAATTAATTACCTGATACACCTCTATAATACTTTTTGTTCCTGCTTTGTCTTCATACTCTTTGATCACTTCTTCATATGACAAAGATTTTCTATTATAATTTCTTATAGAGAATAAACCTAATTCAGCCTTTTTCCTAACAGTTGATTGGAATTTGTTTTTTTGTTGTAGATCACATGCAAAAAAACTGGGAAATTCGCACACAGCTGCAGTGATTGTAGTATTAATGCACACAGAAGAGTATCAGTTCTATTTTGTGTGTGATTCCCAACAAAATGAAAACAAAATATGTTGCATTGTAATTGCACCCACGTGTTAGCCAATAAATTTCTTCTTACTTATTGGTTGATTGATTGATTGGCTAAGTGCAGTGGTACGATCACAGCTCACAGCAGCTTCAATCTCCTGGGCCCAAGTGATTTTACCACCTCAGCCTCCCAAGTAGCTAGGACTACAGGTGTGTGCCACTAGGCCTGGCTAATTTTTTATTTTTTGTAGAGATGGGGATTTGATGGTTGCCCAGGCTGCTCTCAAACTGCTAGACTCAAGTAATATTCCCTGCCTCTGCTCTGCCTCCCAACGTTGTGGGATTACAGGCATGAACCACCTCATCGGACCCTAGTTTCCTTGTTTCTTTTCTTTTTCTTTCTTTTCTTTCTTTTCCCCCTCCCCTCCCCTCCCCTCCCCTCTCCCTCTGTGGTTTTTTTTTTTTGAGACAGGGTCTCGCTTTGTCACCCAGACTGGAGTGCAGCAGTGCAATCTCGGCTCACTGCAACCTCCGCCTCCTGGGTTCAAGTGATTCTCATTCCTCAGCCTCCCATGTAGCTGGGACTATAGGTGCCTGCCACCATGCCCAGCTAATTTTTTGTATTTTAGTGGCAACAGGGTTTCACCATATTGTCCAGGGAGGTTGGACTCCCAAGCTCAGGCAATCCGCCCACCTCAGCCTCCCAAAGTGCTGGGATTACAGGTGTGAGCCACTGCACCCGGCTGCCCTAGTATATTTCTGATGACAGAGAACTTCCATTTTGATAAGGTGTCAGTGAGAACCCAATCCTTTGCTTACAGTTTATCCTCTTTTTTTCCCCTTGCCGTTTATTTGTTGAATAAACCAGTTCAACTGTGCTATAGAAAGTCCCTGTGGAATTTGCTAGTCATTCCCTAGATATTTACCCATCTAATAAATATTTATTGAGAGTCTGTTACGTACAGGCACTTTCTGCTTTCATAGTGCAACAGTCTAGTAGATGAACAAACACTAATAATCTCACGATTAAATATCAAATTTTAATTTCATAAGCACTTAGAGAGATTTGAAGAAAACTTTAAGAGCATTTCATAAGGGATTTGACCTATTCCAGTTATCAAGGAGGTGGTAATTGAATGAGGTCTGCAAAAATGAGTAGGCATTAACCAGATGAAGGAATGACCTGGGGGATCTTTCTCTAACCAGAAGAATGGGGAGAGGCCTGGAGCCCACAGAGAAGAATGAAGAATATAGGAAATTTCAAAAAGCCTGTGTGGTGAAGTACAGAGAGTGAGAAGGCTGATGTGAGATGAAGTCAAAGACATAGGTAGGGAATAGTCCATGAAGAGCTTTTTCTTTTTTTTTCTTTGAGACGGAGTCTCACTCTTGTTGCCCAGGCTGAAGTGCAATGGCATGATCTTGGCTCACCGCAACCTCTGCCTCTTGGATTCAAGCGATTCTCCTGCCTCATCCTCCCAAGTAGCTGGGATTACAGGCATGCACCACCATGCCTGGTTAATTTTTTTGTATTTTTAGTAGAGATGGGGTTTGTCTATGTTGGTCAGGCTGGTCTCGAACTCCTGACCTCAGGTGATCCATCTGTCTCGGCCTCCCAAAGTGCTGGGATTACAGGCGTAAGCCACTGCGCCCGGCATGAAGAACTTTGTTTGTTTGTTTGTTTTGAGACGGAGTCTCGCTCTGTTGCCCAGGCTGGAAGTGCAGTGGCACGATCTCGGCTCACTGCAAGCTCCACCTCCCGGGTTCACCCCATTCTCCTGCCTTCTGAGTAGCTGGAACTACAGGCGCCCGCCACCACGCCCGGCTAATTTTTTGTATTTTTAGTAGAGATGGGGTTTCACCTTATTAGCAGGATGGTCTCGATCTGCTGACCTCGTGATCCGCCAGCCTTGGTCTCCCAAAGTGCTGGGATTACAGGCGTGAGCCACCGCGCCCGGCCATGAAGAGCTTTAAAGACAGCTATGTGGAGGCCTTTGATTCATTAATTCATTCAGATATGCAATGGTTATTTGAGGGAATGTGTCTGTTATGTGACAGGCACTTCTCTTGGTGCCAGGAACATACAGAATTAGTCATGGACCTTGCATTCTAGTGGTGGTGTAGGCAGTGGGGAAGAGGGTGGGAACAATAAATCAATAAGAAAGAATCACATGTGAAGTTCCAAGAATAAAATAAAGCAGAGTCTTGTGTTTAAAGCGATTGTTGAGCTACTTTAGATTGAATGGAAAGAGAGGACCTTTTTGAGAAGGGGTTGTTTAGTGAAACCTGAATGATGAGAAGAAACCAGTCATGCAGAAAAAAAAAAAAAATCTATGGAAGGAATGCTTCAGGCAGAGAAATGAAATTATGTAAGGCCATGAGGCCAGAAGCAAGCTTGGCCAGTTCAAGGAACAGTTCAAGAAGACATTGGCCTGGGACATAAGGAGTGAGGATGTCAGAGTTACAAAATAAGGTTGGGAGAGGTATATAGCTAACATATAGCTATTAAACCATATTACAGAATCAGTCACAAAATAACACAGCTCTAAAGAGTGACATTTGCTTTGGTAGTAAATGTGGTTCCTTAAATCACTGAGAAACAATATTTATTGTATTGCTTTTCACACTCAGGAGTAGCATTTTCATTTATTATGTGGAAATTTAGCTGAGCTTAAAAGCCTGATGGCCACAAAGACTTTTATAAGGTTGTACATCTGTAGAGTGAAGGGGGAAAGAAGATGCATTGACAGTAATTTAATTATTTAGTACAGTCAGCTGGACTAAAACTTAAATGAGAATTTGGAGTATATTACCTAAGCCTAAAGATAACGTTTTAATGGCTTCCTATTGTGCCAAGAGCACTTCTTCTGAAATCTTAAAAAAAAAAAAAAAAAAAGTGACAGCACTTCTCCTTGGAAATGGCAACTTTTAATGTGGTCTAAGCCAAGAAGACTAATGAAGTTTGCTTAAGTTCAATGAGTTCTTTTTTTGTTTGTCATTTTTATTAGATAAGGAGGCCAATCATCATAGTATAATCAAACTCCAAAGTTTAGCTCCCAGGTAACTCAATTCTAAATAGTTCATTGGAACAGTGAATCTAATACTTGGATTGTTTTGCCTCCTTTTAGTCCTTTCACCATATACATACCTACCCTCCCTCTCCTCTCTCACACACACATAAGCTTTGCTCAGAAAATAGACCTGATGTTGGATTTTTGACTTCAGTGTTGACTGGCTGTTCTAAGGGATGGCCAACAGAAGATAGGGCACTGGGAATCGTTTTCCTTTTCTTACCCAAGAACATCTGTTATTCATAAAATAACATATTCTGGTAATATGTATTTCCTGCAAATTATTAGCAGGAAATAGAAAAAACTGAAAAGGAAAATAATTGATTTCTGTCCAGATTCTGTTTACTTACTTAAACATCTAATTACTTTTCCAAATAGAAATAGTCACTTAAATGCAATCTAGTCAATAAGTAACATGAAATAGGAAAATTTATAGCAGTCTATTGACAAGCTTATTTTACTTGATGGTAAATAGATGATTTCTTTACGGAACACTTTTTAGGAGAAGAATAACCTGAATTTAAAGAGTAGTCACATTTTACAATGCCATGTTATCACCACTAATGGATATTAGGTTTCCTTTGTCATTATATTCAGCAGTTGGCTTACCTTTTCTTCCACCTGCTATCTTTGAAACTCAGCCATTTTCTCTTGTCTTTGGCTTCTGATACTGATCTCATTACCAACCAAATGAGAACAGATTCAAGTAAATGTTTGCCCTGAAATTAGACAAGTCTACTGTAGAAATTTGTTTGTGAGGCAAGAACAGTCATAGGCATCTGAAACACTAGCTTCAACGGAACATATAATGATTGCAGAATCCAAAGAAATATTTCACAATTTTGACTCAAGAATGAAGTTCCCATAAAATTGTTTGAAGTTTTCAGGTACATTCTTAATATTCATGATGTAGAATATTCAAGAATGGTGAATATTCATGGTGTAGACTCAAGAATGAAGTTCCCATAAAATTGTTTTAAGTTTTCAGGTACATTCTTAATATTCATGGTGTAGATAGCCATTAGATGAAAGGAAATAAGACCCTAGTAACATTTTTTAAGGTCATCTTGTAGAAGGAAGTATCCTTTCAGTACCTTGAGGGAGAGTTAGGATTGGTTTATTTTCTGAAAAGCCTCATGCATTAGTCCGTTCTCACATTGCTATAAATAACTACTCGAGACTGGGTAATTTATAAAGAAAAGAGGTTTAATTGACTCACAGTTCTGCAACCTGTACAGGACACGTGGCTGGGAGGCCTCAGGAAACCTGGAATCATGGCGGAAGGCAAAGGGGGAGCAAGCACATCTTACCATGGTGGAGCAGGAGAGAGAGAGTGTGAAGAGGGAAGTGCTACACACTTTTAGACAACCAGATCTTGTGAGAACTCACTCACTGTCATGAGAACAGCAGGGGGGAAATCCGCCTCCATGATTTAGTCACCTCCTACCAGGTCCCCCCCCCCCCCCATCTCCATGATTCAGTCACCTCCCACCAGGTCCCCCTACCGAAATCGGGAATTAGAATTTGACATGAGATTTGGGTGGGGACACACAGCCAAACCATATCATCTTGGAAATTATAAGATGTTTTGTCTTTATCCTTTCAGCAATGAGGAGCCAGTGAAAGTGTTCTGAAGAGATGATAATATCATCCTTCCTTTCTTTTGGAGAGCGACTGGTGCATTCTGATGGACATATTAGAAGGACAAAAGATTGGAGGCAATTGCAGTAGTAGTGACAATAACAGTTCTTTTTTGAGTGCCAGGCACTGTGCTCACTGTGCTTAATGCTTTATATGCATTAGCCCTTTGTCACCTCACAATATCTGGATTTATCTAAACAGAAACTAAGACTTGAGGTAGTCAATGGAACTTGCTCCAAACCACAAAGCTAATAAATGGGGGCGCTGGGATTCAAATCCATTTGTGACTTTAGGGCCTGTGCTCTTAACCACTGAATTATATTAATGTTGATAGAAAAAAGAAGGAACAGAAAGAAGCAAAAAGGGTGATGGTAGACTTGATAAGACGTGGAATTGGCTGGGAGTACAAAGTGAAGACTCTAAAATGGCTATGGGTCTTAAAGCCTGAGAGACTGACCAAAAAGTTTGAGTTATAATTAATCGAAATAGGAAACATCAGAGTGGAGCAGGTTTGGGAACATATATTACTTCAGGGACTTAGAAGTATAATTTGGTGTTGGAGAAGACAGAAATTGTGAATTTTCGTATTTTACTGGTTTCAGTAAAATAGGAGGTGAGGTCTTCAACTGAGAGGCAGGAAACAGTTCCGAATAGCTTCTGTAGGGAAGAAGTCTGAGAGTCCACTGACACATGTGAAAGCATTTAGTGGGTAAACTTTATCATCTAGCTAAGATTGGATAACATGATTTTGTAGTGACTTCAGTTAAGACAATTACATTGCCCTTTTTTTTTTTTTTTTTTTTTTGTGATGGAGTTTTGCTCTTGTTGCCCAGGCTGGAGTTCAGTGGTGCAATCTTGCCTCACTGCAACCTCTGCCTCCTGGGTTCAAGTGATTCTCCTGCCTCAGCCTCCCAAGTAGCTGAGATTACAGGTGCCTGCCACCACGCCCAGCTAATTTTTGTTGTTGTTGTTGTTGTTTTGTATTTTTAGTAGAGACAGGGTTTCACCATGTTGGCCAGGCCGGTCTTGAACTCCTGACCTACCCACCTCAGCCTCCCAAAGTGCTGGGATTACAGGCGTGAGCCACTGCGCCTGGCCTGTGTTGCCTTTTTCTCATAGGCCTTGCTTTATCCCACAGCAGGAGTTGATGAAATAAATTAACCAGAAGGTAAGAATTGGCACAGTAGGTCTAGGAGATCAAGAAAGCCAAAATGCTAGAGAACACAGTTAAAATAAGGCTTATACTGAGTATGGAGATAGTAGTAGAGAAAGGACAATAGGCCTGGAGAATATCGAAAAGACTTGGTAACTTCTTTTGGTTATACGCAGTAAGAAACCTCCAACCTTCTCAGTACATGCTTTTAGAAATAGCTATTCAGTGTATACTTTATTAGTTTACCAACTGGGGTCACCCTTTGAACCAAAATAAACTTAAATCTTTTACTGCCAGTTTCTCAAGACAAAAATGCGTAATTTATAATGTAGGAAAGATAGACTGTAAAATAATTGATAAGATTTAAGTCTGGATTGCCTTTTCAGTTTGGTTGTGGTGGCTGTTGTTTGAGAAAAAAGGTTATTAATGTTAAAGGATAGTTGCATTCTAGACTCAGTGAGCCAAAATAAAATTTGTTACCAGCTTGTTAATGTGTTCATGTGTGTTTTTTGTTGAACTGAGTTGACATTTTTATGACAAACATTTTTTTGTGTCTGTTGTTCAATGAGAAGAGGGCCAAATATAACCAATAGACTTGGTCCTCTACTAATCTGAATAATAAGAGTTGTTTTGTAAGACCTGTGGGGTCCCTTCAGATTATTCTTACAATTGGATTTTCTTTTCTTAACTAAACAGCTGCACAATCTCTCTTTGCTTTTCTTTCAATGATCACATTAGAGTTCCAGAGCAAGAGGAATCTTTCACTCAGTTTAGTTTGATTGAAAAGGCCCACTTAATTAAAATGCGTAAGTTGTCTTTGAGCTTATCATTTAATGATTTTCTTCTATCTCTGTATTAAGAGACTAAGTAATGATAATGTATTGAATTTTTGCAAAATAAATTTCATGTTAACTAACTTATCTTTGAAGATAAAAGATAATTTCTCAAGATAACATAACTGTGTTGTAAAAATAATTTTACCAAAAGGCCATACTGTCTTTTTCAGTCTTATTTTCATATTCATAGAATTCTGAATGCTGTCTTTTCCTTTATTAACATATAATCAGAAACATTTCCCTGTATCTTCCTTCTTGTTCAGTTAAAAAATAAATTTTATTCAGCCAACCCTGTGTTCCTTGTCATTTATGTACTAGATACACTTGAAAACAGTTTCCTATATTGAACGTATTTTAGGAAATAATAGTATTTACCTATTCATTTTGGATGTTTACAGTGCTTTTTTTTTTTTTTTTTTTGACATGGAAAGTAAAATGCTTTTAATTTGTAATTTCAAGGTTTCTTTTCTTTCTCTTTTTTTTCTTTTTGAGAGGGAGTCTTGCCCTACTGCCCAGGCTGGAGTGCAGTGGTGTGATCTCGGCTCACTGCAACCTCTACTGCCTGGTTCAAGCAATACTCCCGCCTCAGCCTCCCAAGTAGCTGGAATTACAGACACCTGCCACCATGACCAACTAATTTTTGTATTTTTAGTAGAGGCGGGGTTTCACCATGTTGGCCAGGCTGGTCTCGAACTCCTGAGCTCAGGTGATCCACCCGCCTCAGCTTCCCAAAGTGCTGGGATTACAGGCGTGAACCACTGCGCCCGTCCTCAAGATTTCTTATACTTCATTATTGATATGAGGTGGAGACAGTGGGCCGAGCAAGAGACAGTACAAAAGGAAGAAAAGTGACCAGAGAGAACAGAATTCTGTGAAGAGATTTAGTGGTTGAAGACATGATGCAAAAGGACAAAGGAACCTCAGGGATGGTCTCTAGTGAGTAATCTTTAGTATTATTGAGATATGCTTTAAAATAGCATCAGAAATGAAGGGCTGTTTTCTGACATAACTTTCTATCATTACAGAAGCAAATGGTTGCAAAGCAATGTAAAGAGGAAGTAAGCTTTCTTCGCATTACTGCTTTATGTAATGTTTTATCAAATGCTTTGGCTTTATGTTGTCCAGTTTTTAGTGTCCTGTGGGAGGTTGATGGAGAGGAGTATCCAGCCCTTAGTAAATTCAAAAATACGCAGCTTGACAAGTTAATCATCTCTGTGGCTTAGTGCTTCAAGATGTGCTTTAACTGTCACCTCTGATTCCTGGATCACTTTCTTCACTGTCTTTTCTGAGCTGTACTAAACATTAAATAACATGAGGGCTCCTTGCTGCCAGCATTTGGAATACAGTCTAGTTCCTAGCCCAGTGTCCTAGCCCAACATTCTGGATTTTTTGTATATGCTGTGAGGATGACTCATGGCAAGAGTTCGTTCAAACAGATTCACCATAGGAAGCTGAAGTGAGAGCTTTTGGCAAGGCAGGTAGATCCCATTGGAACATAAATTCAAATGATATATTGCTAGCTGTGGACTGCTAGTGAGCAACAACTGACCAGCCAACTTGGAAGTTAACATTTAGAGTCAGTGTCTTTTTATGAGCAAAGGCATCAACCGGCAGTGTTATGTAATGTCCAGAGCTGTAAACAACTCTGCAGAAACCTAACCCTTTAATTATAGAAGGTAATGAAAAATCAGGTAAAACTTGGGAAAGAAGTTGTAAGAGATCTGTTAATTTAAATACCAGCTCTTTTTTTTTTTTTTTTTTTTAGAGGGAGTCTTGCTTTGTCGCCCAAGCTGGAGTGCAGTGGCACAATCTTGTCTCACTGCAACTTCCGCCTTCCGGGATCAAACCATTCTCCTGCCTGAGCCTCCTGAGTAGCTGGGATTATAGGCATGCACCACCACACCTGGCTAATTTTTGTAGTTTTAGTAGAGACAGGGTTTCACCATGCTGGCCAGGCTGCTTTCGAACTCCTGGCCTCAAGTGATCCGCGTGCCTCAGCCTCCCAAAGTGCTGGGATTACAGGCCTGAGCCACTGCGCCCAGCAAATACCATCTCTCTTGATGTCTGCACTATGGATAGCATATTTTTGTGATTTTTTTTTTTTCCTGACTGAAATGAAACAACACGATTGTTATAAACAATATGGAAACTGTACATAAATTATAACCTGCAGATCTATTTAGTCTATGTCCTTCAGGTCTATACACACACACACACACACACACACACACACACACACACACATATATTTTTTGTTTTGTTTTGTTTTGAGATGGAGTCTTGCTCAGTCGCCCAGGCTGGAGGGCCGTGGCACAATCTCGGCTCACTGCAAGCTCCTCCTCCCGGGTTCACGCCATTCTCCTGCCTCAGCCTCCCGAGTAGCTGGGACTACAGGCGCCCGCCACCAGGCCCAGCTAATTTCTTTGTATTTTTAGTAGAGACGGGGTTTCACCATGTTATCCAGAATGGTCTCGATCTCCTGACCTCGTGATCCGCCCGTCTTGGCCTCCCAAAGTGCTGGGACTACAGGCGTGAGCCACCGCGCCCGGCCACATATATATTTTTTAAACATAATTTAGCTTCTTGCTACACACTGTGTTTTGTAACTGACACCTAGACCCAAAGAATTTTGAACCTTAAAAACCACCCTAATCTAACCTTATGAAATTGGAGGAGATATTTGAATCCAAGTGGCAGGGGATAGAAAAGGAAAGGCAGGATACATATCAACAAATGAGGGTCAAATCAAATGGAAGAGTGCAACAGGAACTTTAGTAATGGTCAGGTGAAACTGGTAATCCTAATCATGGTAAACTGGTAAAAACCTAATTTGTAAGTGTGCCATGGAAGTCTTTTATAGTACAGCATTCTGCAACTGCCTTTAATCCAAGTGATACAACTGATTTGGCACGGCTGCTGGAACGGATCTCCAAACAAATGTTGTTCCTGGCACAGGCTTGTTCTGAACAATTCTTTCACACTGCTGATGTTGTTTTTTTGTTGTTGTTGTTGTTTTTTTAAATATATCTTTCATTCCCTGGTACATTAAAACCTATCAGGCCTATAATTTTTTGCTTTAAAGATTAGCTCTTCTTACAGTGTAATGTGTGAGGAAGAGACTTCAATTAAAAGTAGCAGAATAAAGGAATTTTTACTCTTTCTTTTTTGAAACTCACTAAAAACAAGAAGACAGGAAAATAGAAAAGAAGTTCATTATTAGTGAAACTAGGCACAAAGCTAAGCCCCAGAATACAAAGAATGAAGCATAACTTGCCAAATACATACTATGAAATCTAGACCACATATAGGAGGATGCTGAACTTCTCCTGTGAATTCCAAGCAATGTACTGATTTCTCTAAAAGTAAGGGTTATATTACTTTAAAGGTCTAACCAGTGAACCTTTGTTGTAGTGTTCTGACATTTAGTTTTTTTATAGACTCAAATTATAGATATGACCTGTTACAAAAAATAGGACTCTGTCCAACACAAATGTTAAGAAATAATAAGGCAATAGGAGGAGATGAAAAACCAGTGGGAGGCGGAGCGCGGTGGCTCAAGCCTGTAATCCCAGCACTTTGGGAGGCCGAGACGGGTGGATCACGAGGTCAGGAGATTGAAACCATCCTGGCTAACACGGTGAAACCCCGTCTCTACTAAAAAAAAAAAATACAAAAATCTAGCCGGGCGAGGTGGCGGGCGCCTGTAGTCCCAGCTACTCAGGAGGCTGAGGCAGGAGAATGGCGGGAACCCAGGAGGCGGAGCTTGCAGTGAGCTGAGATCCGGCCACTGCACTCCAGCCTGGGTGATAGAGCGAGACTCCGTCTCAACAACAACAACAACAACAACAAAAAAAAAAACCAGTGGGAAAACCTTAGGAAAGAAGTATAAAAGAAAAATAAAAGCGTCAGAGAAGTGAAAACCACATCAGAAATAACAAAGAGTAACTGTAATCAGAGACATGGCTAAGAGGCTTGAGGAAATTATATAAATTTAAGAAAATACAGATATAAAAATTATAGAGAAGATGATAAGGGAAAACAAAGGACATCTATGCATGGCATTAGCAAATTTGTAAAGGGCCCAAAAGTAAATACTTTAGGCTTTGCAACTGTATAGTTTCTGTTACAGGCATTCAACTCTGCCTCTTATAGTACAGGAGCAGCCATACACACTATATATGGCTGTGTTCCGGTAAAACTTTATTTACAAAAACAGATGGTGAGCTGGATTTTGCCTGATCTTGGTTGCTGACCTTCGATGTGGAGAAAAATAACAAATGGAACTGAAGTAATATTTAGAGCTATAATAGAAAAATTTTTCTGAAATCATTAAAACCTTGAATCAAAGATGACTACCCTGTGGCCCAGGAATAATTGATATAGAACAATTGATACTGAGGCATATTTTGGTGAAAATATAGAACTTAAATTGATAAAGAATTTGGTGGTCATGTAGGTAGTGGGATGGGGGACAGAACTTGGGCTTACCTTAGCTTTCTCTTTAGCAAGAAACAATGTTAGAAAACAATAGAGGAATGTTGACCATGTCTTTAGGTTAACCCGGGATTTTTTAACCAGCAAAATACTTTAAGCATAAATATTAGTACACAATGTGCTCTAGCATGGAAAAGCTCAGCAAATCTAATACCCATGAGATCTTTTTCAGACAGGTTACATCATGATTAAAAACCTACCTAATCGAAAGAATAATCAAAGAATTCAGAAATAAACTGATAAAAAATAGTGTGATAAGAATTAAATTCATTACATTACAGAGTTAATATGCCTCAGTGGAAATTATACTTTCAGAATAGATTTTAAGTTTATAATCTTGATATTATAAAAATAACATAAATAAATCAGGTGGGGAAGGGAAGTGTAAATATCATTCCTTCATAGCAAGAAGGATCACTTGAGGCCATAAGTTCAAGATCAGCCTGGCCAACATGGTGAAACCCCATCTCCATTAAAAATACAAAAATATGTGGTGGCGGGCTCCTGTAATCCCAGCTACTTGGGTGGTGAGGCACGAGAATCACTTGAACCGGGGAGCGGAGGTTGCAGTGAGCCGAGATCATGCCACTGCACTCCAGCCTGGGAGACAGAGTGAGACTCCCATTTCAAAAAAAAAATAAAAAAATAAACTCTAGAGGGATCTTTTAGGAACTGGTATGTCATATGATTCAACACTCATTAACAAGTCTAGTTTTACATCAGATTTTTTTTCTTCAGCTATTTCAGTGAAAACTTTAAAATATTTTAAAAATAACAAGTAGGAATGGGCAAAACATAAAGATGAGATTTATTCAGTTGTACAGTAGAAGTTTTAGCAATCATTTAAGTAAAAGAAAATTTCCTCTGGCTTCCTGAATTCAGTAATTGAAAGCTATTCCTTTACAGCCAATTGGTGTGTACTTTTAAATAGCTAACACACAGTGATTAAGACTAAGACATCAGTGGGGCACAGTGGCTCACACATAATCCCAGCACTCAGGAGGCCGAGGTAGGAGGATCTCTTGAGCTCAGAAATTTAAGAACAGCATTGACAACATAGCGATACTGAATTTCTATTTAAAAAATTAAAAATTTAGCTGGGGTGGTGGCAAACACCACCAGCTACTTTAGATGCTGAGGCGATGGATCACTTGAGTCCAGAAGACCCAGGCTGCAGTGAGCTGCACTCCAGCCTGAGTGACACAGGAGATATTATCTCAGAACAAAACAAACAAAAACGAATACATAACCTGGTGAGGTTGCTGACCTTCATTACAAAAGAATCTTCTGGACAGACAGGCAAACAAGCAAGTTCATATAAATGTGATGAGGAATGGTAACATACTATCATTATTTAAATAGTTGCATTTAACAACTTAATTGACTAATAAAAAGTGTTCTACAGCAAACTTAACTACTTATGTATTTCTGTTTCTTTACTAGTGATTTATAATTACTTATTGGGCTAGTTTCCTGCATATTCCTCCCCTGACACCTTAAAATTAGCGTAATCCAGAAGCATTCAGGAGAATCATTTTTGGTTAGTAGTTTCCCTTCCACCTTCTGTTTCTTGGTCCAGAATTTCTGTGGTATCAAATATAAGACCTCTATATTGTGAAGCAAATACCCTATATCTATGTACATTTCAAGTAGAGTAATTTCAAGCTTCCGCCTTGGAGAAGAGAGTAAACTCTCCTCAGATATGTTTGTTTTTTACCCTTCTACCTGGCACCATTGACACAATACAGCAATAGTCAGTTCCATTAGTCAGTTCCATCTCATCACATGTCATTTCCTTGTAGAATTCCAATTTTACTTTATTTTCGTGTATTGACCTTACCTCCTTCTTAATAGTAACCTGAGGTAGGCTAGTTTGCTATACTGTATAAGGAAACCTGATATTATTTTGAATAAACATGTGAATCTGTTCTTTAAACTTTGCTTGCCGTGACCACTGTCCTTGGGCATTAGAATTTTATTGTCTTTAAAATGACAGTTATTAAGTGGTTACTATAAATGAGCATCAATAGAAGTACATGCACTGTTCCTGTTTTTAAAGGGCTTACAGTCTAGTTCAAGTTTTTGTTTTATTGTTGTTGTTTTTAAGAGATGGAGTCTCACTGTGTTGCCCAGGCTGGACTCGAACTCTTAGGCTCAAGCAATTCTCCTACCTCAGCCTCTTGAGTAGGTGGGACTAGAAGAGTGTGCTGTCACACCCAGTTTAGTTCGAAAAGTATCTTAAATGTTAGTAAAACTGTGTCTTATTTTGTATTAGTAAAGTAATAAGTAGACAATAATAGAGCCTTTAATGGACTTCAGTGACCCAGAGAGCACTAAGATTTTGTCCCAATGGAAATTAACATTTATTGAGTGACTTTGCATGTACTATAACAAAATCCAATCAAGTACTAACTCTAACCTCTAAATGTGAAAAATATTTTGACTTGTACTGTTCTTTTAGAATTTTGTAAAATGGAAAATAGCTGCTTGAAAATAAGCAAAATTAACAATGTTAAATTTCCCTCTTGAAAAAGAATTAGCTGATAGGAAAGTTATAGAGTAGAAAACTTAAAAAAGGCTTAAACAGTTTATAACTAAGCAACTCTTCTGGCTATGTTAGATTGAAAAATTTGATTTAAAATGAAAAGTTCCTCTCTAATCTAGGTCACCTGTGACTTTCCAGATTTTCATGTACTTCAAAGCTAGGATTAGTGACAAGAGAGAGGCTAAGTGTGAGCAAACCATGATTGCTTTGTTGTGGTTAATAATATTCACAGTGTTTTGCTAACTCACATTATGAAAATAAAGCTGAAAGTACTATTCTAAGAAGCCCTCGACGTTCTTTGGCCTTCTTGACTTCTGTGATTTCTATTTTGGAAACTTGAACTTCTTTACCACACCCTGATTGTAGAACTGACCAGTTTTTATTTATTGCCATTGTTACTGAAGATAATTAGTGAATTATTTAGTAGCATTGAATCTAAAGATGAAGACAATGGCCATCCTCAAAGAGCTTGTGTTGTCAAGACATAAGAATAGTACTAATTCAACCGGGTGTGGTGGTTCATGCCTATAATCCCAGCACTTTAGGAGGCCAAGGTGGGTGGATGACCTGAGGTCAGGAGTTTGAGACCAGCCTGGCCAACATGGTGAAACCCTGTCTCTAGTAAAAATACAAAAATTAGCTGGGCGGGGTGGCGCATACCTGTAATCCCAGCTACTCGGGAGGCTGAGGCAGGAGAATTGCATGAACCCGGGAGGCGGAGGTTGCAGTGAGCCAATATTGCACCATTGCACTCCAGCCTGGGCAACAAGAACAAACCTCTGCCTCAAAAAAAAAAAAAAAAAAATACTGACTCAACATTGGGGCCAATGCTGTTAAATGATGTTAAACATATTGGTATTCAGTGTTACACATTGGAAATAGAAGTTACTTGTAACTCTTAATACTTTAATCCTCCTTTTTTAGAAACATTCATTCAGTATATAAACAGATGCCAGTTTTTACTGTTATGCTTCCTTCTGCTGGACAAGACGAAGCAATAGATAAGATATTTTGTAGGATGACGTTTGAAATTTTCAAGGGAGAAGTCCATGAAGAATGGTGTCCAGAAATTTACCAACATCTCTAAAAATCAATAGCAGAGAGGGATTTAGTTCG
The DNA here is from genome assembly GCF_002776525.5 of Piliocolobus tephrosceles. Classification (NCBI taxonomy): domain Eukaryota; kingdom Metazoa; phylum Chordata; class Mammalia; order Primates; family Cercopithecidae; genus Piliocolobus; species Piliocolobus tephrosceles. Next base: position 69,184,731 of record NC_045442.1, read on the forward strand.
ATTTTCCTTATTTTGACAAATCAAGTGAGCCAGGAACAGCCTTATGACTTGCAGGCCATACATAGTTTGCTACTTTGAGGAAGTAGCTTTTGTGGCACGTCTGACATTTTTGTGAGAAGGCAGAGTAGAAATAGAGAAAGGGGGGCGAGAAGAGACAGCTACTACATACAGTCAAGATACAACTTGCTAGCCCTTTCATTAATTGTTGCTACTTCTGTTTCCCACCATTCCCTCTACCCCAACATGCTAAATACTCATCCGTAAGTTTGTTTGTTTATTTTTCATCAGTAACTTTGGATAGCAGCATTCTTATTAAATAAAAAGCAAGGGGAAAGTTTTTACATTCAAGGAGTTTACAATATTCTGAGTATTTATCACTTTCAGTTTACTAGGCTGTAATAACTCATCAACCTTAGCATTTTTGGATTTTTAATAAATACTTCCTTATTTTTTATTTTGAAAATTTTCAGATCTGTATAGAAGTGAAAGAATAATGCAGTAGACATCTAAATTCCCTTTACCTAGATTCAGTAGTTGTTAACATTTTTCCAGTCTTTTTTTTTTTTTTGCGCTAAGCGATTTGAGCCATCATTGACACTTCATTCATAAAAAGTTCATAATGTGTCTCCTATGGACATTCTTCTACATAATCATAATACAATTTTTGTACTCAATAAATTTATCTTAGTTGATAGTATTGTATAGTTAAATTATAGTGTATTGAAAAATATAGTGAGATAGTTGTTAACTCAAGGAAAATTGGTTTTTTTACTGCCTGTCTTGATGGAAAATACATTTTGCCCATTGAAGAAAAGTCTGAGGGGAAAGTGTGTATGATTTATTCCGTGAACATGAGTGGTATATGTCTGTTATAGGGCAGGAAGAAATAATCACGCTAGAAATAAGAATCTTACATCAATGGGAATGTGTCACAAAATATCCATTTACATTTCTGCCTCAAAGAGTAGTTCATTTGTGCTGTGCATGTGAATATATTGACATGCCTTGTGTTTTTGTCATTATTGTTTACAAACATTTCTAGATAATTTTGTCAGTAAGAAATAAGGTAGTATGTGCCAGGTACCATAGGAACTATTTATTAAATTTGATTCTTAATAATTTTTCTCATTCTCCTATTCTACAAGCTATACTCATGAACTTCCCAGCTTAATTGTTGGAAGGAAATAGACAGTTTTGGTATTTCTCAGTTTTACTTTTGACCTCATGCTCCTAGTTGCTGTAGGGTAAACATTTAGGTGATTATTTGGCAAAATTGCTCTGACTTTGCTTTGAAAGAGAAACACAGGTGTCCTTCTGGACTTCTTCATCAGTTTGATTAGTTTTTTTTTTTTTTTTTTGAAACGGAGTCTTGCTTGTTGCTCAGCCTGGAATGCAATGGTGTGATCTTGGCTCACTGCAACCTCCACCTCCCAAGTTAAAGCGATTCTCCTGCCTCCACCTCTCAGGTAGCTGAGATTGCAGGTGCCCACCACCACGCCCAGCTAACTTTTTTGCATTTTTAGTAGAGATGGGGTTTCACCAGGTTGGCCAGGCTGGTCTCGAACTCCTGACCTCAGGTTATCCACCTGCCTCGGCTTCCCAAAGTGCTGGAATTACAGGCGTGAGCCACCATGCCCAACCTGGTTAGTATTTTTTAATGGGATAACAAAATGAAGTTAACAGTGCTTTTGGTCAGTAGTTACTCCCTACCACTTTCCATACGTGTTCCCTTTCTGTTGTTGGTTTTTTTTTTCTCCCCCAAGTGGTGACATGGTACTAGACTCCAGAGAATAATCTGCCCTTTAACAGCTCAGTATTGAGACCAGAACTTGCATGTTGTACATACAATTCTGTTCCTAGATTCAGTGCCCGTTCCGCTAACTGAAATTGATTTTTCCTTTATTTCTAAAGCATTGTCCCATTTTTTGTTAACTTTGTAACTTCTTTGTGATCATTACTCCTGTCTGAGAGAAGTGATTGGTTCCTATATTGTAGGAAACAAACTAGAACGGGAACAAAGATCCATGAAAAAAGTCAAACAGGCTTGTAAGACTTAATTTTTTTTTTTTTTTTTTAACTAAAACTTTTGGTCTTCAAGGCCTGCATGAAGTACAAGGATCAACATTTTCTTAATGAAATGCACCCGTCATATAAAATGTAGTGAAGTAATCAGCAAATTTTAAATTTCATCTGGTGTTTAAATATTATGATTTATTTGTGAGAAAGTTTTTGAATAATGTGTATTCCTTCTAGAAAACTACTTTAAAAACCAATTGATTTATGTAAATCTGGAGAATGAAAATGACCCAGTCCAATCTTTCTTTCCAGTCTCAATAAGATTGATATCCATGCCTGAGTTCCAAAAGCATGCTTTTCTGCTTGACTTTTACTCCACAATGTTTAGGGTGGCAGCATATTATATTTAGAAAGTTCCTCAGAACGATTTCTTGAAAATCTTGACTTTACAGGGATAGAATATCTCTCTAGGCTGTGAAGAAACAAAGTTAAGCCCTTTGTCATACACACGAAAATGTCAACTTCAACTCAGCTGGTATTAAAAGCCCATGGCAACATCAAATCCAACAAAAAGTATTATGGGATTCTTGCTTTTTTCAAGTGCACATGGAACATTTTCCAGCTGACCACAGTTAGACCATAAAGCAAGTCCTAATAAATTTCAAAGGATTTAAATCAGACAGAGTATGTTCTCTAACCACAGTGGAATTAAGATAGAAATTACGTTTTCACTGGAAAATCTTCTGGTATTTGAAATCTGTATCAAAGAAGAAATAATGGCTGGGCTGGCGGTGGCTCACGTCTGTAATTCCAGCACTTTGGGAGGCTGAGGTGGGCGGATCACCGAAGGTCAGGAGTTCAAGACCAGCTTGGCCAACATGGTGAAACCCCATGTCTACTAAAAATACAAAAATTAGCCGGGCGTGGTGACAGACACCTGTCCCAGACACCAATCCCAGCTACTAGGAGGCTGAGGCAGGAGAATTGCTTGAACCTGGGAGGCGGAGGTCACAGTGAGCCAAGATCGCGCCGCTGCACTCCAGCGTGGGCAACAGAGCGATACTCCTTCTCTAAATAAATAAGGAAATAACAACCAAGACTGACAGATCAAGAAAAAGTAGTTATAGTTTACTAATACTAGGAACAACAAAAAAAGGCAATGCCACTACACATTCTGTGGCCATTAAAAAGTTATGAGGGTATTCTGAACAACTTTATGTCAATACATTTAAAATTTCATGCAAAATGGACAAATTCCTAGAGTAACATGACTTCCCAAAAACCAACACTAAACTTGGTAATAAAAAGACAACCCAATGTAAAAATGGGCAAAGATTCTGAATAGGCATTTTTCCAATGAAGATATAAAGGTGGTCAGTAAGCATATGAAAAGATGCTCAACATCATTACTTATCAGAGAAATGGAAATCAAGGCCACAATGAGATACCATTTAACATCCACAAGATAGTATAATTGAAAAGACAGATAGGACTGGGTACAGTGGCTCCCACCTGTAATCCCAGCACTTTGAGAGGCCAGGGAAGGAGGATTGCTTGGAGCCCAGGAGATCAAAGCTGCAGTGAGTCTTGATTGTGCCACTATACTCAGCCTGGGCAACAGAGTGAGACCATGTCTCAAAAAAAAAAAAAGAAGACAGTATCAAGTGTCAGTAAGGATATAGAGAAACTGGAACCCTCACTGTAAATGCAAATGTAATGTAAAAATAGCAGCCACTTTATATAAATAGTATGGCGATTCCTCACAATGTTATCAGAGTTCCCATGGGCCCCCACAGTTCTACTCCTAGATAGCTATCCAAGAAGAAGGAAAATATATGTTCGTACAAAAACTTGTACATGAATGTCTATAGCAGCATTATTCATAATAGCTAAAAAGTGGAAACAACCCAAACAGTCACTGACTGATGAATGGATAAACAAAATGTCATATATCCATACAATGGAATATCATTTGGTAATAAAAAGGAATTAAGTACCAGTATGTGCTACAACATAGATGAGCCTTGAAAACATCATGCTAAGTGAAAGAAGGCAGTCACAAAAAGACTGCAAATTGGGCCCTGTGCATGCTCAGAAAATACAGAAGATGGTAGTGATGTTAGTAATGGTATTCTTTCTTTATATGCAAATAAGCATCTGCTGGTCTCTCAACTGTGTAAAGTTGTGACTTAGAATGGCTTGCTAAGAGACTGGTCCCCATGTGATCCCTAACTAGACAGGAGAGGTCAGCTGGAGTCATAGGCAGAGTGGGCTGAGGACCATTCTGGGTTGAATGTTTTCAGTTTTGAATTATATGTGAAAATCATCTTAACTCTCTTATTTGATCTTCCTCTTTATACTGCCCTAAGACCTTTCATGACTTATTCTTTGGTATTAATCTTAATCTGTTCATTATGTGAAGTTACACCTTGGCATGGCTTTGTTAAGGGTATTTTTAAAAACCAAGCAAATAAAAATAAGTCCCCTTAGCTAAAGGTAGAGGAAGAGAATAGAGGCTATCAAAATTAGTGCATTTGTTTGAAGCCAAAGAGTTAAAGACAAGTAAGACTTATAGGCCAGCACAGTGGCTCACAGCTGTAATCCTAGCACTTTGGGAGGCCGAGTCGGGAGGATTCCTTGAGGTCAGGAGTTCAAGACCAGCCCTGGCAACACAGCCAAACCTCATCTCTACAAAAATTAAAAAACTTAGCTGAGCACAGTGGCATATCCCAGCTACTCAGGAGGCTGAGGCAGGAGGATCACTTGAGCCCAGGAGGTCAAGGATGTAGTGAGCTAGGATCATACTGCTGCACTCTAGTCTTGATGGCAGAGTGAGACCCTGTCCCTCCATACTATCCCCAAAAAGGCCTTTATGAATGCTTTAAAATCTCCAATTAATGGAATGTGATTTGTTGTTCTTATGGTATTCCTACTGGATAAAATCTGGAAGGAATGAAGGAATCTTACTAGTCAGCTGGTACATGATTTCTTTCTTTCTTTCTTTCTTTTGAGACAGGGTTTCGCTCTTGTCACCCAGGCTGGACTGCAATGGTGCGATTTTGGCTCACTGCAACCTCCACCTCCTGGATTCAAGCAATTCTCTTGCCTCAGCCTCCCGAGTAGCTGGGATTACAGGTGTCTGCCACCACGCCCGGCTAATTTTTTGTATTTTTTTTTTTTTTAGATGGAGTCTCACTTTGTCATCCAGGCTAGAGTACAGTGGCACAATCTCAGTTCACTGCAGCCTCCGCTTCCCAGGTTCAAGTGATTCTCCTGCCTCAGCCTCCTGAGTAGCTGGGAATACAGGCGCATGCCACCACGCCCGGCTAATTTTCACATTTTTAGTAGAGACGGGGCTTCACCATGTTGGCCAGGCTGGTCTCGAACTCCTGACCTCCTGATCCACCCACCTCGGCCTCCCAAAGTGCTGGGATTACAGGCTTGAGCCACTGCGCCTGGTCGTATTTTTTTTTTTTCAATAGACATGGAGTTTCACCATGTTGATCAGGCTGGTCTTGAACTCCTGACCTCAGGTAATCCGCCTGCCTCAGCCTTCCAAAGTGCTGGGATTACAAGCATGAGCCACCACGCCTGGCCCATGATTTCTGTTATTCCAGTTTTGAGGTTTGTAACTAAATGAGACAATTATGTTAGAAATGTAGGTAGCATATTTATTTTATTTGTAATTAAGTAAAATAACTTACAGTAAGTGGAAAAAGAATTCTAAAACAAAACCAGCTACTTCGCTATAACTTTCTCTTTTTATATTTTTTTCTTTTCATGGTATGAGTTTCACACTCACACAACACATGGGAGGGTAGAGAGTGATTTTTATAGCAGCTGTTGTATCCCTCTTATTGCAGGGGAATAAGAAAGGCCTATAGTTATTTATATTTGTGAGTGGTAACTGCATTCTTTTTGTTATTAACTGAAGCTAGAGCAAAAATGAAAATCACACAAAGCATATACTTCTTGATTTGAAATTGTTTACTTCATTAATACAAAGAAGATTTGAGATGACTTCTCACGAGCATTTCTTTTCCCCCTTTTATTTTAGCCTTACCTGAGAAAAAAGTTAAGTCTGTAAGTCAAGGTTAAAATAAAGTAGCAACATGGGAGTGTACATTACTGAAATTCTATACTGATCTTTTTTTCTTCTATCCTAGCTTTTCTGATGCCTTTTAAAGGTTACAGAAAATTAAATAAATCTGTTATATTTCACCTTAAAAAAGAGAAGAATACAACAGAGCACAATTGGGCCAGTAGATATTTATAATTCTTTTTCTCTCTTAATTTTTTATTTTGAAAAAATTCAAACCTACAGAAAAATTGCGGAAAGACTACAAAGTACAGTCTTATACCCATTACCTAGATTCACCAGTTACTCATCTTTTGCCACATTTGCTTTGTTTCTCTCTACCTATGTGCATGCACACATGTATATGTATACATATGCATATTATTGTTTCCTGATCTGACAGTGTCAGGCATCATAATCTTTCACCTCTAAATATTTCAGCCATGTTTTTTCTAAGAACAATAACATCCTCTTGCTCTTGTACAATTCCAAATTTGTTTTTAATTTTTCCAGAATCCTGTCTGTTACCTGTGTTTTATCAGTATTCAAGAACAAAGGAAGCAGTGAGAGAAGTTATTAATAGCAACCACCCACTTCCTAAGTTATTCACCACTCTGCATCTTCCAGAAACCAAGTGGGAAAACAAAGAGGTTGATTTTTCAAACCAAATACATACAAAGTAATCGATAGACAAGGCCCCATAGCATTAAGTAGGCCCAATTTCTTCTTCTATCACATATGGTTGAACTGTTTCTTGAAACTACTTTGTAGTGTGTGTCTTGTGTGTCAGGAAAGAATGTATTTGTATTTATTTTCATGAATTAATAGACTTTCAGAGTTGGAAGGGCCTTACAATGTATGTTATATAACCCATGCATTTTACAGATGAGAACTAAGATTCAAGGTGATGCAACTAGAGATGAGACTAGAATCTAGCCTTTGAAACTCAATGCATTGGTTTCTGCTATGTGGTGTTTCCTCTCTATGAGCCCTAGTTGCTTATGCTGGGGTCTTGATACATGAGAATAGTGAAGGGTCTGACAATACTGTTCATAGCTAACTAATGCATCCCTTTGAACTCATTTGCATGAACTGTGGTAGTGCTTCTCAAACTTTAATGTGCGTGTGAATTTCCTGGTGACCTTGTTAAAATGCAGATTCTGATTCAGTAGGTCGGAGGTGGGGCCAGAGAATCGACATTCTAACAAGCTCCCAGGTGATGCTGATGCCCCAGATCCATGGACTACATTTTGAGTAGCCATTTTCTAAAACAGACACAGATTTCTCAGGCCCTAGGCATCATCAAAGTAGAAAAAAAAACACTTAAAATATAAGCCCTTTTAGTTCTATCAGGTATAGACACAAATGTAACTAACACCTGTTTATCCATCACCAAACCAAAATAAAATATTTTGTAAAGTTTGTATTTTCCTAACTTTTATGGCACTTTAAGAAGGAAGTTTTATCTCAATATGTGCAACTAGTTCCCCAACATTGTTATGTCAACAAATGCATTGAGATTCCACAGGCTTTAATGGCACTGTGTAAGGAAATATGAATTCAGGTGATGAAAAGAACCATTGTCAAACTGAACTATCAAAAAGGGCAACCAAATGAAGTTCCATTTTTACTCTCAATAAAACTCTACAAGCCAACTACATTTATTCATTTAACAGATACAGTACAGTGGTTCCCCCTCACCTGCTGTTTCACTTTTTGTGGTTTTCACTACCCACAGTCACACAGTCAGCTGCAGTCTGAAAATATTAAATGAAAAATGCTAGAAATAATTAAGTTTTAAATGGTGCACTGTCCTGAGTAGTGTGGTGAGATCTCACACAGTCCTACACTGTCCCACTCTGTCCTACTCAAGATGTAAATCATCCACTTACAGCACAATAAGATATTTTAAGAGACCACATTTGTATAACATTTATTACAATATATTGTTGTAATTATTCTATTTTATTATTGTTAATCTCTTACTGTGCCTGATTTATAAATTAAACTTTATCCATAGGTATGTGTTTATATGAAAAAACATAGGGTTTGGTACTGTCAGTGGCTTCAGGCATCCACTGAGAGTCTTAGAACAACATATCCTTCACAGATAACGGGGGAATACTTAGAGTTTCTGTTCGCATGGAGTTTACATTCGGACTTTATTCCCTTACATCTAAATCTATATGCTGCTTTGAATTGCATAAATGATTGTTAAAAGGTATAAATGCTAAGTTTTATGTGCCAGTGAATCCTTGAAGTAAAGATCTTTGCATTTGGGTTTTTAGTTTTTAAAAAGTAATAATGAACAACACATTCAATGACCATCTCAGTACAACATGGAATGCATTTGTACCTACGTCAGTCAAAAATAAAACAGACCTTTAATATATAGGGAGAAATTTGTACTCTGTATCAAAAAATGCTTACAGAAATCATAATTACTTTTATTTCTCAGAGTAGCTTAGCAGTAAAACAACAAATCTTCAAATGTGTTTTATGTTGGTATCTGAAGAGATACTCTTTTAAAACCTCAGATTTCTACCTTTAACATCATAAGATGTTTATTTTGTATATTATCTCTGTTTAGAGATAGTTGTGGTTTTTGAAATGTATTATAGTAATTAAATTTTTTATGTTGAGTCAATCTCTTAAGGATTTTGAAGGTTTATTTTGCGTTTGTTTCTGTAGAATACTAGTCATTCAAGTGTTGTCATGTTTATATTGTCACTTTCCTTAAGTGAAACCAGCCTTGTGAAATGGTTTTGTTATCATTGTTGCATTATTTTTAATTTAACAGATGAAGAAGCAGAGACTTAGAAGTAGAAATTCAAGATAGTGAGTTGTGGAAGTGGGCCCAAGTCTTCCCACTCCAGTGTTTTCCCCCACTATCCAATCTCCAGGTTAAAGCCACAGTCCTTATTTAGTATATCGGTAGATTAGAAGTAGTAAATGTTGCTGATAGGATGTTTCAACAACTTTGCTGTTTCAGGGATACAGAAAAAGACTGATCCCAAGTTGTGTAAGCTGTTATATAGGTGTGTCTTGCTTTAGACCAACTGAAATAGTTTATACTGCTAATTGGAGTATCCGTACAGGCACTGAATTTTGGAGACAGGTTTGGCAAAGTTGCTGTAATATGGGTACTCTGGTCTTAGAAACGAAATTTTTGGAACATTATTGAAAGGGGTTCATTTTATAAGCATTCCATGTTGTGCTAAGGGAAATGTAACCGGGAGATACAACTGGACATATCCAAACTTGAGGCAGAGTGAGGCTATTTATAATAAGATTTTAGCCATGGACAAATACATAGATACAGTTATTCCATCTAAAGCGGTTTGATGCAGTTAATATAGTTTAGTTTGATGTAGTTGGTAGGTGTTTGTTTCTTAATGAAATTAGATCCCAAGATTTTCTTAAAGGGAACTAGGTTAGTAAGAAAATGACTTTCTTTCTCTTTCTTTTTTTTTTCTCTCTCTCTCTCCCCCTTCCTCCCTGCCCCTGCCTCCCTTCCTCCCCCTCACCATTCCCCTTCCTTTAGCCTGATGTCTAATTGACTGTGAATATTTTGGGGCTATTGACAGGTTATTTAGATTTGACAATCCTCCCAAGTTTCTGGAAGGAGCATACTGCTGAGTTTGCTCTTTTGAACAATGAAAGATGATTAAGTATAGTTGAATAATTTACGATCACAGTAAGGAATTTAAAAGTAAATTTTGACTTGAATTTAATACTTTTCTGAGGGCGTAAAATACCTTTTTTATCATTCTAAAGTTTAATTTTTATTGGCTTAAATCTTAGGTTTTGGAGAAATAAAGTTACAGTGTTTTGTAGCCTAACTCTAAATTGATAACACTAGGGATTAAGATCAAAGGTAAATGATTACAATACTACAGCAGACGTTATACTTTCTTTTAGTTTCAAGTCCCTGATTTTCCTTAAAGTTCTCAATTTACTTATAAAGATATGGACTGGTACCAAAAGAATAAACTTGCCGTTTCTTTTCAAGAAACTATGGGGGCACCAAATCACCTTATTCATTTGGCACCAATATTTCTAGGGAGGCTGGGCGCCTTGGCTAATGCCTGTGATCCTAGCACTTTGGGAGGCCAAGATGTGCAGATCACTTGAGTTCCTGAGTTCGAGACCAGCCTGGCCAACATGGTGAAACCCTGTCTCTACTAAAAAATACAAAAATTGGCCAGGCATGGTTGGTGCTTGCCTGTAGTCCCAGCTACTCAGGAGGCTGAGCCAGGAGAATCGCTTGAACCCAGAAGGCAGAGATTGCAGTGAGCCAAGATCATGCCACTATACTCCAGCCTGGGCAACAGAGAGAGACACTGTCTAAGAAAAAAAAAAAAAATTCCTAGAGATTTTCCCTTTCTCTGATAATTTTTGAAATACTTTCTAAATAATTAACTTTACTGAAGTTTAATCTTTGTATCTGCCAAGATTTAACTTAATTGACTTTACTTTAATCTTGGTATCTGCCTGTGAAATTTAATTATGTAAATATTACATACCATTTGCCTGATTGTTTTTGCTGACTTTTCTTTCTTTTTTAACTTCCTGGTATATTTTTCAGACTTTCAGCATCAGTCAAATATTTATTAAAAGCTTCCAAGGAAAGTAAAGGGGGAGGAAAAAAAAAACCTAAACAGTAAAGGAAAAAAACTTTTAAAAACTTACTATTTTCTTGTGACATGTTAAAAATACAAAATTTAAACCATGAAATATTTTCAATTTAGGGGAGTTATGGAAGAGTTTAGAATAGCAATGGTTCTTTGTTCTTGAGCTCTTATAATTGCTTCCTTGGTTTTTTTTGTTTGTTTTGTGTTTGTTGTTGCCATATTTCAAGGAAAAAAGGCAAGAGCAAAATGATTTTTGTTTTTGTTATCTTTATTAGACTCTAAACTTCTGGAGGTTTAAAGGAAAAAAAGGACTTATATGTGTGTTTGTAAATACTTAATATGTGGTACTTTATAATTGCCAGTGTCATTATAGAAGTAGGTGGGAAGGACTTTGAGAAAGTGAATTATCCCAAAACTACAGAAACTGTTCTATAAGCAAGGATCAGCAAACATTTTCTTAAAGGGCCAGATGGTAAATATTTGATACTTTGTGGGCCATGTGGTCTCTGTTGCAGCTCCTCAACTCTTGCAGCTGTATACCAACCACTCAATTTTGCTGTTGTGATGTGAAAGTAGTTGAGTGGGGTATAGAGAGTAAGTAAATGAATGAGTTTTGTTATGTTCTAATAAAATTTATTTACAAAAACTGGCAGCCAGCCTGCCAACCCATGTTCTATATCATCTAACAAATATTACTCATAACCAGCCATGTAATGATGTGGTTCTCTGCCCCACAAAAACATCTTTTATTATTGTTAAGGATAATTTATGAAATCATAGAGGACAGTGTGAAATCATAGAGGACAGAGGATTTCTGTTTTAAAACAGCCCAGTGTATGTATATTGAAATGATATGATGGTTGGGATTTCCTTCTAAGATATACTGAAGGGAAAAAACTGAGTGGATATAGATAAACTGAATTTGATAAAATGTTGATAAATATAGAAGCAGATGATGGGTTCATGAGATTTCTTCACACGGTGCTTCCTACTGTATGTGTTTGAAGATGTCAGTATTTAAAAGTTACTACATAAACAAATAATGGCCCAGTAAAGGCAGCAGTTTCTCCCTTCTCTTCTCACATCCTGGAATAGGAAGGAGAATAAGACAAAAATACAAGCCCCTTCTTCAGCACAACTAGGGAGATCTCTGCAATTCCAAAACACTTATTATATAAAGGAAGGTTGTCAGATCCAGGGAAGGTCAAATAGAGGTGTGTGGGGAAACCCTGAGGAATGACACCTATGGTTGCAGATCCCCAACAAAGCCAGCCAAGCACAGTTCTCCAGAGGAAGCTGCTGACCTCAGACTTCTCCAAAGCAGCATTCAACACTGATACTTTCCCTTCCAAATCCTCAAGGAAAGATTAATTTAGAAATTAACATACCAAGCTACAGGAAATTTAGCTTTTATGAGTCCTACTTCTACAGGAAGAAGTGCAGCCAACCAAGAAATGAAAGGAGAAACTACAGCTAAAGTATTGGCAGTGAACATAGAGTCCATTGATCTATAGCATTAAGACTAAAACAAATGTGGAAATTAGATTTACAGAGCAGAATATGAATCGTTAAAACCTTGACAGTGCAGTAATGAAAGTCGATGAGGAAATAAATGATGTTGTCATGTTTTATAACAACCTGTCAAAAGATGTCATTTGAAATCAATAAATCTAGTAAAATCTTAAGATTGGAGTGGAGGGGAGTCTATAGTTGATACATAGATACGTTGGTTACAGCGAAAGGTAAACGTTAAGAGAAATAATCTAATAAACTAAACCGAGTAGTAGAGGGAAAGAAAAAAGAAACATAGCTGTATTAATCATTGCTGATAGTAGAGATAGGATTTTTATATATTACAGTATATTTTATGTAAAACTATAGTTATAACAAAAAAACTATAAAATATAGGATTTTTTTTTTTTTCCTAACATGTATTTGATGAGGACTTGTTATTTGCCAAGCACTGTCAGTGACCAAAACAGATGAAAATTTTTGCTTCATGGGTTGGAGGAGACAGACAAAATAAAAATAATAAGTAATTTGTTAAGAGGTGTTAAATGTATGGGGAGAAATACAGCATAAAAGGATTAGGAGTACCCATTGATGAGATTGCTTTTTTTGAAGTGGGTGAGTAGACCTTAGTCAGACAATGAAATTTGAACAAATATTTGAAGGAACTGAGGGAGCCAGATAGTTATCTAGAGAAACAGTATTCTAAGCAAAGGTAGTTGCTATTGCAAAGGCCCTGAAGCAAAAACGTAGCTGGGCTCAAGAAACAGGGAAGAGTGTAAAGGGGTAAAGCACAGTAATATAGGAGGGAGAGTGAGTGGTAAGCGATGAAGTCAGAGATAATGGGATATCAGAGAATATTGGACTTTCAGAGGCCGTTAAAAGACTTCAGACTTTTACTCTGAAGTAGCTACTAGAACAAAAAAGTAAACCTTTTTTATTATCAGAAGGAATATGTACATAAACAAAGTAAGCCCAAATCATTGAGTAATTTTATTTTAATGTTTTTTAAGAAATGAGGTCTCACTCTGTTGCCCAGGCTGGAGTGCAATGGCACGATCATAGATCACTGCAGCCTCTTCTAACTCCTGGGCTCAAGCAGTCCTCTCACTCAGCCTCCCAAAGTGCTGTGATTACTGGCGCAAGATACCATGCCCAGTCACTAGTAAAGTATTTTTACTTTAGAAAGCATCGCATACAATTTCACAACAGATAAGAGCTTAAATATGTATGCTACATTAATTAAAGTATATAGGCTAATCTATTAAAACATTCCCAGATCAGATTACTAAAAAAAATGAAAGCAAAGGCCGGGCGTGGTGGCTCAAGCCTGTAATCCCAGCACTTTGGGAGGCCGAGATGGGCGGATCACGAGGTCAGGAGATGGAGACCATCCTGGCTAATACGGTGAAACCCCATCTCTACTAAAAAATACAAAAAACTAGCCGGGTGAGGTGGCGGGCGCCTGTAGTCCCAGCTACTTGGGAGGCTGAGGCAGGAGAATGGCGTAAACCCAGGGGCGGAGCTTGCAGTGAGCTGAGATCCGGCCACTGCACTCCAGCCTGGGCGACAGAGCAAGACTCCGTCTCAAAAAAAAAAAAAAAGAAAATGAAAGTAAAGAAACTCAGAAAGGATAACAAAATTAAAGAACACGCAAAGCTGTAATAGGCATATGCAAACTCAAACATGCAGGGATCATGTTCCTAATATTGGACAAGACTTAGTACAAAAACCATTACACGAGGAAAAAGAGCCTACAAGATCTGCTTGAAAACAACTTTAAAGTGCTTCTCAGAAATACAAACAGAGACTTAAATGGAAAGACTTACAAGATTCTTTGGCAAAAATCAAAATCCTTTTTTAACCCATGAAGTTAATATCCCACAACAAGATATAGCTAGTATTTATTGAGAATGTACTCTATGCCAGGCATGTTCTAAGGACTTTATATGTATTACTCATTTAGTCCTCACAACTATTTTACATGGGTGATGTTAGTATCACTTTTTGCCCATTTTTCAGTGAAGAAACCAAGGCACAAAGAAGTTAATAACTTGCCCAAGAGTTGCAGTTAAAGTTACTGAACTACAAAATGAACTCAGGCAAGATTCTTTCAGATTCTGTGCTTTTAACCACTGCATGATACTGTTTTTTTGAAACCAATAGCTGTGCGTGTGTGTGTGTGTCTAGATAAACTGTCTCTAAAGTTCATGGAGAAACAAATAAGAATAACTGGGAGATTTCTTAAAGAAAAGTAATAAAGGAAAACTAGCCCTACTAGACACTGAAATATAAGACTAGAATGTTAAAACAATGTGGCTACTAGAGCATGAGCAGAATAGAAGTTCAGAAATAGATCCAAATTCATGTAATTATCTGGAAAATTATAAAGATAACATTTCAAATAAGAAAGGAAAAGATGTTATTATTCATTGTATGGGACAGCTATGTTGTCATTAGAGGGACATTAGATTTCTACTTACTAACTTTGACTAGGAGTAATTCCTAATGAATCAAAGATTTAAAACTAAACTAGCTGTGAGCCAAGTCTCAAGTAATTTTTAAATTATTTATTTAAATTTTTTTTTTTTTTTTTTGAGACGGAGTCTCGCTCTGTCGCCCAGGCTGGAGTGCAGTGGCCGGATCTCAGCTCACTGCAAGCTCCGCCTCCCGGGTTTACGCCATTCTCCTGCCTCAGCCTCCTGAGTAGCTGGGACTACAGGCGCCCGCCACCTCCCCCAGCTAGTTTTTTGTATTTTTAGTAGAGACGGGGTTTCACCGTGTTAGCCAGGATGGTCTCGAACTCCTGACCTCGTGATCCACCCGTCTCGGCCTCCCAAAGTGCTGGGATTACAGGCTTGAGCCACCGCGCCCGGCCTATTTAAATTTTTTATAAATGTCAGTCTCACATTTCTGCATGCTCTCTTAAGTTGAAACGAGATGGAAATTAATGATAGTCATATGAAGTGCATCAGCACAAAGAAAAATCATTTAGGACTCTGTGACAATGCACACCTTAATACAGCTTAGTAGATGCTAAATGACTTTTCTTTGTGCTGATGGAATGGAATATGTCAGGCCTGAAGCGGGTATATTGGATTTTATTCAGTTAATGCCTGCCCTTCCTCTTCCTTTGATACTTTTTTGGGGCTGGGAAAGTAAAAGATACAAAGGAATAAAGTATTTGGCAAGTGAAAAATGTATTCAGTATTCATTCTGAAACATGGTTTAGTTATGAGAACCTGAGTTCCAGATCCACATCCACAGTGACATTGCTCTTCAAGGAAGTAGTAGAGGTGGATGTGAGTGGGGTGATTTTTTCTAACACTCTGAAGCGGTCATGATTAAGGACTCAAGTAGTGAGGTTGCCTCTCCAAGTTTTTTAAAAAGGAGAGTGAACATAAAGACCAGATACCTACTCCATAATAGTAAATTCTTGATACAGCTACTTAATAACTCTTATACCTGGTAAGAGATAGGAAGGAGATACAGGTCTGAAAGGTAATCAGAGGAAGAAAAAGCCAGAAAGTTTACTTGAGGCCTGATAGTACCTAGAATCAATATTAAGTGTTTTTCAAAGTACATAAAACATGATTTGTATAATTCTAATTTTGTTTAATGTAATATGTATACTTTTGTTTGTATATGTAAATGTGTTTGCATAAATCTTGAAAACACCAAAATGTTCACCACTATTATTTTAGGATGATAAGAGTTTGAACGACTTTTATTTTCTTTTATCTGTATTTTTAAAGTTTTGTACAAAGCATACGTATTACTTAAGTAATCATATTTATATATTTATTATATACACACACATAAGTATGTGTTTGTTGTTCCATTCTGACAGTAGACATATCTTTTATGTTGTCTAGGTACACCAAAGGATCTCTTCCTGGCAGAATTTGGGAGTTGTTTATTGCAGTACTGTTGTGCCCTCTGATGGTGAGTTTCAGCAAATCCACCTTTTATGTCTAATATTATTTCCCTCTTAGCTCAATGTTTCCTATTCTCTGACACAAAAATTTATAAACCATACTCTTTCACTTAAGGTGGACTTAGGAGTTAGAGAGAGAAAGGAGGAGAAGGAAAATAAAATTTGGATGAGGATCTAGTGAGTTTAGAGACGAAACCAAGAAGAAACACTAAGATCCATTAAGACTTCATAGGTTAGGCCGGGCGCGGTGGCTCAAGCCCGTAATCCCAGCACTTTGGGAGGCCGAGACAGGCGGATCACGAGGTCAGGAGATCGAGACCATCCTGGCTAACATGGTGAAAACCCATCTCTACTAAAAAAGTACAAAAAAACTAGCTGGGTGAGGTGGCGGGCGCCTGTAGTCCCAGCTACTCGGGAGGCTGAGGTAGGAGAACGGTGTAAACCCGGGAGGCGGAGCTTGCAGTGAGCTGAGATCCGGCCACTGCACTCCAGCCTGGGTGACAGAGCGAGACTCCGTCTCAAAAAAAAAA
>NC_045442.1:69201534-69233639 GCF_002776525.5 Piliocolobus tephrosceles
AAAAAAAAAAAAAAAAAAAAAAAAAAAAAGACTTCATAGGTTAAATGATCATATATCTTTTATTTTTTATTTTTGAGATGGAGCCTTGGTCTGTTGCCCAGGTGGAGTGCAGTGGCGTGATCTCAGCTCAGTGCAGCCTCCGCTTCCTGGGTTCAAGCAATTCTCCTGCCTCAGCCTCCTGAGCAGCTGGGAACAGGCGAGCACCACCATGCCCAACTAATTTTTATATTTTTTGTAGAGATAGGGTTTCACCGTATTGGCCAGACTGGTCTCGAACACCTGGCCTCACGTGATCCATCCACCTCAGCCTCCCAAGGTGCTAGGATTATAGGTGTGAGCCACTGTGCCCGGCCTCATTTATCTGTTAAAACTAGGGACATAGTTAATGTGACGATCACAGAAGCACCATCTTTTGTGTTTTCCAACCATTGGGTCTTCACATTATGGGTAATGATCAAACACTCCAGCCTCTTGTTGTATCAGAGCCTAGACAGAAGGAATTCAAAGTCTGAGACCTCCTACTCTTGCTTGTCTTTTTCCCTACTTAGGTATAGGACTACAATACTCTTCTTTGATGTGGGAAGGGATAAACAGATGCTTGGAGGCCACATGCAATCCTTTGTAAAGGTCTATGATGCTATAAACTGGTGACAGGATCCAAACCTTTGTTGTTTTTATGGTAGCGGAGGGAGATGTGTTTACAACTCTTACTGCCATTTCTCTTACCCAGTATTGTGCATTTACAGTTTAGGTTGCTTAGTTTAGGGGTTGACTGTTAGATATGTTTCCTCTGTGTAAAGTTGAGTTTGATAGAGCTCTGATTTCAACCTTAGAAACATTTATTCATAAGCACAACAACCGCTGAAAGAGCATCCTGCAAATTTACAAGGGTGCCTAAAACTAAAAAAGCCCAGAAAATGAATCATGAAAACACTAGAATCCCCAACGTTTAGTCAGTATAATTTTTGCAGTGTTATCAGAATCACCTCCCAAAGCTGTTACGTGAATTTATAGACAGTGTGCTCATATTTGCCAAATCTTCTAAATTTGGAAGAAAAATCCATTGTGATTACTCGTTTGTAATATGGAAAGGTTAAAAAGGGGAAAATAGACCAAAATCAAAATAAGGAAAATATTAGCTGGCTCTCTGTTTCCAGTCTCTTAAAGACAAAAAACTAATAAATTAGTACCAATTAATGTATAAATTAAAAAACAGTACTTAGCACTGTGTTGTGGCCAGAAAGGTAGCTGTGTTGCCCCCAGTCAAGAGTCAGTATGTACCCAGATAGCAGTACTTTCTACGTGGCCATGAGCCAGAGGACCATAATGCCACCTGGCTATGCTACCTATTCCTTGCCCTCCTTAAGCTCCTTCAATGCAGTGGGTGGGTATCTCTCTTGCTCCTGACACTGCTTGGTCCATTAAATAGCCAAATGGTGACTGTCCACATCTATGCCAGCACCACTCCCAGGTTCTGACTTACTCCATTACCACTGCAGGGTGCCATCATTAGATAGTTTGAATAAAAAGAATTTCTCTCACTGTAAAGAAAAGAAAAGAAAAGGTTTATATTGCTGAATCCACTCAGCTTTTGCTGAACTATTTCATTCAAAAATTTCTAGTCTTTATGATATTGTTTAAAATTATCATATATTCAATATCCACCTATGTCAATATATATTCATAAAGAATATCAACCAAGTCACATGTTATACTACAGCAGGAAGGTCAAGTGCCATTGGCAGTTATGATATTTAGTGGCAATTAACTTGAACTAATAAATTCATATTGGAATTGATATTAATTTTGCTACTTATTACCATTACTATTATCCTGTTATATATACCTATATATAGGCTGTGTTATATATACCTACATTCTATCCATATGGAGATATTTCAGTAATTTAACAATGGTACAGTTATACTGGGGTATCTGGTCAAGTGTTATCAGAGGACATAAATGGTTGCCAGTATGAGGGTTTGAAGGCAATATTATTTTTACAAAAGCTAAAAGGATACCAACTTAAGAAAAAAAAGAGTGTCTCCCCAAATTCCAACCAACACTATTTATCCTTCTTAAGAAAACAAATTCATATTACTTATCAAGAAATAAAAGCACAAAATTATTTGATTTAATGTAGCTTGATGTCCTTATTGTACATCTTTCTAATTTTGTACTTTTTTTTTTTTTTTTTTGAGACAGAGTCTCACTCAGTCACCCAGGCTAGAGTGCAGTGGCGTGATCTCTGCTCACTGCAAGCTCCGCCTCCTGGGTTCACGCCATTCTCCTGCCTCAGCCTCCCAAGTAGCTGGGACTACAGGCGCCTGCCACCACACCCGGCTAATTTTTTACATTTTTAGTAGAGACATGGTTTCACCGTGTTAGCCAGGATGGTCTCGATCTCCAGACCTCATGATCCGCCTGCCTTGGCCTCCCAGAGTGCTGGGATCATGAGCCACCTGGCCTAATTTTGTACTTCTAAGTTAATTTTACCTTAGGTCAGTATAGCTTGTGAGAAAACTGCTTAATCCACAGCTACTCCAGTAAGTAGAGTTTGGTCACCAGTAACAGAAATTTCTACCATCACTCCCTGCTCTTTGTTGTGACTGCTGGTCATCTTCAGTATTAAATGAGGGCTTCACCCTCAGTTTTTACAAGTGGAAAGTCTAAAATATCATGTCCTGTAATTATGGTATTTATATACTTAGTAAATATACCTATATATACTACTTTTCAGTAGTTGTTAATTATGTTAGTTGACAAATCTGGTTATGACGGTAACAACTGATAACAAAATACGTAGATTATCTTAAATGCTTACCTCTCTAACAAAGCAATCTAACAGGTTCTAGATTTTTTTTCTTTTTGGTATCGTAAATACTTATGAGGATCTATTGAAAGCTCTAGACCCGTTCTGTAGAAGAATTTATATAAACATAGGAAATTTTGCATACAATGTTATAGTGATACAGAGTCCCCTAGACCAAACCGTGGAGCAAACACATACCCATACTGACCCCCATGTTCCCTTTTATGAGAGGCATTCTGCTTAAAGGTTAGGAGTACAAGCTTTGAAGTCAAGCAGACCTAGGTTTATATCCCAGTTCTACCACTTAACCTCCTTATAACCCCCGGTAAGTGATAAGTCAAAGCCTGTTTCCTCATCCGTGAAATGTAGATAGTAATAGTTAACACCTCCAACAGAAAAATGTAGAAATAGTACTTATTCTGTAAGGAGTGGTTGTGGTAGTGTTAAAGACCTCAAATCTAAAACACATGGTCTTGGACTTATTTTAATTTCTCTGTGCCTCAGATCCTCAACTGTAAAATGACTAATAGTAAAATTTTTATGGTTATATGGTTCATACTTACTTGAAGTCTTTAAAGCCTTCAGGGGTTTCCCTTCATGTTAGTGGAAGTTACAGTGATGTGGATAATTCTGCTGTAGACAGTTTGTATAATTTATCATCCAACTCAGAACACTTTTGAGAATGAAAGGAGATGCCTGATACTTTTTTTTTTTGAGACCAAGTCTCGCTCTGTCACCAGGCTGGAGTGCAGTGGTGCAATCTCAGCTCACTGCAACCTCCGCCTCCCGGGTTCAAGTGATTCTCCTGCCTCAGCCTCCCGAGTAGCTGGGACTACAGGCGCCCACCACCACGCCTGGCTAATTTTTTTTTTTTTTTTTGAATGTGGAGACGGGGTTTCACTGTGTTGGCCAGGATGGTCTCGATCTCTTGACCTTGTGATCCACCCGCCTCAGCCTACCAAAGTGTTGGGATTACAGACGTGAGCCACCACACCTGGCTGCCTGATACTTTTTAATAGTGTAGACCAGGACCTATCTTCACTCTAGCTATTGGGAAAGTGTGAAAAGTGAGCTAGACAAACAGCAAGAAAAATAGCCTTATCTAGCTGCTTTTTTTTTTTTAATCCAGAAATGTAACCCTACTCAAATTGCCTTATATTAAGAATTGCTAGGGCCTGGCATGTTGGCTCATGCCTGTAATCCCAGCACTTTGGGAGGCCAAGGTGGGAGGATCTCTTGAGTTCAGGAGTTCAAGACCAGCCTGGGCAACATAGACCTCATCTCTATCAAAAAATACGAAAATTAGCTGGGCGTGGTGGCATGTGCCTGTGGTCCCAGCTACTTGGGAGGCTGGGGTGGGAGGATTGCTTGAGCCCAGGAGGTCAAGGCTGCAACGAGGTGGGAAATCAAGTCGACAGTGAGCTAGGGTCCGCTACCGCACCGCTCCCTCCTGAACGACAGTCAGACCTTGTCTCACAAAAAAAAAAAAGTGAGAATCGCTAGAGAGTTGTTAGGTTTATCTTGTACTTAACAAAAGATATAAGATTTCCCTACAAAAATTGTTTGTGGGCAAATAATTTTAATAATGAAAATGTCTGAAAATTCCTGTTTAATAATAAACAATCATCTGTTTAGTCAACCCAAGTAACAGATAATATATAAATTCTAAACCTAAGGTCTGTGAGTGGTTTTGGGAACCAGATATATGCTCCAGCTTTTTTTTGTTTTTGTTTTCTGTCCTGTTGCTTTTTAAAGAAGCTTTATTGAGCTGTATTTCACATACCATAAAATTTACCCATCATTGTACAACTGTCACAACAAACCATCTTTTTTTTTTTTTTTTTTTTTTTGAGATGGAGTCTCGCTCCATCACCCAGGCTGGAGTGCAGTGGTGCGGTTTGGACTCACTACAACCTCACCCTCCCGGTTCAAACGATTCTTGTGTCTCAGCCTCCCTAGCAGCTGGGATTACAAGCATGCACCACCATGCCCGAATGATCTTTGTATTTTTAGGAGAGAGGGGGTTTGGCCAGCCAGGCTGGTCTCGAACTCCTGACCTCAGGTGATCTACCCACCTCAGTCTCTCGAAGTGCTGGGATTACAGGCATGAGCCACCATGCCCAGCCACAACAATCCATTTTCGAACTGCTTGATTGTTTGTCAGTTGATAGTGTAGCAAAAATTTTTTTTAAAGTTCCCCAGTTCTAATCTTCACTCACACCCTCAACCCCAGGTAACCACCAATTTGCTTTCTGTTTCTGTAGTTAAACCTTTTTCAAAAATGTCATATAAATGGACTCATACAATATGTAGTCTTTTGCATCTAGCTTTTACACAGCGCAATGCTTTCAAGGCTTATCCATGTTGTAGTGTGTATTTGTAGTTCTTTATTTTTATTGCTGGGTAGTATTCCAGTATATAGAAATATCACATTTTGTTTATTCATTCACCAAATGAGGGACATTAGAATTGTTTTCCATTTTGAACTATTAAAAATAATGCTGCTGCCAACATTTGCCTGTAAATCTTTGTATGGACATGTTTTCATTCTTCTTGGATAGATACTTATGAATGGAATGATTGGGTTATACTGTAGGTGTATGCTTAATTTTTTAAGAAACTGCGAACTGTTTTCCAAAGTGACTGTACCATTTTGCATTCCCACCAGCAGTTCATTGGTGTGACAGTCTCCCTACATCCTCCCCAACCTTGGTACAGTCAATCTTGATTATAGACACTCTAATGGATGTACAGTATTACTTCATTGTGGTTTTAATTTGGATTTCACTGATAATTAATGATATTGAACATCTTTTCATGTGCTTATTAACCATTCAGGTATTTTATTTAGTAAAGTGTCTATTCAAAGGACCTTTTAAAAACATTTGACTATCTTCTTATTATTGAGTTGTAAGAGTTCTTTATATAGTCTAGAGTTTTTCTTGTTAGTTTTTAAAATAGTTTTGAGAGAAAGGGGACAAATGTTATTAATGACTTTTTGTCAAGTCATGTTAGTAACTGTTGTACACAGTTGGAAATTCTGTGTCATTATTGTATTGAGGGCACATACATACCCAACCACTATACCCCACCACTATATATCTTTCATTCCAGCTTTAAAAGACTTGACAACAAAAAAGAAATGAAGCATTGAAGCTACTTAATCACCAAAAATTATGGGGCACACAGAGCCCAAGTATTTTAATGTGGCAGAGTTCTCAGCAACTTAAATACAAAGTTGTGAAAACAGAAGCACCTTATTTTTTTTTATTTTAAAAATATATCCAACAGTTCAGATTTTTTTTTTTTTTTGTAAGTAGTTTACAGTTTGAAACTTTACCAAAATGTGGATGCACTTGTTTCATCACAGAACTCTTTCCTTGAAGGATTCTTCAAGATTGACTTTTATATTACCAAGAAAAGAAGCCACATGAAATTGGAAAGACCTTTAAGCTTAATGTGCTGACAGTGAACTACTTCGCTTGGAGCAGAAGCAAATTTATGTCAGATTTCAGGTGATGCCATCCACTTCAGGATTGTCATCATTTTTTCCAATATTTTGAAGTGAATTTTGAGGGAATTGGAAACTAACTCATTTTCCTCCAGAATGCAGCTTGGTGAAAAAACTGATATTGCTCAAAGCAGTTAGTTCCTAGTTTTTGTCTGTTAACATGAATGTTGACACAATTAAAGAAAAATTCCTAATATCCAGGTCTCTTGTGGAAATTACAAAGGCTGTTAATATTAATGGCTACCAGCGTCTCTGACAGACTGTTAAATTTCTTTGCCAAAATAAGTACCAGAAAAAAAATTTTATTTTTTTTTTGAGATGGAGTTTTGCTCTTGTCGCCAGGCTGGAGTGCAGTGGCACTCAGCTCACTGCACCCTCCTCCTCCTGGGTTCAAGTGATTCTCCTGCCTCAGCCTCCTGAGTAGCCGGGATTACAGGTGCCTGCCACCATGCCCAGCTAATTTTTGTATTTTTATTAGAGACAGGGTTTTACCATGTTGGCCAGGCTGTTGTCAAACGCCTGACCTCAGGTGATCCACCCGCCTCGGCCTCCCGAAGTTCTGGGATTACAGGCATGAGCCACTGCGCCTGGCCCAAAAAAAAATTTTGACTCTAATGAAGATCTTAGTATTCTGCACAGATGGCACATCTTCCAAACTTAGCAATGTGCATACTTATACTGCCTCAGAGGAGAAAGCAGCTCCACCCATTGTAATAATGCATTGCTTTTCTTTCTTTCACTGGCACATACTGGCTTTGAAGGCTCTTCCAACAGGCCTAAAAATTTTGCCTGCTACCACAGAAGTAATCAATTTCATAAGAACAAGTTTTTATCAAAAAAAGTTTAAAAATTTAAAATTCTCCTTTGCGTGATTAAATTTTTGGCAGGAGTTTTGCTTTTTGAGAGAAAAGAAAGATTAGTACAGGAGGAGTTTATTTGTGGCTTGATTTACTTGGGGATATTTGGGGCTTTATGAATGAGTAATCTACTTCAAGACCTTATAGTTGTTGTTATGGATTTGGCAGAAAAATCATAAACTCTTAGCCAAACTATTGCTCTGAGTAAGGTAAAGCCAGGAGTTTGAGACCAGCCTAGGCAACATGGTGAAACCGTCTCTACTAAAAATACAAAAAATTAGCTGGGCGTGGTGGTGCACACCTGCAGTCCTATAGTCCTGTAGAAATGGACAACCATGTGAATTTTCTACTCCTTGAAGTATCTCTGTAGGCTAGTCATGAATGAAAAGTTTTGTCAGTTTCTCCGTAGGCATATAGGAAAACCGCAGAGATCTTAAAGATTACCTCCACACAGAAAACCTCACAATTGAAACTTGGATTTATAATCTTTTCACTTTTCATATTGTATTGAGTAGTGATACGAAATCAATTCTCAGACAATTCTTAGTTTCCTTGCACAAACCTAACCTAGCATCATTTCGCAAAGTGAGCTGTGATTCTGTTTGTTACCATATACCTTTCTCGGAATTTTCGGTACCACTTTTCATCAAAATAGAAAGTGCACAACCTTTTGGATATCAAAGATAATATTCAGTTTACCATGTTCCAAAACTAGGGCAGTATGTGACTTCTTTAGTCAAGCCAAACAGTAGCAGCCTATAATTTACATGTTCTTTCCTCTTGAATTAACTTTTATTTTCCGTTTAATTTGTATATTTTATTTCTTTTTAAAAACCAGGAAATGGCCATTAATTTTGGTTCAAAAATGAGGGAAATAATCCTTCAGGTTTTGTAAACATTGATTTTTAAAATAGGGCAATACAAAGAAAATCATATTTTCTTCATATTACATATAAAATAAAGTAATTATATAAAATAAAATTTTATAAATTATAAATAAATATAATTATAAAATAATTGTAAATAAATACAATAATTTATTTTATAAATTATATCTAAAATTTTTATGTACAAACTGGATTTTTTCAGGAAATAGGGTTGAGGAAGAAGTTCATCCATAGCTTTATCAAATTCTCAAAGAGGTTAATTAACCAAAAATACTAAAAAACAGACTATTTTTTTAGAGCAGTTTTAGGTTCACATCCCAAATGTGAGAAGGGTACAGAAATATCCTATATATTCCCTGCCACCAAATCCTTGCATAGCCTCCCCCGTGATGAATATCTCCCCATGAGAGGAGTACATTTGTTATAATTGATGAGCCTGCACTGACACATCATTACAACCCCAAGTCCATTAATTTTCGTTAGGGTTCACACTTGGTGTTTTATATCCTATGGGTTTTGGGCAAATGTATATATGATGTGTATCCACCATTATAGTATCACACAGAGGAGTTTCACCGCCCTAAAAATCCTCTGTGCTCTACCTATTCATATCTCCCTTTTCCCTAACTCCTGCTAGGCAGGTACCAGTCTTTTACTGTCCCCATAGTTTTGCCTTTTCCAGAATGTCTTACAGTTGGAATCATACAGTATGTAGCCTTTTCTGATTGACATCTTTTACTTGGTAAGATACATTTAAGTTTTCTCTATGTCTTTTCATGGCTTGATAGCTCATTTCTTTTTAGCACTGAATAATAGTCTGTTATCTGTACCACAATTTGTCCACTTGCCTACTGAAGGACATCTTGGTTGCTTCCAAGTTTTGGCAATTATGAATAAAGCTACTACAAACATCTGTGTGCAAGTTTTTATATGGGCATTTTTCAGCTCTTTTGGGTAAATACAGAGAATCGTGGTTGGTAGCAGTATGTTTATTTTTGTAAGAAAACACCAAACTGTCTACCAAAGTGGTTGTACTATTTTGTATTCCCAACAGTAATGAATGAGAGTTCCTTTATTTTATTTTATTTTATTTTATTTTTATTTTTTTTATTTTTATTTATTTATTTATTTTTTTGAGACGGAGTCTTGCTCTGCCGCCCGGGCTGGAGTACAGTGGCCGGATCTCAGCTCACTGCAAGCTCCGCCTCCCGGGTTTCCGCCATTCTCCTGCCTCAGCCTCCGGAGTAGCTGGGACTACAGGCGCCCGCCACCTCGCCCGGCTAGTTTTTTTGTATTTTTAGTAGAGACGGGGTTTCACCGTGTTAGCCAGGATGGTCTCGATCTCCTGACCTTGTGATCCGCCCGTCTCGGCCTCCCAAAGTGCTGGGATTACAGGCTTGAGCCACCGCGCCCGGCCCGAATGAGAGTTCCTATTGCTTCACATCCTTGCCAGCATTTGATGTTTAACTTACTCTTTTGCCTTGTTAAACTCACTGGAAGCAGTCATTTTACTTCTCTTGACATTTAAAGAAAATTTTAATTATTTTACATAGTAGATTTTTCTGAAATTATTGTGAAGCAAACACATTCTGTATACATATTAATTATAGATACTCTGTCAGATGCAGCAGCTCATGCCTGTAATCCTAGCACTTTGGGAGGCCAGAGCAGGTTGATCACCCCAGCTCAGGAGATTGAGACCAGCCTAGGCAACTTGGTAAAACCGTCTCTACCAAAAATACAAAAAATTAGGCTGGGCGTGGTGGCTCATGCCTGTAATCTCAGTACTTTATGGGGCCAAGGTGGGCGGATCACCTTAGGTCAGGAGTTCGAGACCAACCTGGCCAACATGGCAAAACCCCATCTCTACTAAAAATATAAAAATTAGCTGATCATGGTGGTGGGCACCTGTAATCCCAGTTACTTGGGAGGCTGAGGCGGAAGAATCGCTTGAACCCGGGAGGCAGAGGTTGCAGTGAGCCAAGAGTGCGCCACTGTTGCCTGGGCAACAGAGCAAGACTCCATCTCCAAGAAAATGTAAAAAAATAGAAATACAAAAAATTAGCTGGGCATGGAGGCATACATCTGTAGTTCTAGCTACTCAGGAGACTGAGGCAGGAGGATCTCTTAAACCTGGATGGTTAAGGCTGCAGTGAGCCCTGATCATGCCACTGCATTCTAGCCTAGGTGACAAGAGTGTGACTCTGTCTCAGAATAGATATTCTGAGGATGTTTTTGCGATAATGTATAAGGAAGCTCCTTATTGTCACCAAAGTAGATAGATATTTAGTTTATTCTGTTAAAATGACAATCTTATATTTTGTCTAACATATAATTTAACAAAGCATATAGACTTTTGGAATTATCCTTAGGAATATAGAAGTGATTGTTAAATTACTTGAGGGCATCTAGGCATAAAACTACTAAAAATAAAATGTAAGACATTTATTGAGAATAATAAACTTTATTGAAGGACATAAGATAGGAATAAATGCAGTGTAATACCATCTTAATAGATATGAAGACAACAATTGTAAATTGTCTATTTTCCTTAAATGAATTTATAAATTCAATGCAATGCTAATCAAAACCCCAGTGGGAGCTGATGAACTTACTTAAAAATTCACATGAAAGAGTAAAGCTATATAAAAGACTAAGATAAATTTGGAATAGGAAAACACGGGGACATGTGGTACCTAAGCACATACTAAGACATATTTCTAAAACTGTAATAATCAAAACAATGAAGTATTGGTACAGGAAAGATTGTTGGATCAGATTAGAGAAAGCTTACATATATAGAAATCTGACATGTGATTGATTAGCATTGTAAAGCCAAGGAGAAAGGGCAGACTATTAATAAATGGTGCTATTACAATCAACTTCTCAACATCACAAAAATAAATAAGTTCCAGATGAATTAAGGAGTAAAATGTGAAACACAAGGCTCTAAAAGGAAATAAAAATTTACATCAGAAACTAAAAACATTGACTAGTGCTACTTTCTCTTAGCCTTATTTTGATTTATAATGGGGGAAATAATCTGGTTTTTCAATATACAAATTATGGTATACAGTCATGCATGTACTGAATAACAACGTTTCAGTCAACAATGGGCCACATATATGATGTTGGTCCCAAAAGAGTATAATACTGTATTTTTACTGCACCTTTTCTATGTTCAGAAATGTTTAGATATACAAATACCACTGTGTTATAGTTGCTGACAGTATTCAGCACAGTAACATGTTATACAGGTTTGTAGCCTAAGAGCAATACCTAGATACCTACTAGATGTGTGGTAGACTATACCATCTAGGTTTTGTAAATGTTATCTATGATGTTCACACAGTGACAGAATCACCTAATGATGCATTTCTCAGAATGTATCCCTGTCGTTAAGCAATGTATTCATAGAATGAAATTCTATATAGGAGTTGTTTTTTTTTTTTTTAATTTACCACTTCCTTATATATAGGAGTTTAAGTGAATGTTTCCAGAAATATGATTCAATTTAGATAAACCTCAAAGCAATGATTATCATAAAAGACAAGTTTTAGAGGGTTGTAAACACCGTGATCCTTTATATATAGGAGTCTCCCCTCCACCCCTTTTTCCATGGCTTCACTTTCCATAGTTTCAATTACCCACGGGCAACTGCAGTCTGAAAATATTAAATGGAAAATTCCAGAAATAAACAGTAAGTTTTTGTTTTGTTTTGTTTTGTTTTGTTTTGTTTGAGACAGAGTCTTGCTCTGTCACAGGCTGGAGTGCAGTGGTGCAATATCATCTCACTGCAACCTCTCCCTCCCAGGTTCAAGCAATTATCCTGCCTCAGGCTCCCGCGTAGCTGGGATTACAGGTGCCTGCCACCACACCCAGCTAATATTTGTATTTTCAGTAGAGTCAGGGTTTTACCATGTTGGCCAGGTTGGTCTCAAACTCCTGACCTCAAGTGATCTGCCTGCATCAGCCTCCCAAAGTGCTGGGATTACAGGTGTGAGCCACTGCGCCCAGCCCAATTAATAAGTTTTAAATTGAATGCTGTTCTGAGTAGTGTGATGAAATTTTGTGCTATCCTGCTCGATCCCACCTGAGATGTGAATCATCCCTTTGCTCAGCATATCGATGCTTTATATGCTACTCGCCCATTAGTCACTTAGTAGCTGTTTCAGTTATCGGATTGACTGTTGTTGTACTGCAGCACTTGTGGTCGAGTCACCCTTATTTTACTTAATACTAACCCCCATGTACAAGAGTAGTGATGCTGGCAAATTGTTTTAATTGTTCTAATTTTTTCTTAGTTCTTTCTGTTAATCTCTTATTGTGCCTAATTTATAAATTAAACTTAAAAATTTTTTTTCTTCTTTTTTGAAAATGAAAATGTTTGACTGGACTGGGAAGGCTCCCCCCACCCCTCAAAGCCAGAGCTAACAAAATTGTTCCCTTTAGGGTTCAGATGGAGGGAACCAGGATAGGGACTGGGAAGAAACCAGGAAGCAATGAAGGGAAGGAGTGGAAAGGAATAATCCAAATGGAGAGGAATAAAGCCTCCAAAACTCTTCTACCTAAAAGTAGGAGATCTTAGATCCAGGGGAACTTCCTCCCAGTGTGGCCCGGGAGACAGCTGAACTTTAGATGTCAGTGTATCCATTTCCATTTTTATTGAGACGAAGTCTTGCCCTGTCGCCCAGGCTGGAGCGCAGTGGTGCAAACTTGGTTCACTGCAACCTCCGCCTCCCGGGTTCAAGTGATTCTCCTGCCTTGGCCTCCCAAGTAACTGGGACTTCAGGCACATGTCACCATGCTGGGCTAATTTTTTGTACTTTTTCACTAGAGACAGAGTTTCGCCATGTTGGCCAGGGTGATCTAGAACTCCTGACCTCAAGTGATTCGCCCGACTTGGCCTCCCAAAGTGCTGGGATTACAGGCATGAGCCACCGTGCCTGGCCTGTATATTGATTTCTGATCATGTAGACAAGTTTACTTTTGGTCAAGAATGTACCACTTCTCCGCATGGGCTTCTCCATAGGGCTGCAGGATTGTCCTCATGATATGATGACTGGCTTCCCCTAGAGCAAGTGTACAAGAGACCAAAGCAGAAGCTGTAAAGTCTATTACGACATAGTCTTGGAACTTACAGTCATCACTTCAGCTGTATCATATTGGTTCTGCAGACCAGCCCTGATTTGATGTGGATGACACTACTCAGGGCATGAATATAGACAGTTCCTGACTTCTGATGGTTCAACTTACGGTTTTTTGACTTTATGATGGATTTGTTGGAGTATTAAATGCATTTTTTGACTTACAGTGGGTTTATGCAGAGGTAAGTCAAGAGGCATCTATACTATCTTAGTCCATTTCTTTGCTGCTATATCAATTGCAAACTGAGTAATTTATGAAGAAAAGATTGATTTGGCTTACAGTTCTGGGAAGTCCAAGATCGAGGAGTCCATCTAGCGAGGGTCTTCTTGCTGCGTTGTAACATCGCAGAAGGCATCATATTGTGGGGAAGTGTGCACAGGAGACAGAGAGGGGAAACTGAGTTGAACTCACCTTTTTTGTTTTATCAGGAACCCACTCCCCCAGTAATTAACCCACTCCTATGATAATGGCAAAAATCCAGTTACAGGGGCAGAGCCTTCATGACCTAATCATCTCTTAAAGGTCCTGCCTCTCAACACTGTTACAATGGCAATTAAATTTCAAGGTGAGTTTTGGAGGAGACATTCAAACCCTAGCAAATACTTACAGGCAAGGATTATAGAGAGCCTTCTTGAAGGCTGGCTATCACAGTACTAAATATTGTGTATTGAGATATATATTTGTGCGTGTGTGTGTGTGTGTGTATAAATGGATGGAAATGGTAAACACCAACTACCAACTTCAGGAGAGTGACTTCATTTGGAAAAAGATCACCCTGCTTCAATGTGGAAAACTGAACTGGAGCAAGGCTAGAATGAAGGACTCCAATTACAGTGCAGCTGATAGAATAAAAAGACAGTGGTGGCCTGGACTAAAATGGTGGTAGTGTAGAGAGTATCAGAGGGCTTAGAGATGTTTAAAAAATAGAATGAAAGGGCCGGGTGTGGTGGCTCACACCTGTAATCCCAGCACTTTGGGAGGCTGAGGCAGGTGGATCACGAGATCAGGTGTTCGAGACCAGCCTGGCCAACATAGTGAAACCACGTCTCTACTAAAAATACAAAAAATTAGCCAGGCATGGTGGCAGGCACCTGTAATCCCAGCTACTCGGGAGGCTGAGGCAGGAGAATCGCTTGAGCCTGGGAGGTGGAGGTTGCCGTGAGCCGAGATTGCGCCACTGTACTCCAGCCTGGGTGATGGTGCAAGACTCCATCTCCAAAAAAAAAAAAAAGAAAAGAAATGAAAGGACATGCTGACGAGTTGATGGGTGCAGCACACCAACATGGCACATATATACATATGTAACAAACCTGCACGTTATGCACATGTACCCTAGAACTTAAAGTATAATAAAAAAAAAAAAAAGAAAAGAAAGGACATGATGACTAATTAGATCTGAAGAATGTCAGATTCAGATTCTGGCTCTACGATTAGTCAAGGATAGCAGGTAATTTTCTGGCTTGGTCAAAAATAAAATAATGGTGGTGTTATTGGTTGAGATTATGGGTGGTTAGGGAAGATGGATTCACTTTTAGGACTCTTGAGTTTGAGTTATGGCTGTGGGAGACCCAATTTCTAGCAGACAATTGAATATAGGCTTGGGATATCATCAGCATTTACATGAGACTTTGGGGAGACTCGAGATTCCCCAGAGAGTGTGTGAACTGAGAAGCACAGAGGCCAAGGACAAAGCACTTAGAAACTTTTAAGGGATGAATAGAGGAAGAATAACTTATGAGGGGAAATTAGAAGGTCTAGACAGAAAGAAAAGCTAGAAGCCTCATAGAAACCAATGGGGAAACTTTTTTACAAAGTGAGGGAGTCGTTAACATCATTAGATGCTGCTAAAACAAGCAAGTTAAGAGCTAAAATTTCTACTGAATTTAGCAACCTAATGTCATGTGTGACCTAGAAGAGGATTTCTTAGTCAAATGAACTATTGCTATTGAATTGAACTATGTGATCTTAGGAATATTATCTTTTTCTTTCTTTCTTTTTTTTTTTTTTAGACAGAATTTCGCTCTTGTTGCCCAGGCTGGAGTACAGTAGCACAATCTCAGCTCACTGTAACCTCTCCCTCCCGGGTTCAAATGGTTCTCCTGCCTCAGGTGCCTGAGTAGCTAGGATTACAGGTGTCTGCCACTATACCCAGCTAATTTTTTGTATTTTTGGTAGAGATGGAGTTTGACCATGTTGGCCAGACAGGTCTCGAACTCCTGACCTCAGGTGATCCACCCACCTTGGCCTCCCAAAGTGCTAGGATTACAGGCATGAGCCACTGTGCCCGGCCCAGGAATATTATCTAACATTACTAGACTCTATTATTCTTAGCTGCAAAAGAAAGATGTTAGTTTGTATGATCTCTCTGGCCTTCTAACACTGAAAGTCTGTGATTATATCTCACATTTATGATGCAGAATATTACAGAAAATGGGGAGGAAATCGACAACGTTGAGATCATAAGCCCCTGAAATCGTCCATCATATATAGTTCTACTCCAAGTAGCTTTGCAGAAAAAGCCCAACATGGGCTTCCTTACTGTACCAATTCCCTTTCATAATAAGCCCTCAAAATATATACAGGTGATGTATTTTAGTGGAGATTTTACTCATTATTTTGAACACCAGCAAAACTTCATACTATATATTTTTACAAGCATTTAAAAAATATTTTACAAAATAATAAGCATTTGTATTTTATGACTGTTTTTCAACTCCTGATGCCTCAAAGGCATTTTTTAAAAATGTGTTCCTGCTTCAAATGCAGTTGTTTGTAGTTCCTGCACTACTCTTCTTAGTCGGCACAATTCCACAGCTTTCTGTTTTTATGCCTAAATCTGTTATCATGTTCTAACTCTAAGTATTCATGTTGAACGCTCCATAATTTCTAGGCTTTTTTTGAAGCACACTGCTCTGGAACATACTTATGTTATTTCTTATTTTATTCACATGGAAATCAAAACAAAAGAAAAAAATCCAACCAAACAGCCACTTGATGCAATGTATACTTTAAAAGAATATTTTGTCTCTAGATAATAGTAACTCACAACTGTCATTAGCTTGTGAATACCCATTGTGACTTCACTACAACCAGCTGTTTATTGTTTATATTGTGAAACTTGAGGAACCTTGGCAATTGTTATTCCTGAGTTGCAAACTA
This sequence comes from Piliocolobus tephrosceles, assembly GCF_002776525.5. Classification (NCBI taxonomy): domain Eukaryota; kingdom Metazoa; phylum Chordata; class Mammalia; order Primates; family Cercopithecidae; genus Piliocolobus; species Piliocolobus tephrosceles. Next base: position 69,217,909 of record NC_045442.1, read on the forward strand.
AGAAACCTAATGTTGACATTACAATCCACAGTGTAGGAAAGAAGAGCAGGACTTGGGATTTCAAAAGCAGTATAATAAAGGCTTGTCAGCTCTGAAATGCGCTATTCCTTGTAGAGTTTCTCAAAAGCATCATGCTCTTTAAAGGAAGAAGTTAAACTGGGTATGAAAGACCTTCATATTCTCCGTTGACTTTGACTCAGTTATTTTAAAACAGTAACCCCTAAGCATTTACCTGTGAAACTGATGTTTTAGTGCATTTGTAACTGCCCAACAGCTTCTCTGTGCCCACTACCTAGATGGAGCCAATTTGTCAAGACACCAGAATTGCAATAGAGAAAGAGTTTAATGCACACAGAGCTGGCTGAATAGGAGACTGGAGTTTTATTACTCAAATTAGTCTCCCAAATTGGAGGCCAGGGTTTTTCAAGGATAGTTTGGTGGGCAGGGGGCTAAGGGAATGAGTGCTGCTGATTGGTTATGGATGCAGTCACAGGGGTGTGGAAAATGATCCTCATGTGCTGAGTCCTCTTCTGGGTGGGGGCCACAGGAGCCTGAAAGGACATCTCAAAAGGCCAGTCTTAGGTTCTACAACAGTGATGTTATCTGCAAGAGTGGGTGTGGGGAAGTTGCACATCTGTGACCTCTGGAATAATGGCTGGTAATCCCTTACACTTACATCTTAGCAGAATTCAGCCTCCTCCCGTCTTCCTAACCTGGTGCTCTTTCGTTAGTTTTGTGAAGGCAGTTTATTTTGGAGAAGGCCTATTATTTAAACTAAAAACTAACTTTCTCCCAAAGCTAGCTAGGCCTAAGCCCAGGAATGACCAAAGGCAGTTTGGAGGTTAAAGGAAATATGGGGTTGGTTAGATTGTAGAAAAAGGGTCTCACTATATTGCCCAGGCTGTCATAATTTGACTGTCATAATTTTCTTTCACTGTCATAATTTTCTCACTTTTATAATTTTTGCAAAGACACTTTCAAGATCCTCCAGATATATTTCAGACTCACAGATTCTATCTCTTTTTTAAATTCAACTCTCTCTACTTCTTGATCTGTGGTTACTCTTTTTCACATATATAGAAAGGGGATAATTGGATAATTTAATCACTAATCTTAATGACTTCATCATCGTTACTGCCTATAGAAAAGATAGAAATATTCTCGTGTTAGTGGTTCTGACTTCAGGAAACAGTAGATTAATTGCTAAGGATTCTTTTAGAACAAGAAGGAATGTGACACATTTTTAAAATATCTTTAGGTATTGCAAACTTTAGATAGTACATGCTATATATTCAATTCAAATTACTATTTTGACCTCTTCTTCCTTAGGAAACAGACTATTCCTTTGGACAGAAAAAGGCAATAGGGATTTCTGATTTTGCCTTTTAGTTTTTATGTAAAAATTCAAATCATACATCCATGAAGTATTAACTGCTGTGAGAATTACTATCCTGCTATAAACAACTAGAACACCAGACAAAATATCTGAAAAATATCTGAAACAACTGTTTTCAGACACTGGACGATAGGCACACAGGACTGTGATGCCTGAGATAAGAGGAACAAATGAGTTAAACCCTGCATTGGTTGAGTTTACAGCCTGAGGCAGCCTCTAAACTGCATCACAGAGAAGGGAAACAGAGCTTGGCCATCTAGTTAAGATGAAGAAACAGAGATCAGAATTTGTAAATCCCAAGGCAGCTAGAATTTATGAGACAGAGATTTACAGAGGAAGGAGCTATGAAGAAAAAGAGAAGTCTTGGAAATCTGCAAAGGCATCCTGTGAGACTTTGGCTGAATTCTAAACCACAAGACCAAGCTAGAACTTCCTAGAAAATAGCTATTGCCAGTAGCATAAAATGAATAATTTTGCTTCCCTCTAGCCATAGTAGAGAGATACACTTGAACACTTGAACATTTGGTAGACGTTCTCATAAGAACCATATCTTAGAAGTAGGGACAAATTGGTCCTAGAATAAAGGATTCTCTAGATCTCTCCTAAAAGAAGTTTTTGAAGTCTTGAAAGTGCCAAACTAACATGCAAGTAATTTAACTATCCAAGATCCAGCACTCAACAATGTAAAATTAAAAATGTCTAACCACCAATCAAAAATTACTAGGCATATGAAGAAGCAAAAAATAAACCTTCCAAAAATTCAGTCAATGAACAGACCTGGAAATGTCAGAGATAATGGAATAAACAGCCAAGAATGTTAAAATAGCTATTATAAATATGATCCTTATGCTCATAGAGAAAAGGAAAAGCATAAGTATAATGTGAAAAGAAATGGAAGATATAAAAAGAAATAGAACTTCTAGAGGTGAAAAATATGCCTGAAATGAAAACACCATATAGATGGAATTACCAGAAAATTAGACACCGCAGAAGAAAAAAAATCCATGATGTTGAAGTATATTGCGATTAAAACTATCCAAAATGAAACTGAGGGGGGGAAAAAAAAAAGCCCCTGAAATGTATGAAGAAAACCTCAGTGACCTGTGAGACAGTATCACATGGCCTAACATAAGTGTAATTGGAATCCCAGTAGGGTAGGAGACAGAAAAAAATAATAGTTGAATAAAGGTCAAAAGTTTTCCAAATTTGAGGAAAGCCAGTTCTAAAAAATCTAACAACTCCCAACCATTCACAGAGAAAAGCAAAGCACATCACAGTCAAATTGTTGAAAACCAATGATAAAAGGAAAATGTTAAAAAGCAGGCAGAGAGCTGGGCATGGTGGCTTATACCTGTGAGCCCAGCATTTTGGGAAGCCGAGGCAGGAGGATCACTTGAGGCCAGCCTGGGCAACATAGTGAGACCCTTTCTCTACAAAAATTAAAATTAAAAATTAAAATTAAAAAAATTAGCTGGCCCAGAGCTTTGGGAGGCTGAGGCGGTTGGATCCCCTGAGGTCAGAAGTTCAAGACCAGCCTGGCCAACACAGTGAAACCCTGTCTCCACTAAAAATACAAAAATTTGCTGGGTGTGGTGATGTGTGCCTGTAATCCCAACTATTGGGGAGGCTGAGGCAGGAGAATCGCTTGAACCTGGGAGGTGAAGGTACAGTGAGCCAAGATCACACCACTGCACTCCAGCCTGGGTGACAGAGTGAGACTCTGTCTCAAAAAGAAAATAAAAATAAAAATTAGCTGGGCATGGTGGCACATGCCTGTAGTCCCAGCTACTTTGGAGACTGAGGCAGGAGTATCCAGTGAGCCCAGTAGTTGAGACTGAGTGAGCCATGATGGTACCACTGAACTCCAGCCTGGGCAACGGAATGAGACCGTGTCTTTATTAAAAAGTAAAAGTTTTAAAAAGGCAGACAGGAAAAAAGACATAGAGGAGCAAAGATAAGAATATACACAAACTCTTAATATATACTGTGCAAAACAAAATCTCTTTAAAAGATAATCAAAAGGTAAACCACACAAAAATAATGTGTGGTTTATAATATATGTAGAAAAATGTGTGAGAACAATACCATGAAGAATGTAAGCAGGGGGAATGGAAGTATATTGTTGTAAGGTTCTCTAAAACTATACCTAAAGTGATGCTATATTATTTGAAGACTGATTGTGATATGGTAAAGATGTATAACAAAGAACAGAATTCAGCAAACTATGACCTTCAGCAGTGCTGCTCAACGTTTTTGGCAGCAGGGACCAGTTTCGTGCAAGACAGTTTTTCCATGGTACCAGTCTGTGTCCTGGGGGTTGGCGACCCCCTGACCTACAGGCCAAAGCCAGCCCATTGCTTATTATAAATAAAGTTTGTTGGAACACAGCCATGCCTATTTATTTGTTTATATATTGCCTGTGGCTGCTTTTGCACCACAGTAACAGAGTTTATAGTTGTAACAGAGTTTATAGTTGTAACAGAGATTTTATGACCCACAGAGTCTAAAATATTTAATACCTCAGCCTTTACAGAAAAAAGTTTAGCAATACCTGCTCTAGAGTAATGCTTAAAAAAAATAAAATAAGGGCCCCTGGCCAACATAGTGAAACCCTGTCTCTACTAAAGAAAAATTAGCTGGGTGTGGTGATGGGTACCTGTAGTCCCAGCTACCCGGGAGGTAGAAGCAGGAGAATGGCTTGAACCCAGGAGGTGGAGGTTGCAGTGAGCCGAGATCACACCACTGCACTCCAGCCTGGGCAACAGAGCAAGACCCTATCTCAAAATAAATAAATAAAATAAAGTGTATTTAATAAGTCAACAGCAGAGATTAGCTTGGGCATTGTGGCTCAATCCTGTAATCACAGCACTTTGAGATGCTGAGATGTGAGAATTGCTTGAGTCCAGGACTTCAGGGTCAGCCTGGGCAACATAACGAGACCCTGTCTCTACCCTGTCCCCCACCGCAAAAAATTATCCAGGTATAGTTACATGTGACTTTAGTCCTAGGCACTCAGGAAGCTGAGGTAGGAGGATCACTTGAGCCCAGGAGATCAAGGCTGCAGTGAGTTGTGATCACACCACTGCACTCCAGGCTGGGAGACAGATTAAGACCCTGTCTCTAAAAAATAAAAGTGAGAAAAAAAATAGAGATTAAATTATAATAAATAGTGATTAAATGAAAAAATCATTTTTAAAGAGATTAAAAGATAGTAAATCTAAAAAATGGCAAGAATAGAGGAAAAATAGAAGAAAGAACAGTAGGGTCAAATAGAAAATAAGTAGTAAGATGGTAGACGTATACTCAGCCATACTTATAATTACATTAAATACAAATAATATATACACTTTTAATTAAAAGACAGATTGTTAGATTGGATAAAATAGCAAGACCCAACTTAAGCTTTCTGCAGGAAACTCACTTTAAATAAAACATGGATAAGGTAAAAGGATAGGGAAAGATACACTATGAAAACATGTCACACAAAGGCTTGTATGCAAATAACCATAAAAGCTTTATTCATAGTAGCCAAAACCTGGAAACAACCCAGATGTTCATCAACAGGATAAACAAGTTGTGGTTTGTATATGCAATGACACCTTCTCAGGAATACAAATGAATGACTACTAATGAACTAGTTAATTGATGAACTACTAACAACAACATAGGTGAATCTCATAATATGCCAAGAGAAAGAAGCCAAATACAAAAGGGTCCATAGTGTGATTTTATTTATATATAACTCTATAAAAATTAATCTGTGGTGACAAAAATCAGATCAATGGTTACCTAGGGATTAACTGGGATGGGGATCAGAGAATTTGGGGGAATCAAAAATGTTCTTTATTTTGATTCTTATGTCAAAACTCATCAGATTTCCATTTTAAATAAGAATGTGTTATTTATAAACTATGTCTCAATTAGAGTTATTTCTTCAAAATTCAAATCATGAAAGATTTTAGTGTGAAGATTTTGTGTATAATGTAGGCCTTATGAATTACTAGAATAGACAAGGAAATAAGATGTAGATGTCTACAACTACAACTGTGGAAAACTTGATGCATTTTGGATTTCCGAAACATTAATCTCACACATTTCCTATAAACTGTTTGATTAGCAGGGATATAAATCCTTAGAAGCATAATAGAATGTTATTTTTGACTCATTTTATTTTTAAAAATTGTTTTTAGAAGCCAGGCATAGTGGCTCACGCCTTTAGTCCCAGCACTTTGGGTGGCCAAGGCAGGTTGCTGCTCAAGCTCAGGAGTTCAAGACTAGCCTGGGCAACATGGTGAAACCCTGTCTCTCCAAAAAAAAAATATATATATATAGCATGGCATGGTGGTGCGTGCCTGTAGTCCCACCAACTTGGGAGGCTGAGGCAGGAGAATCGCTTGAGCTTGGGAGCTCGAGTCTGCAGTGAGCTGTGATCCTGCCACTGCACTCCAGCCTGGGTGATAGAGCAAGGCCCTGTCTCAAAAAAAAAAAAAAAATTTAGACATGGGGTCCCACTCGGTTGCTCAGGCTGGAGTGCAGTGGCACAATCATAGCTCACTCTAGACTCAAACTCCTGGGCTCAAGCAGTCCTCTTGCCTCAGCCTCCCGAGTAGCTGGGACTACAGACACGTGCCGCCACATCTGGCCAACTTTTGATTCTTCAAAGGAGCTAGTAAGGAAACATTATCATTTATGTATCATGTAGTGTGCTAAGTGTTTTAAATTATTTATGTATTTCACTCATTTCTCACAACAGCTCTATGAGTTAAGGATTAAACCTTTTTTTTTTTTTTTTTTTTTGAGATGGAGTCTCGCTCTGTCACCCAGGCTGGAGTGCAGTGGCTTGCTCGCTCTCGGCTCACTGCAACGTCCTCCTCCCAGGTGGAAGTGATTCTCCTGCCTCAGCCTCCCTGGTAGCTGGGACTACAGATGTGCACCACCATGCTCAGCTAATTTTTTTATTTTTAGTAGAGACAGGGTTTCACCATGTTGGCCAAGATGGTCTCAATCTCTTTACCTCATGATCTGTCCACCTCGGCCTCCCAAAGTGCTGGGATTACAGGCGTGAGCCACCACGCCTGGCCAAAGCCCATTTTATATATGAAAAAAGTGAGACTCAGAGAAGTTACATAATATGCCCAAAATTACAGAGCCAAGATTCAGTCCCAGGTTTGACTCCAAAGCCTGTTTTCTTTCCTCAGTGCTAATATATCATCTTTAAATGCTTAGTTGCTTATGTAAAACATTTTGATTTTAAAAATGCATTTTTAAAAAAATGTATTTGAAAATTATTGCGAAAGAGGGTTATTCTGATGTTTGTTTTACTAGGGCCCTACAAATCAAGAATACTGAGGGAAAAAATAAGGAAATAGGCATGTATGCTATACTTTTGTAGAAGATCCCTTCAATTTTATAACTCATAATAAACTTTCCCTTCATAACATTTTGTTATAAAACCTTAAACAACAGAGTTTTGGTTCTGTCTAGCCAAGCTCATGAAGACATTCAAGAGAACATGAATTGTTTTTGATAGTATGCTAACTGAAGAATGACGAGGTTCATGAATTTGGAAAGGAGACGTATATCTCTCATAAAGGTTGCAGCCTGCAGGGTGGCCATTCTGACAGTCTGGGAAGTGTAGCCTCTATTCAGAAGCCAAAAACACACTTTGAGGAATAGGCAAAAAGAACAGGGATGCATGCTGAGCAGGGTGGCCAAATATACGTACTCAGTACATTATAGGAGAGGCCATGCATATTTATGAAAGGAGAAACGTGTGTATGCACAACTGAGCTTCATGCCCCTTCATGGGTCCCGTGTACAAAAAATGGCTGCATCAGCATGATCTGAGGGTGGAGTTTTCAGCTCTCTGATGTCAAAAGATGAAGCAGAGGGTGTGAAAACCCTCACTGTGCATTCTCCGTAGACTGGCCAGAACCACTCCACGGTCGGTGGCCTCTTACCAGGCAAAAAAGAGGGGCAGTGTTGGGCAGTTAATTGGTTGCTATCAATGGTGGAGTCTTTTGAAAGGGCTAGTTTCTCTTAAGCCCTTAGGAAAGAGTGCCTAATGGTGGCTAGCAAGGAGGGGATATAATGAGTTGTGTCTGACCTCCCATCCTGTCATGGCTGAGAACTTAGCTTTAAAGGTTTACCCTGGGTGTCCCTTTGGCCAAGCGGGGGTCCATTCAGTCAGTTGAGGGGCTTAGGATTTCACTTTTGTTTCTCACCTATCAGCTTGTACTATATATACATGAATGGACTGTTTTGGAGTAAGAGTCTCACTTATTAGGGTACTTCTTGAAAGCTCTGGATCCCAAGAGCCACGTCCTATAGGCTATGAAGTCTGGCCCAGCAATCTCTGACAAAATCTTGCTAAATGGATCCAGGGCTTGTATTCACCAATATCAAGAGCTTCACCTGATATCCTTGGGAAAGCCTCTCCTTGACCCACTCAGAAGACAGTTCCTTGCCTGTTTTTTCATATCTGTAAAATGAGCTGTGTGATCCATTTGATCTTTTATAAGCCAGTTTCCAGAATAACCTTCAACTAAAGCTAAAGGGCATGTTCTTAAACCTTCTTTGAAAACATTTTAAATCATGCTAATAATAGACCCCCATGCAAGAATAGTAATCATGTGACTTTAACTTACATTGAAATCCAATTATCATACGTTTTTGGGTCTTTTTCATTCAGATGTTACAGTGGTTTATCAAAATGGGTTACCTGTGATATCTGTGAGGCTACCATCCCGGCGTGAACGCTGTCAGTTCACACTCAAGCCTATCTCTGACTCCGTTGGTGTATTTTTACGACAACTGCAAGAAGAGGATCGGGGAATTGACAGAGTTGCTGTCTATTCACCAGGTATAGTCACCATCGTTATTAATTACTATCTACCCCTCATTTCACCCCACACCAATTTCTAGACACATACATATACCATACACGTAGCTACAAAAGAACCCTATACTGTTAACTTTAGAAAACTTTTTTCTTTTCCTTAGCACTTACCAGGAGAGAAAGTGATTTCTCTCCCAGTAGTACTCAGAGTATAATTGATCGATTTTAGCAAATGTGTATGCACAGGGAATCTCATTCAAAAGCAGCTCACATATAATGCCATGAGCAAGGATGAACAGTCAATCACATTTTATATTATTGAGACTTTTTATCATTACTTTAGGTGTAGAATAAATACTTCCAGTAGTTAAACCCTCATGTCTGGAAAGAAAAGTTTGCCAAAATAAAGAAGTATATGATTTGAAAAGAATATAAAATAAGGCACTAAAAATTACCATTTTATGTATTTCATTTATTTATTTTTTAAGTTTTTAAATTTTTTTCCCATTGTTTTTTCCCCATTTTTACTTTAAAATATTTTAAACCTGAAAAACTTGAAAGATTAGTACAATAAATGCCCATTTACCCTTCACCTGGATTCACCAGTTAACAATTACCACAGTTCTACTCATCTGGCAATATAATTAGTAGACCAGCGTGGTGGATGTGTAATACTTTGTTAACCACAGCATCTGTCTCTACTGAATTACTGGCAACTAATCAGTGACTGTACTGAAAAGTACCATATGTCAGAAAATATTGTTTTTTTTTTTTTTTTTTTGACTCAACCAGCTTCCATTATGGACAATGTTAAGTCCATACAGCTCTCCCAGTGACCCTAGATTTCCAGTGTATACCTATAGAAATATGACCATTAATTATTTCACTTGCTCATATAGTTCACAGGAGAAGCTGTTGTTAAATCTTCACAAACTCGAGTCCTAAAAACATAGCTTTAGGCAACCTAAACTTTGCATAGAACTGGGAAATGAGGTAAAAAGTTAACTGAAATTTAAAAAGGAGGAGGTAATTTTTAAAAACTATTTTGAAGATTGAATTTTCCTGACCATTCTTGAATAATTATGGACCTATGACAAGTTTCATTTGAAATTTTCACAGATGGTGTTCGCGTTGCTGCTTCAACAGGAATAGACCTCCTCCTCCTTGATGACTTTAAGCTGGTCATTAATGACTTAACATATCACGTACGACCACCAAAAAGAGGTAAAATAGTAACCTTGGTAAGGTCACAGAAATGTGGGAAGGGCTTTTGGAAAGAACTTTATTTTTTTTCCTTGGGTAACCTTGAGAAACAGACAATATTCAAAGAACACTGAAAGAGCTCATTGAGTACTTGGCACTTGACTAGTACATTGACTAAAATCACTTAGATTCTGCCTTGGCTAAAATCACTTAGATTCTGCCTAGATGCCAGAATGCTTTATTATCTGACATTGTCACTCTGTTTCACATAAATGAATGTCCTACATAACTGAAGCTCCTTCCCTTCATAAAGGCCAAAAGTTGTACTACTTTAATAACATTACAGGGGATATCTTTTTAAAATAAGCTGTAGGCTTCTCTGTTCTCTTAAGCGTTGTAATAAGTATTGAGCTTTTTTTATGGCTCAAGGTCAGCAGTCTGAAAGTCAATTATTGTACAATAATAATAGTTCTTAGGAACTTCTGACATGAGGCATGGTTTTTTGTTTATTTTTTTGTTTGTTTTGTTTTTTGTTTGTTTGTTTGTTTGTTTTGAGACAAGGTCTCACTCTGTCACCCAGGATGAAGTACAGTGGCATAATCACAGCTCACTGCAGCCTCGACCTCAAATTATCCTCCTACCTCATCCTCCCAAGCAGCTGGAGTAGCTTGGACTACAGGCATGTGCCACCATGCCTGGATAATTTTTTTTATTTTTGTAGAGATGAGGTCTCACTGTGTTGCCTAGGCTGGTCTTAAACTTCTGGGCTCAAGCATTCCTCCCTCTCTGGCCTCCCAGAGTGTTGGGATTACAGGCATGAACCACTGTTCACAGCCTGTATATGCTTTTATGGGAAAAGGAAGGGTGCTTGCCTCAGACACAAATTTTAAGAGGGCACCAAACAACTCAGTAATCAAGATAAAGAATTGTTGTTTTGTTTTTGTTTTTAAGAGTCTCGCTCTGTCGCCCAGGCTGGAGTGCAGTGGCATGATACTGGCTTACTGCAACCTCCACTTCCCAAGTTCAAGCTAGATACGGGTTTCACCGTATTTGTCAGGCTGGTCTTGAACTCCTGACCTCAGGTGATCTATCTGCCTTGGCCTCCCAAAGTGCTGTGATTACAGGCATGAGCCACTGTGCCCAGCCGCCAGGCTCATTTTTGTTTTTAGTAGAGATGGGGTTTTGCCATGTTGGCCAGAATGGTCTTGAACTCCTGACCTCAAGTTATCCACCTGCCTCAGCCTCCCAAAGTGCTGAGATTATAGGCATAAGTCACCGCACCCAGCAAGATAAATGGCATTTTAATGTACTGTTTTAAAAAACCAGAGTTAATGCAAAAAATACATGACGAATAAAATTTTAAATAAAGACAGAGTCAGTATTGCTAATATTTCTTTTCATCCTGGCCTCTACTATGGCTCTGCACAGTACAATGCTAAGTAGCCCTCTAAAATAGCGTTTTGAGTTGTGTCTTTTTTGGTCCCGTTTATCTATTTGCCCTTGATATTCATTGTTACTCACTGCTGTTGTTAATGCCCCTTCCACTACTCCTTCCACCAGCGCCATAGGACAGCAGTTCCCAACCTTTTTGGTACCAGGGACCAATTTTGTTAAAGATAATTTTTCGGCCAGGCGCGGTGGCTCAAGCCTGTAATCCCAGCACTTTGGGAGGCTGAGACGGGCCGATCACGAGGTCAGGAGATCGAGACCATCCTGGCTAACACAGTGAAACCCCGTCTCTACTAAAAAATACAAAAAACTAGCCGGGCGAGGTGGCAGGCGCCTGTAGTCCCAGCTACTCGGGAGGCTGAGGCAGGAGAATGGCGTAAACCCGGGAGGCGGAGCTTACAGTGAGCCCAGATCCGGCCACTGCACTCCAGCCTGGGCGACAGAGCGAGACTCCGTCTCAAAAAAAAAAAAAGGTAATTTTTACACTGACAGTGGTGGCAGGGGCGGAGGCAGTGGTTTTGGAATGAAACTGTTCCATGTCAGATCCTCAGGCATCAGTTAGATTCTCATAAGCAGCACACAACCTAGATCCCTCACATGCACAATTTACAATAGGGTTTGTGCTCCTATGAGATCTAATGCTGCTGCTGATCTGACAGGAGGTGGAGCTCAGGCAGTAATGCTTACTCGCTGGCCGCTTCCTGTGTAGCCTGGTTCCTAACAGGCCACTGACCAGTACTGGTTCGCACCCCAGGGGTGGGGGACCGCTGCTGTAGGACATTCCTTCTTTTCAATCCTGCTTTTAGGAATTGGGTTTAGGCCTGGTAAGGTGGCTCACACCTGTAATCCCAGCACTTTAGGAAGCCGAGGCAGGAGGATTGCTTAAGACCAGGAGTTTGGGACCAGCCTGGGCAACACAGTGGCAACCAGCTTGGGCAACACATCTTTAAACAAAAAAAAAGAGAAAGAATTGGGTCTAGCATAGAAAAGTTCTGAGTGAAACCCTGTTATTAAATTCCTCTATAATCTGGTCCACATCTACCTTTTAAAATGTTTTCTTTCCCTCCTACATGTTGCCTACTTTTTCTCCACTGTGTATTCCTTTATGGTTTCCTGAACTATGACCCGTTCTTTTCCATCTCACTGTTTGCTCACTTTCTTCTGCCTAAGATGCCTTTCTTCCTAACTCCCGTTTTCTCAAGTCAAAATTGTCAATATTGACTCTTCCAGTAAGCCTTTAATGATCATACTCTTTCCTTCTCTGACCCCTGACCAACCAAAAATGATAAATATCTTCTCTGAATTTTGTTTCGTCCTTTTCTTTGATGCTCTGAGGGAAGGCACTGTGATTTCATATTCCCCATTGATTCCTTCTATATTGAGTGAATTAAATGTATTTAATTTAATTCACTCTGGGTAGCATTTTGATTGTGCAGAGGCCATATTCACTTTCTTTAAGCTAGATGAGAGGGAGCTAGCTGGGAGAAAGTATAGAAAAGTATCCTTAAATAGTAAGAATGGAAAGATATTCTTTACATACAGTTGACTATTGAACAAAACAGGTTTGAAAAAACTTGCGAATGAACCACATAACCTAGTAATATCCAAAAAATTAAGAAAAGTTAAGTATGTCATGAATGCATGAAATATATGTAGACACAAGTCTGTCTTATTTTATTTTATTTTGTTTTTGAGACAGAGTCTCTCTCTGTGCCCCAGGCTGGAGTGCAGCGGTGCAATCTCAGCTCACTGCAGCCTCTGCCTCCTAGGTTCAAATGATTCTCCTCCCTCAGCCTTCCTGTAACTGGGATTACAGGCACACATGTTTCACCATGTTGGTCAGGTGACCTCAAACTCCTGACCTCAGGTGATCCACCCACCTTGGCCTCCCAAAGTGCTGGGATTACAGGCCTGAACCACCACGCCCTTCCTATTTTTTATCATTTACTACCATAAAATATATACATATCTATTATAAAAAGTTAAAAATTATCAAAATGTATGCACACACAGACCATGCATGATGCCATTTGCAGTTAAGAGAAATGTAAAGATGCAGTATTTAATAATGTCTGCATAAAATTGACTCTAGTACATAGTATACTACTCTAGTATAGCCACCTCTTGTTGCTGTTGCTGTAAACTCAAGTGTTTTTAATATCAGCTTAAAATGCTGTGTGACGTTAATTATCTCCTCATGGGTAGTTCATTTCTCCAGTAAATTGTCTATTGCAGTTCTTGAATTTTTTTGTGTGTTTAGTCTACCTTGAATAACACCATGGGACCCTATATGAAGTGCTACCAGTGATGCTGGAAGTGCTCCCAAGAAGCAGAGAAAAGTGATGACATTGCAAGAAAAACGTGGATTGCTTGATATGTACCATAGACTGAGGTCTGCAGCTACGGTTGCCCATCATTTTAGACAGATGATTTATCTTGCAAACAGACAATGTAAACTTACAATGTAAATAAATACAGTACAGCACTATAAATTTATTTTCCCTTCTTTATGATTTTAATGTTTTCTTTTCTCTAGCTTACTTTACTGTAAGAATGTAGTATATAATACATATACAAAACATTTGTTAATTATGTTATTGGTAAGGCTTCTGGTCCAGGTAGGCTATTAGTTAAGTTTTTGAGGTTTCAAAAGTTGTAGGGGGGTGGTGCCCCAACCTCACCCCCCGACCATATTGTTCAAGAGTCAACTGTAGTAAGGCATTATCGAATCAGATTTTATGAACTTGGAATCATTAAACATGTAGACCAGGGACAGTTAGCCATATATCAGCTATGCTAATGTGTTTTTCTTCTAGCCCTGATTCTCAGGCTAGAAGTTCTCTTTAAAATAACAGAAGTACAGGTCCTGTTTTACTGAGGTGTGTTTTTGTGTGAATTATCTAGAAAGTTCATCTGTTTAGATTTTCTATTGGTAACATTCTGAAAGTTCACTAATATATTACTATATAAAGTATAACAATCAGGAAAGTTAAGATGTGATTTTCCATATATTATGTTGTCAAAAATTAAAGGTATTTTAATCAATAAATACCAACCATTTCTATAATAACTGTATTTTTTAAACAGAAATGAACGTTTAGTTTTTTAAATAAAGCTTTTCTCAAATTGAATAAGAAAAGGTAGAAATTGAAAAAACAGGGGATTGTATTTGATTCCCTGGTGATTTGGCAGCCTAAAACAACCCATTGCTTTACCTGTATCCAGGAACTGTGGAGTATCTATCTACCTTGCTTTTCTAGAAGTAAATTAGGGTATGAAGCTTGTAAGGGTCAAAAATCTGTAATTCATGGAAATAATTGTAAATTGAAGTGTAAACTTTAGTAACTCAATATCAGCATTGGTGTAGAATTTCAAAAGACCTTTTTAATATTTAAATGCACACATCATAGCTCTCTTAGTTTCGTTATTCTCTAGTGAGATTATGCCATCAGATACCATCTCTCACAGAAACTCAATATGATTTTAAATCCATAAACACTTTGTTTTCCTTGATCTTAAATTTAATTATTTTTTTGAGACAGGGTCTCACTCTGTCACCCAGGCTGGAGTACAGTGGCGTGATCACAGCTCATTGCAGCCATGACCTCCCAGGCTCAAGCAGATCCTCCCACCTCAGCATCCCAAGTAGCTAGGACTACAGGCACATGCCACCATGCCTGGCAAATTTTTTATTTTTTGTAGAGATGAGGTTTCCCTATGTTGCCCAGGCTGTGTTTTCCCTGTTTTTTTTTTTCTTTTCTTTTTTTGAGATGGAGTCTCGCTGTGTTGCCCAGGCTAGAGTGCAGTAGTGCAATCTTGGCTCACTGCAAGCTCTGCCTCCCGGGTTCATGCCATTCTCCTGCCTCAGCTTCCCGAGTAGCTGGGACTACAGGTGCCCGCCACCATGCCCAGCTAATTTTTTTGTATTTTTAGTAGAGACAGGGTTTCACCATGTTAGCCAGGATGGTCTTGATCTCCTGACCTCGTGATCCGCCCTCCTTGGCCTCCCAAAGTGCTGGGATTACGGGCATGAGCAACTGCGCCTGGCCTTTCCCTGGTTTTTAAACATAGTAAAGAAAATCTTTTTTTCTCCTTTTGATAAAATGCAAAATAGGCTCAAATTTTGTTTCTACCTTGTGTCTTTCTGTCCCTGGTTGAGGAAGGTATTGCTGGCATCCAAGGTACCACCACTCTTTTTCAGCTGACTACAGTAACAGAGTGGTTTAAAATTCTGTATTTAAGAGGGATGCTATTCATTGAATAAGCATGTTCCTTTGCCCTGTGTTGCAACACTTTAGTGAAAGGGCTAAATGAAGGAAAGAAATAGAAGGCACTAGGTTCAGGATGTTTAAGAGGAATAATACTAGGGTTTTTTTGTGTTTTTTTGTTTGTTTTTTGTTTTTGTTTTGAGGCTGGAGTGTAATGGCGCAATCTCGACTCACTGCCACCTCCGCCTCCTGGGTTCAAGTGAGTCTCCTGCCTCAGCCTCCCCAGTAGCTGGGATTACAGGCGTGCGCCACCACACCTGGCTAATTTTTGTATTTTTAGTAGAGATAGAATTTCATCAGGGCCGGGCGCAGTGGCTCAAGCCTGTAATCCCAGCACTTTGGGAGGCCGAGACGGGCGGATCACGAGGTCAGGAGATCGAGACCATCCTGGCTAACACGGTGAAACCCTGTCTCTACTAAAATACAAAAAATTAGCCGGGCGTATTGGCGGGCGCCTGTAGTCCCAGTTACTCGGGAGGCTGAGGCAGGAGAATGGCGTGAACCCGGGAGGCAGAGCTTGCAGTGAGCTGAGATCCGGCCACTGCACTCCAGCCTGGGCGACAGAGCGAGACTCCGT
>NC_045442.1:69233739-69281548 GCF_002776525.5 Piliocolobus tephrosceles
TTTTGTATTTTTAGTAGAGATAGAATTTCATCAGGGCCGGGTGCAGTGGCTCAAGCCTGTAATCCCAGCACTTTGGGAGGCCGAGACGGGCGGATCACGAGGTCAGGAGATCGAGACCATCCTGGCTAACACGGTGAAACACTGTCTCTACTAAAATACAAAAAATTAGCCGGGCGTGTTGGCGGGCGCCTGTAGTCCCAGCTACTCGGGAGGCTGAGGCAGGAGAATGGCGTGAACCCGGGAGGCAGAGCTTGCAGTGAGCTGAGATCCGGCCACTGCACTCCAGCCTGGGCGGCAGAGCGAGACTCCGTCTCAAAAAAAAAAAAAAAAAAAAAAAAGAATTTCATCATGTTGGCCATACTGGTCTCGAACTCCTGACCTCGTGATTCGCCCACCTTGGCCTCCCAAAGTGCTGGTGGGATTACAGGTCGTGCCCAGCCAATACTAGAGTTTTATATATACATGGAGAAGATGGAACAAATCTGCTTTATCTAATAAAATAGTTCATGAAAGGGGACTGAACTTGCAGAAGAAATTTAATATTGGTATAGTAGAAGCACTGTAATGTAGCTACAGGCCTAGAAATCAGGAGACCTGGACTCTACCCCTTACTGTGCCGTTCTGGACAAGTTACTTCAGCCTCCTAGAGTGCAGTTTCTTCTTCTGGTAACTTTGGACAGTTTAAGGCTATATGCAAATGTGAGCAGCAGCTTTGGTACAAGGAAGACACTGTTAACATAGATGAGTTCTGGAACTCAAAGTGCTCTTCCTTTTATGTTCCCATTAATTCAGCACACATTTACTGAGGCATACAAGATACCCAGCTAGGTGCTATATCCCATTTTACTATATCAGCTCTTCTCTAATCCAATTTGTTACCTTCTTTTGAATTTTTTCATTGATTGAACTTCTATAATAACTGTACTAAAGCACATCCTTAAAGAATGTTCGAAATACATGGTTAATTCTGACTGTGGCTTGTTTTGTTTAGAAGTACCTAACATTGAAAGCTAATAAGAATCTAAAAAAATATATGCTTTTAAAAAAAATGGACAGCTTTAATCAGCAGAGTTTTTATTTGATTCTGAAAACATAATTTTTAGATTTCTAGAAATACATGCTACTCAGAGTAGAGGATATTGAATGAAAGAATTTAATCTTTCACCCTTTCAGTCGTTCTCATAACCTCATACCCTTTAGACCATGATACTGAGGCCCCTACAGCTATTCTCTGTCTTTCCTCAACAGGAATGAATAAAAGTTGGTATACTAGAGAGAAGAAGAATGAGGGTTAAGATTATTAGAATGGGCCAGGCACGGTGGCTCACGCCTGTAATCCCATCATTTTGGGGGGTTGAGGTAGGTGGATCATGAGGTCAGGAGATAGAGACCATCCTGGCTAACATGGTGAAACCCCGTCTCTACCAAAAAATACAAAAAATTAGCCCGGCATGGTGGCAGATGCCTGTAGTCCCAGCTACTACTCAGGAGGCTGAGGCAGGAGAATGGCGTGAACCTGGGAGGTGGAGCTTGCAGTGAGCGAGATTGTGCAACTACACTCCAGCCTGGGTGACAGAGCAAGACTCCATCTCAAAAAAAAAAAAAAAAAAGATTATTAGGATGCTGGCATTTTTATTTATGCCTTTGTATTTGCAAATTTGAAATACTATATATTTTTCCCTTAGGACTTACTAAGGGGAAAAAAATCAATTAAAATGGCAGGACTACAGATAAATTATAGTCACCATTTTAATAAGCATAATAGATTGATTCTAAACCTCTCTACTAGTTTTTAACATTTGCTTTAATTTTGTCTTTATCTAATGAAGATCATAATTTGTATTATTTTTCTTAATGTTAATCATACCCTCATTTGTAGCATTTAGACTTCCAAGAATATAATGGTAGGTATTTGTTTCAAATTTTTTTAGTTACCCAAATATGAATTTACTTTTACTTTTTTTTTTTTTTTGAGGCGGAGTCTTGCTCTGTCTCCCAGGCTGGAGTGCAGTGGCGCAATCTCGGCTTACTGCACGCTCTGCCCCTCGGGTTCACGCATTCCCCTGCCTCAGCCTCCTAAGTAGCTGAGTCTACAGGCGCTCACCACCATGCCCAGCTGATTTTTTGTATTTTTTTTTTTTTTTTCAGTAGAGACGGGGTTTCACCATGTTGACCAAGATGGTCTTGATTCCCTGACCTCGTGATCATTTGCCCGCCTCGGCCTCCCAAAGTGCTGGGATTACAGGCGTGAGCCACCGGCCCGGCCATGAATTAACTTTTTACATTTGTGGACAACTTTTTTGTTTTAACAAAAACTATTGGCTGGGTGTGATGGCTTATGCCTGTTATACCAGCACTTTGGGAGGCCAAGGCAGGCAAATCGCTTGAGCCCAGGAGTTCGAGACCAGCCTGGGCAACATGGTGAAAACTTGTCTGTACAAAAAATACAAAAATTAGCCAGGCTTGTGGCTGGTGCACACCTGTAGTCCCAGCTATTCCGGAAGCTAACCTCAGAGGATTACTTGAGCCCTGGAGATAGGGGCTGCAGTGAGCCAAGATCACGCCACTGCACTCCAGCCTGGGTGATAGAGTAAGACATTGTCTCAAAAAAAAAAAAGAAAAAGAAAAGAAAAGAGAACTATTACTTTCCTTCAGTTTAACACTGAAGGTGAGATACCTATAATGGATCAATCTGCCTCATCTGATAGTCCTAGGAATAGTAATCATTTAAGGCATACATTTTTTAAAAAATGTAACTCCTTTGTTTCAGACCTCTTAAGTCATGAAAATGCAGCAACGCTGAATGATGTAAAGACATTGGTCCAGCAGCTATACACCACACTGTGCATTGAGCAGCACCAGTTAAACAAGGAAAGGGAGCTTATTGAAAGACTAGAGGATCTCAAAGAGCAGCTGGCTCCCCTGGAAAAGGTAAAACTTCAAATCTCAGGTTTTTCACCTTACCTGTATTTTTTCCAGAGCATGTATGTTTCTGTTTTTTCTTGTAAGTTTTATGCAGTTGAGTCATGTCAACCAAATTAGTTCTTTAGTTTATGGGACTGAACCATAAAAAAGCTTAAGTCACAGCTAAGAAAGGGCTTAAAAAGGAATCATTTGGAGCCTTGATAATGGACTTAAGAGCTTTCAGTTCTGAATGTACTGCCCTTAACCAGATTTACCACCTTTAAAATTAAGATCAGAATAATTGCTGATCAGGAAAGGCTCTTGAGTATAGTGGATAATGATTTTAGCCAAGTTAAGAAGGAATATTACAGTTGGCCCTCTGTTATCTGTAGGTTCTACATTCGCAGATTTAACCAACCTCGGATAGAAGATATTTGGTGGGGGGTGGGGGAACAATAAAACATAACAAGGCTGGGCGTGGTGGCTCACACCTGTAATCCCAACGCTTTGGGAGGCCAAGGCAGGCCAATCACTTGAGGTCAGGAGTTTGAGACCAGCCTGCCCAACATGGCAAAACCCCGTCTCTACTAAAAATATAAAAATTAGCCCAGCATTGTGGCATCATGTGCCTATAGTCCCAGCTACTCAGGAGGCTGAGGCACGAGAATCACTTGAACCCAGGAGGCGGAGGTTGCAGGGAGCCAAAATTGCACTACTGCACTCCAGCCTGTACAACAGAGCAATACTCTGTCTCAAAAACAAACAAAACAACAACAAAATAATGCAAATTTTAAAAATCAATACAATAACTACATAGCATTTACATTGTATTATAAGTAACTAGAGATGATTTAAAGCATATGGGAATATATGTATAGGTTATATGCAGATACCATCCCATTTTATATAAGGGACTTTAACATTTATGTATTTTGATATCTTGGTTTGGGGGGTATCCTGGAACCAATTCACCACAGATACCTAGGGACAACTGTATATAGACTGTTATGCAACTATTAAAGGGACTATATAGATTTAATTTGCCATAGAAACCAAATTATAAAATAGTGTGCATACTATGATCCAGTTTTTAAATGTGTTATATATATACCTATATGCATTTATATATATACATACACAGAGAAGGAAATCAGAAGGAATACATTCCAAAATGCTAGTACAGTAGTCGGGTTATGACTGATTTTTCTTTACACGTTTCTGAATGTTTACAATGAATATATGTTACCTTTATTTTTTCTATGATATTTCAATTTTAAGAAATCAGATTGTGAGGAGTAAGGAGGGGAACAAATACTCTTAGTAGTTTGCATTTTCTGATTCCTGAAAAATAATTTTCATCGTTTATAGAATATTTACTATGTTTCATGAATTGTGCTAGTATTTTACCTATATTTTCTTATTTAGTCTTCGGAACAACTCTTTAATGAAGTTAATGGTGATTTGCAGATCAAGGCTCTGAATTGAGCTGCTTTAAATCCAGAGTCCGTGTTCTGCCCCTAGTATATCACTGGAGTTAAAACTGAGAATAGATTAAATCGTGCATGCAACAGTGAAAGAATATAGGTATGTGTGCATTTCCCTCTTTCAGAGAAGATAATCTTGTGATTGGATGAAAACCTGTTGAAACTGAATTATTCATGCCCGTATTTTCACCCACTTCTAGGGTGAAACATAAAATACAAATGCCCTGAATAGTAGTTATACTTATATGTATATATATATTTTTCAAGGTGGTTTCATTCTGTTGCCCAGGCTGGAGTGCAGTGGTATGATCTTGACTCACTGCATCCTCCAGTTCCTGGGCTCAAGCGATTCACCCACCTCAGCCTCCCGATAGCTGGGACTACAGGGATGTGCCACCATGCCCTGCTAATTTTTGTATTTTTTGTAGAGATGGGATTTCGCCGTCTCTACAAGATTGCCCAGGCTCATCTTGAATTCCTGGGCTCAAGCAGGCTGCCCACCTTGACCTACCAAAATGCTGGGATTACAGATGTGAGCCACTGCACCTGGCCTAAGATATTTTATTCAGTGAAAACTGCAGATACTATTTAGGAAGACAAGCTATATTTACTAGAACTGAGACTTGTGTCTTGATTATGAGCCCTGTTTCTTTAGTGAACATAGAACAGTTTAAACCTTTTTAAATTGGTTTTATATCAAAATGCCTTATGATTATGTGTGCCTAATAGGTACGAATTGAGATTAGCAGAAAAGCTGAGAAGAGGACCACTTTGGTGCTATGGGGTGGCCTTGCCTACATGGCCACACAGTTTGGCATTTTGGCCCGGCTTACCTGGTGGGAATATTCCTGGGACATCATGGAGCCAGTAACATACTTCATCACTTATGGAAGTGCCATGGCAATGTATGCATATTTTGTAATGACACGCCAGGTAAGAATTCCTCTTCAAGTAACTTTTTATGAGATAGTAATAAAGTTTTAATTGTCAAAAGTTTTCTCTTTTTTCTTATTTTCTAAGGCCAGTTTTCTTTACTCATCCTTTACACGTATACACACACGTGTGCCACTTGTGTATTAGGCAATATTCCAAGCAAATGCTGTAGATAGAGAGGTAGATAAAAGACATGGATGACAGTTGCGTCTCATTTAATATGGCTGCTGTTGAACATATGCATTTTCTTTCTGTTGTTAGATCAGTGGTCACAACCTATTTGTGTTTGGGAAAATGACAGCACAAGAATGTTATTTAATCTTTCTTGGCCTTCCAAATGTGTCTAATAGAGAAGAAAGTAAACTGTTTTATGTCCTACAATTGCTTGCTCAGACTTTTTAGCACCTGGTGGCATGTCTGGCTCATACTAGTCACCGTGAACAGAACTGAACAGTCACATCATTCTTACCTGATCACAGCTCTGGGCATGGCTTGCATCTGTGACATTTCTCTCTCTCTCTCTCTCTCTCTCTCTCTCTCTCTCTGTGTGGTATGTGTGTGTGGGGGGGTGTATCTTTAGCGCTTGCTCTCTTGTGCTCTCTCTCTCTTCTCTCTCATTTACACACACTTTTAATGGCTTCTTTTTATCTACTGATTTAAGTCCAAACTCCTTAGCCTGGGTATTCATAACAGGTTGCTATCTGTCCTTTTCAGATGTCTCTCAACTCCTCTGTGTATGTTCTAAACAAGCCAAATTCTATTCTCTATTCCCCACAGTGACCTGAGTTTTCCACCCTTTTGTTCCTTACTTCACATCATTCTTTCAACTGGGAAAGTTCTCCCTGTTGATCTCTACCTGTCATCTTTCAAGGTTTACTTAAATGTTTATCTTTCATGAACCTTTGACCAATTCCTTGTAGCTAACTTTGATCTCTCCCTCTTCTAAATTCCTGTAACATATTGTGCCTCTCATTTTACTCATCCCATGTGCTCCCTTTTATTGTAATTATTATATGCTCTCTTTTTCTCTGTATTAGACTGTAGTATCTTTTTTTTTTTTTGGAGACGGAGTCTGTCACCCAGGCTGGAGCACAGTGGCATGATCTCTGCTCACCGCAAGCTTCGCTGCCTCCTCGGTTCACACCATTCTCCTGCCTCAGCCTCCCGAGAAGCTGGGACTACAGGCGCCTGCCACCACGCCCAGCTAATTTTTTTGCATTTTTAGTAGAGACGGGGTTTCACCGTGTTCAGCAGGATGGTCTCGATCTCCTGACCTCGTGACCTGCCCGCCTCGGCCTCCCAAAGTGCTGGGATTATAGGCGTGAGCCATTGCGCCCAGCCTAGACTGTAATATCTTTTGAGGCTAAGCATTTGGTTTTATTCAGTTTTTATTTCTAAGATCTTATTTCTAAAACTTAAGTCTTTAAAGAATTAAGTCTAAGTCTTTGAGATAAAAGGCACATGTTACACAGTGATTTATGTCTACATTCTCTTAGGCACTGTGTAACATGTGCCTTACATTTAAAATACTAAATGAACTGAACATGTCAAATAAATGACACAGTGCTTTGGGAGGCCAAGGCAGGAGGATCACTTGAAGCTAGGAGTTTGAGACCAGCATGAGCAACATAGCAAGACCCTGTCTCTACCAAAAAACAATTTTTTTAATTAGCCAGGTGTGGTGGCATATGCCTATAGTCCTAGCTACTTGGGAGGCTGAGGCAGGAGGATCACTTGAGGCCAGGAGTTTGAGGTTACAGTGAGCTGTGATCATGCCCCTGTACTCCAGTGACAGTGCAAGACCCTGTGTCATAAGTAAATAGATAAATAACAGCCATGTTTTCAGCCAAACACTGATTTTTTCCAATTATACCTTAAATCTAAAGATCACCCTTGATATATCTCTTGCTGATTAATTGGGTACAAAATGGTGGTATTTCCTTGTGGAGTTTGCACTTCCTTGATTACTGAAGAGGTGAAGCATTCTTTCCACTGTGAGATACTCATACCTTTTGCTTGGTCATTACTATTAAGTACCTTTTGCTAAGCCTAATTATGTGTCAAGCATTTTACATCTAGTAACATAAGTACCTATATTCATATATTTAACCTCAACCCTGTAATTATTTATATATCCCCATTCCATAGATGAGGAAACTGAGTCTCCAAGAGGATAAGTAATCTGCCCAAACATTATATCTAGTTCACTGTAGGACAAGGAATTGAACCCAGATTTGTGTGACTCTGTAGGCTGCTCACTTCTACTGAATTATACTGCCTTCCCTTGAGTTCATTTATGAGGAGTAACTTTTGAAAATTATAATTAGAATAGAAATAGAAATATATTGGGGAAATAATTGCTGCTTACAAAAAGCTGTTTTGTAAATGTTTTCTGTATTAGACTTGAATACAGTGTTACCACTTTCTCCCTTCTCATGCTGCTGTAGAATCTTTAATGCCTTACCTGTCCTACTAGTTAAATGCTCCATTCTCTGATTCCCAAAATTGTCTTGCTGCCCCCAAGTGACAAGTTGCAAAATAGCAGTAGTAAACAATTTAGTCACTATTCACTTATGAATAGGAAAACAGTGACCAAATAAAATGTAGTTTTCACATTAAATATTTTTACTAACATATCCATCTTAATACCCTGAAGCAAATGCCTGTTCAGTGGCATTTAAACTCTTCTAAACTGCTGTTACTGTGAGTTGCTGTACTTGTTAGCAATCTAAATATATGCCAATAATATGTTAAGTTCCAAAGAATCTTTCTAAGATGGCAAGCTCCTTGAAATCATAAAATCAAATGGAATATTGAGTGTTGCTGATTAATATTTCAGTAGAATCTGAGTACTGATTTCTACTATGTAGAAAAGGAGCTGGGCAGTAAGACTTGCCTGTGGGAGCTGTGTCATTGTGCACATGGACCAGCCGTCCCACCATTTGGCCCATGCCTTTTCAATGAAGGGGATGATGTTGCCTCATGGGAGTGAGCATTGACTCTTGGGGAGTAAAAACATTTTACATATTATAATGCATAAACAGATAAACAGTATATTAAACCTCCTTTGGGAAGTAGGAGTAATCAGGAAAAAATGCCTTAAAAGGCTACTTAGGGGGGCAATAATGAAAAAAGTGTTGATAAATAGTGACCTAGCCTTTAATACCCTTTACCTCCTCAATTCCAATAACCGTCATTTATATTGTACTCCAGCAAACCACTTCAATGGCTGTTCAGGGCCTTCTTTCCTAGAACTGTCCCACTTATAATATAAATTAGTATGTTAATTTCTGATAATTTATTTTCTTTCTAGACCTTTTATTCACTCACTCATTCCTTTGACCTCATCCAGACCTTTAAGCTACTGGCATCTTTCTCTTAACTTTTTACTATCACCTTCCTCCTGTATCACTTCCTTTTCTGTCCAATTTAAACTGTGTTGTCATTCTCTTGTTAGTATCCTACCATCCCTGCCCTTTTGTCTTTCTACAATATGTACTCTATAAACTCCTAATATTGGATTAATCTAGTCCTTTATCCTGTCTCTGTCTAGGCTATTAAATATTGCTAGAGAAAAATCATGTCATAGTGTAGAATGGGCCACTGCTTGTGTTTCTAATCACGTTTTCTTCCCTCATATCCCCATAGTAGTTATTCTAAGACTTCACATCAAGATCCCCATCCCACCCTTAACCTTGCCTCCTACTTCTCCTAGAAAATTGAAATTAACAGATAGAAGCTTTCTGATTCTTAAGACTGTAAATGCAACTATATCTCTACCGAATTTTACACTATTTCCATCAAATTCCAAGAAGAGGTGGCATTTTCCTATTTAGGGCTAGCCCCTCCACATGTTTAGTCCCGTTCCTTCCTCCTAGTATCTTATTCCAATTTATTTTTTGTGTTCCCTGTGTTTTCAACCTCTCCCTCTCTGACTTTCTTTCCTACTGAAACTATCTGCATCTTTTCTCACTTACTATCAAATCACAATTTTTTTTTTTTTTTTTTTTGAGACAGGGTTTTACTCTGTCTCTTAGGCTTGAATGCAGTGGCATAATCACAGCTCACTGAAGCATCTACCCAAGCAATTCTCCCACCTCAGCCTCATGAGTACCTGAGACCGTAGGCATGTGCCACCATCCCCAGCTAATTTTTAAAAATTTTTTGTAGACAGGGTTTCCCTGCGTTGCCCAGGCTGGTCTCGAACTCCTGAACTCAAGTGATCCTCCACCTCAGTCTCTAAAAATGCTAGGATTACAGGCATGAGCCACTGCACCCAGCCCAAATCACAGAAATTTTAGAATAGAGTCTAGTACATAGTTGCTCAGTAAATGCTTGTTGCCCAAAAGAGGAAGCACAGAATAGATTTGAATAAACTTAGTGTGTATATTTACATCCTAAGGGACCATAGGTGAATAGCCTAGTAACAGCATGTTAGATGAATGTAGAGGGCTTTCCCTCAAGTTCTTAATCCACTAATTATCCCTTCAGTCAATTCAGACCTCGATTTTATTCATTTTAAAAAGGTTTCCACAAACCCTTTAGCTATCAGTCTTCTAATATCTATTATCTGTCATCATCAATAATTAAATATTTACTCTGTTTCTAGTTGTAGCATACTAGGCAATCAACCAGTCCTCCCACTAAGAAAAGTTAGAATTGTTAGACAAAACAATACACATCTGCTTGAAGATACTAGAGAACTAACAAAATAGCAAAAATTGCTAGGTGAGGGTCTAAATAAGAGGAGTCCCAGGAAAATGAGACTGGTATTTAGGTGTGCTTTTTCCTCTGGGAATGTATGCTAATTGAGGAGGGTATAGTGGAGAGGCCAAGAAGCTGAGCCACACTTGTTAGCCTAGAGGAACCACAGCCTTAGAGATTGGTGTCTAATGATCACTAGAGTAGGTGAAACAGAAACCGTCTTGCTTTGATTTGGAACCTGTAAAGGCTACCATTGTAGAATAAGGATGAACCTATTATAGGCTCTCTCAAGTATTGTAGCTCATCTTTTATTCATCTCAATCCTGTAAATTAGATTGAGGTAGTCTTGGAATACTGGTAATCCCCGAGTGCTGATGCTTACAGGCTTAATGCAGAAGCAAACATAAATCATCCCTGGGAGGAGATAACATTATTCTAAACCTTAAATTATTTCTACAAATAATTTTGCTTTTTTATTTTTTTATTTTTATTTTTATTTTTATTTTAAGACAGGGTCCCACTCTGTTGCCCGGGTTGGAGTGCAGTGGCACAATCATGACTCACTGCAGCCTCAAACTCCCAGGCTCAAGCAGCCCTCCCCCTTAGCTTCCTGAGTAACTGGGACTACAAGCACGTGCCACCATGCCCAGCTAGGGTTTTTTTTGGCATTTTTTGGAGAGCTGTAGTTTCTCCATGTCACTCTGACTGGTCTCAAACTCCTGGGCTCAAGTGATCTGCCTGCCTCGGCCTCCCAAAGTGCTGGATTACATACAGGTGTGAGCCACCGTGTCTGGCCAGTTTTGCAAACATTAAATTAGACATACAATAAAAATAAGCAGATACACAAATACCTACAGAAACAATAGACATTACAGACACAAGGACTCCAGATATTGGTATTATCAGACATAGCCTTTAAAATAAATATACTTACTATATTCAGGGAGATAAACAACAAGGTTGAGAATATTGGCAGATAACTTGATTTTTTTTTAAAGAACCCATTGAAAAATTTTAGAAATGAAATATAATGGATGAGTTTAATAGTAGATTAGACGTGACCTTGAGTGAGGCACAAGAAACTATTCAAAATGAAGTGTGCAGATACAGAAAGATGTAAAATATAGGAAAGGGTAAGAGACACAGGACACAGTGGAAAGGCCTAATATATATTTAATTTTATTGGAGTCTCGGAGAAGAGAGAGAGGATGGGAAGAAACAATATTTAAATAAGGAGTTAATGGCTGAGAATTTTCCAAAATGATGAAAGACATCCATTTACAGATTTAAGAATTCCAACCAGTATCAACCAATATAAAAACCGGGCGCAGTGGCTCACGCCTGTAATCCCAGCACTTTGGGAGCCCGAGGTGGGCAGATCACTTGAAGCCAGGGGTTTGAGACCAGCCTGGCCAACATGGTGAAACCCCTTCTCTATTAAAAATACAAAAACTAGCTGGGCATGTTGGCGCACATCTGTAATCCCAACTACTCAGGAGGCTGAGGCATGAGGATCACTTGAACCTGAGAGACAGAGGTTGCAGTGAACTGAGATCACACCACTGCACTCCAGCCTGGGTGATAGAGTGAGACTATGTATCAAAAAAATAAAATAAAAATAAAAAAGGAAATTTCCATTGAGACATATCGGTAGTAAAACTTCAAAAGCCAAAGCCAAATGGAAAAATCTTAAAAGCAGCCAAAGAGAGAAAAAGTTTGCCTTCAAAGGAGTCCCTGTTAGACTGAATGCTGACTTCTCAATAGCAGCAGTGAAAGCCAATGGGATAGTATCTTCAATTTTTAGAAAGAAAATAACTGTCATCTTAGAATTCTATACTCAGCAAAAAATATCTTTCCAAAATAAAGACATTTTCAGACAAACAGAGAATTTGTCACCATCAGATCTGCACTGAAGGAGATACTAACAGGTGTTCTTTGGGCAGAAGAAAGATTATCACACATGAACAGTCAGAAAAGCAGAAAGGAATAAAGAGCAACAAAAATGGTAAACCTGTGAGTGATGAGTCTAAACAAATATTAAATATATAAAACAATTATAATAAACTCTTAAGGAATTTAAGATATAGAGAGAATTAAAATATGCAACAACAGGCTGGTCTCATGCCTGTAATCCCAGCACTTTGGGAGGCTGAGGCAGGCAGATCATTTGAGGTCAGGAGTTTGAGACCAGCCTGGCGAACATGGCAAAACCCCGTCTTTACTAAAAATACAAAAAAATCAGCTGGGCATGGTGGCACACACCTGTAACTCTAACTACTGGGGAGACTGAGGCATGAGAATTGCTTGAACCCAGGAGGTGGAGGTTGCAGTGAGCCGGGATCGCACCACTGCACTCCAGCCTGGGTGACAGAGTGAGACTCCATCTCAAAAATTAATTAATTAATTAATTAATTAAATGTGCAACAACAATGACATATATGTCTGGAGCAGGTAAATAGACTTAAAATGTTCTAATATTCCTTCATTGTCTGTGAATAAGGTAGAAGTACCACTCCTATTTACCTTTGAAGAGGAGGCCCTAGCCAGTGCAGAAGGCAAGAACAGAATATGGAAGATATAAGGATTGGAAAGAAAGAAAACTGACACTTAGAGATTTTGTACATGAAAAAATACAGAAGAAATGTACAGATAATTGGTTAGGATCCGTGAGTGAGTTTCATAAGGTTATTGGATACAAGGTCAGTGTATGTAAATCAATTGCGTATCTATATGCTAGCAACAAATGGTTAGAAAATGAAAATAATTTAAAGCTGCACCTTAAAATTACTTTTAAAAATACATAGACCACATGTAGAAGGCAAAGAAGGGGGGAAAACCCTAGAAATATATTGTATAAAAAATGTATAAGACTCTATCCAAACATGTCAGTTCTACCCAACTGATCCATTAGATTCAGTGCAATCCCAGTCAGTCAAAAACCCAACAGATTTGGGGATTGGGGAAGAGATTTGAATAGACTGCTTCTAAAACTGATATGGAAATATAAAAGACTAAGAAAAGCCAATAAACTCTTGAAGAAAAACTGAGTAAGAGGATTTGCTCTATTAGATACGAAGACTACAGCTTTAGTTACAACACTTCAATGACAGTGGCACAAAGGTAGACCTATAGAATAGAAGAGTATAGAAACAGACCCAGTGCAAATGAACTTTCGATTTTAAAAAGTGATAGGTCATGCTTGTAATCCCAGCACTTTGGGAGGCCAAGGTGGGAGAATCAATCACTTGAGGCCAGGGGTTCACGACCAGCATGGACAACATAGTGAGACCCTATTGCTAAAAGAATTTTTTTAATTAGTTGAGTGTGGTGGTGTGCACCTGTAGGTACCAGCTACTCAGGAGGCCAAGGTGAGAGGATTGCTTGAGCCCAGGAGTTTAAGGTTGCAGTGAGCTATGATTGCACCACTGTACTCCAGCCTTGGTGGCAGAGTGAGACTCAAAAATAAATAAACAAAAAAGATGGCCCTATAAAGGAGAGTCTTCTTCAATAAATGGTGCTAGGATAATTGAATGCCTATATTAAAAAATGAAATAACCCCATTTTATACTGTAAGCAAGAATAAATTCCAGGTGAATTGTAGATCTAAATGTGATAGGTAATGTAATAAAACTCCTATAAGAGAATAACTTAATGACTATAGAGAATGATTTCTTAAACAGAATGAAAAGCACTAACCATACAGGATAAGAATGATAAAGTAAGCCAGGCACTGTGGTGTGTACCTGCAATCCCAGCTACTTGGGAGGCTGAGATGGGAGGATTGCTTGAACCCAGGAGTTTGAGGCCAGCCAACATAGCAAAATCCCATATCACAAAAGAGAAAGAATGACAAATTAGACTACATTAAATTGTTATCTGTTTATTAAAGAACACCATGAAGAAGGTAAACAGGCTAGAAGGAGATACTTGCAGTATGTATAACCTACAAAGGATCTATATCCAGAATATAAAAACAAATTCTACAAATCAGTAAGAAGGTGACAGAATCCACTAGAAAAAATGGCAAGAGATCTGGACAGGCATTTCTAATAAAGGATATGCAAATGGCCAATAATAGATTAAATGAAAAGACCTCAGCCTCTTAGGGATCAGGAAAATGCTGTGTATCTCCAAGAGAAATGAAAACATACATCCACACAAAAACTTGTACACAAGTGTTCACAGCAGGATTGTACATAATAGCCCCAATATGGAAACAATCCATATGCTATCAACTGAGGAATGGATAAATAAAATGTGGCATAACTATTAATGGAATGTTATTTGGCAATAAAAATAAATGAAATACTGATACATGCCACAAATGGATGAACCTTGAAAATGTTATGCTAAGTGAAAGAAGCCAGACACAAAAGGCCACGTATTGTATGATTCCACTTATATGAAATATCTAGAATAGACAAATTATAGAGGCAGAAGATAGATTAGTAGCTGCCTAGAACTGGGAGTTTGGGGGAAGAGGAGAATTGACTATCACAGGGTATGGAGTTCTTTTTTGGGGTGATGAAAATGTTCTAGCTCTTTCCTTGCCTAACGCAGCCATGGCTCGTGGTCCCAAGAAGCATCTGAAGCGGGTAGCAGCTCCAAAGCATTGGATGCTGGATAAATTGACTGGTGTGTTTGCTCCTCGTCCATCCACCGGTCCCTACAAGTTGAGAGAGTGTCTCCCCCTCATCATTTTCCTAAGGAACAGACTTAAGTATGCCCTGACAGGAGATGAAGTAAAGAAGATTTACATGCAGCGGTTCATTAAGATAGATGGCAAGGTCCGAACTGATATAACCTACCCTGCTGGATTCATGGATGTCATCAGCATTGACAAGACGGGAGAGAATTTCCGTCTGATCTGTGACACCAAGGGTCGCTTTGCTGTACATCGTATTACACCTGAGGAGGCCAAGTACAAGTTATGCAAAGTGAGAAAGATCTTTGTGGGCACAAAAGGAGTCCCTCATCTGGTGACTCCTGATGCCCGCACCATCCGCTACCCCGATCCCCTCATCAAGGTGAATGATACCATTCAGATTGATTTGGAGACTGGCAAGATTACTGATTTCATCAAGTTCGACACTGGTAACCTGTGTATGGTGACTGGAGGTGCTAACCTGGAAAGAATTGGTGTGATCACCAACAGAGAGAGGCGTCCTGGATCTTTTGACGTGGTTCACGTGAAAGATGCCAATGGCAACAGCTTTGCCACTCGACTTTCCAACATTTTTGTTACTGGCAAGGGCAACAAACCATGGATTTCTCTTCCCCGAGGAAAGGGTATCCGCCTCACCATTGCTGAAGAGAGAGACAAAAGACTGGCGGCCAAACAGAGCAGTGGGTGAAATGGGCCCCTGGGTGCCATGTCAGACCTTTGTACGTAATTAAAAATACTGTGGCAGGAAAAAAAAAAAAAAAAAGAAAATGTTCTAAAATTGTAGCAATGATTGTACAACTCTGTGACTATATATAAACCATTCAGCATTATACTTTAATTGGGTAAATTGTATGGTATGTGAGTTATATCTCATTAAAGCTTTTTTTAAATGAGATAGTATTGCATACACAGCAGAATGGCCAACATCTTTTAAACTGGCAATATCAAGTATTGGCAAGGATGTGGAATGATGGTACCTCTCATAATCCTGCTGATAGGAATATAATTGGTACAACCATTTTGGAAACTGTTTAACGTCACTTCTTACATTTGAACACATGCATACCCTGTGATCTAAGATTTTCCACTCCTAGGTATATGTCCAGCGGAAGAGATAAATCCAGAAATGCTTTTGGCAGCATTGTTAGTGAGAACCGAAACAACCCAAAAGCTTATCAATAGTAGAATGGTTAAATAAACTACGATGAAGTCATACAATATAATATAATGGAAATGAATAGACTGCAGCCACACACAAAAGGTGAATTTCACAAACACAATGTTGAGTGCAAGTAGCCATATAAATATATACTGTGTGACTCCATCTTCATAAAATTCATAAAACAGGTAACACTAAGTTGTGGAACTTAGGAATACATGCTTAAGGAGGTAAGTTATAAAGAAAGCCAGAAAACAATTACCATAAAAGTCAAGAGACTGATTACTTTGGGGGAAAGAGGTGTGAGTATTTGGAAAGGGGCAAGAGGGAGTTTCTGGATTGTTGGCAGTGATCTATTTTTATAAAATCTGGTGATGAGTAACATGTTCATTGTGTGTTGATTCATTGTGATGTACATTTTGTGTGTACTGCTCTGTATGTTTCACAGTAGAAATGTTCAGGTAGTAATTAAATACTTAACACAGCACATGTCAGCACACATGCATACATACGTATTGAATCTAAGCAGCAGTTAGTGAATATTTTGTGAAGATAGTATGCTAAGGACTGATAATTCCATTTCTTCATTTTTTTAGGAGTATGTTTATCCAGAAGCCAGAGACAGACAATACTTATTATTTTTCCATAAAGGAGCCAAAAAATCACGTTTTGACCTAGAGAAATACAATCAACTCAAGGATGCAATTGCTCAGGTATTACAAAAATTAAATTAAATCCCAGCCCCATCTTGCATGGTTATTATTATTATCCACAGCCACAGTTCTTCAAATGAGTAAACTGAAAGAATGTTCCAACCTTCTTCCTGTATAAATTATTCGTCAGTTGATTACAGTAACTATTTTAGGCATGGACATTTCTCTAGAAAGTTTTATAAAAAGCAAGTGAGAAGATGGTGTGTCTGCTCCATCCTGTTAACACCAGCACATTGACATTTTTAGGCCTACTTTTACTTTTTTTTTTTTTTTCATTTTATTTCTTTGTAGTTGTCCGTTTCTACTTTTCCCTCTGCTTTTTGATTATTTCTATAATAATTGATCTAAGATTTTTCACATAAATGTGTGGTAGCAGTGGGGAAAAGTAAAACCCAGGTAAGAGGGAAAGACTGCAAGAAATCTTTGCCAGGGACAGGTTAGAGGCTATTAAACTAGAAGATACTTGGAAAAGATTGATATACTTTATTTTTTATAAAAGCTACCTCTTTCACATTTCTGGATGTGTCTTCCTCACTCTGTTATCTTTGATTTTGGTAAATAAACCCTTATTCTTTTTCTCTGTAGTCTTTGTGACTTTAGAGATTTTTCAGCAATCTCTAGAAGCTTTTCCATCCTCTTTATGTTTAGTTGCCCTTCTCTGCCTTTCCTGTCTCTTCTTGATGATGGGGTTGTGCTTTGAATAGGCTTAATCCATCTTCCTGCTTTGGCCTAAGTGGAGTTCTGTCTTCCTTTGCTGTGTACGGTGGTTCTAAACTGGAGGGAATACATCAGAATCATCCCTGGATCTGTTAAAAGTACAGATGCTTCAGTCTCACCCTAGGCTTGCTCGTTAGTCCAACTCCTCTGGGGTGAAGTCCAAGCATGTGTGAGTTTTGAAAGTACTATAGTTGACTCCACACGCTGTTTTAAAATCAATTGGCTAAGTAAAAACTTAAACAGATACTGGATAAATAACTAAAATCTTGAGTAGCATGAAGTCCTGGCTCTTAGCCCTTGTGAAAGGGCTTCTCACTGGAGAAACACCATCAAGATGCATGTCTCAGATGCTCTTTACATTCTTAGCCTCTGAGTCCTACCCTGTTGATAGCACTGCTTTTTCTGGAGGCTTTGTTGAGGGCTGAAACTGCCAAGGAAGGCTTCCATTTTGTATTCACCCTTTGTTGTCCTGTGTCGTGAGTTAAAATGCTTTTTCAAGGCACTCTTATTTTGAGAGTTATTGAGATGATCTCTGACTCATAGTAATGGAGAACAGTTTCCTTTTCTCGGTAGAGAGTAATTTCATTGAAAGCTTCACTAGCCAGTTTTTCTCACCTTTTGTTTCTATTTTAGGCAGAAATGGACCTTAAGAGACTGAGAGACCCATTACAAGTACATCTGCCTCTCCGACAAATTGGTGAAAAAGATTGATCTGCAAAGAGCCTCTGAATCCCGGCAGAAGGAACACCTGTTTGCCTTTTTAATTAAAGCATTGCAGGTGGAAGCTGGGAGTGATGGGGGGTAGAGCGTTTTTACCTTTAATTATAAAACAAAAAAAGAAAGGATCTGAGGGAAGAAGGGAATGTTAAAACCTGAGGATCAGGCATTGTGGACTATAAGCTCAAAGGGCTTAGTGAATATTGTCTTAACCAAGTATCTCAGTTTCTGGATGAAAATGATGCAGTTATATAGTTGAGAGATTCATAAAGAGAAAATGATGCTGGAGGTGTTTGTTTCTTGCATCTTTGCAGAGTCAGCAAAATAGTAACACACCAGCACCCCACTCTGCTCTATTTGTTTTTAATTTAACTGTCCCTATTTTTGATATAGGAGTAAATAAATATACCAGAAAAGCAAATTCTCATGATATGCTAAAATATCATTAGCATTTGTTTTAAATTGGACCCAGTCTCTGCAGAGTTACCAGGAATCTCTCCTTCCTGCATCCCTTTACTGACCACCTACCTGTACCTCTTAGCTACACTCATTTTTTCCATTTGATAATTGGAGCCAACTTACAACTGTTTTAATAATTGACACTTTAGATTATCTCTTAATACCTTCTTAAATGTCTATATATCCCAGTGCTCTGGATCAGTGTCTAAAAATCATTGGCAACACTGCATGAGGTTGTTGGTTTTGTTTTGTTTTGTTTTTTTATTAGTTAGTCTTTCACAGGAGGAAAAATTGCCCTCCTTTATATACTTATCTATTGATAATCCCCTCTCCCTCCACAACACAAATCAGAGGGAAGGGGGGCATTCAGCTGTACTACCAAATCAGGAAGAGGTAAGGTTTACAAATTGGCTAAAAATCATGGCTCTGTAGCCATTTCAACCAGAATAATTTTATTGCTAATCTGCTTGTGTGACAGCATTCCAGGCCAGCCAGATGGCACTGCCTTGTCTGGAGGCTTTGTTCATCTCGAAGGACACACAATTCCACACTGTTTGTGAGCCCTCACACCTCCACAACTTCAGTTGTTGTAAATCAAGTGTGTGAATCTCAAAGGGTGCCATTTATCTTTATATAGGAATACATTTCTAGGGCTTCCTTCAGCCCACTCTCTTCACCCTATTTTTTCTTATCTTAAATTGAGAGAAAGAGAATTAATCTTATACTTTGTCAAAACATTTTCTACCATATTTCCAGATGACATCTGCGCTTGAAGAGTCAAAGGAATCTGTGTCTAATATCCTGTTTTTAACTGCTGTAGGGGCAGGATGGAAAGGATGATGGGGGCTGCCACACCACTGATTGGCCTTTTCTTTCACGTGATTCATCCTTCCTCATTGTGGCAAGGAGTTTCTTTCTCTTTTTCTTCCTCCTTTGGGATCATTGTGTATGAAAAGAAAAACTTTAAATGACAAATCCAGACTCCAGGTGCCTTGCAAAGGTTGAAGGCCAGCCAGGATTGCTGCTGCTGCTACTCCTGCCACCACCCCTTTCATTGGCATGATGGAATGAAAGGATGCATGTCTCCACTTCCTGACCCTCCACCCACTTCCTTCTCCCTCCACCACCCCCAGTCGTCAGCTCCTTCCCTCATTTATTTTTGTTAAGTTGTGTGAATTATTTTTAAACCATTTATCCTGTTTGTGCATAGGGTTTTAAAGAAGAAACAGCACAGTGCAATGAGCAAATATTTTCGGGGTGTGTGGGAGGCAAGGGAGGGAGGACATGGAGAAAAGTTCTTTAAACAAATAGCAAACTATTGAACATGTGTAAAATCCTGTATCATTTATGAAATATGTATAAAAAGCAATGTACCTTCTGGAACAATAAATACTTACTCAATTTTTGAACGATAGCATCTCATTCTTTAAAACAAAACCAGAAAAACTACATTTCCTGTGATTCTAGGTAGTAAGTTTTTACTTCTAAAATTCATTTTTATAAAAATATCATTATCAAATTAAGCTGTCTTCCTTAAGCCCATATTTCAAAAATAGGCGTTTCACTAAGTCTTCCTGAACCTAAGATAGTATTTTCCTAATTTGCCAGAGCCACCAAGAGGTTGAGTGACCTCTACAACCATAAATAAAGTTAGCAGCAGCAGTCTCAGTGAGCCTGAATCCTCATCTCCTGATTGACAGGAAAAATGTCCATGGTATCAGATCACCTGGATTGCCCAGTGTGGGCTCCTGGACTCAAGAAAATTGTTCAAAGATGCACCAAAATTAAGTATTCATTATTTTCAGAGTTTGTATCAAATTTACAGTGGTAGCCAAACAGGAAATATCACATGCTGCCAAGGTCACCACAAGCATATTTAAAAACTTGTATTAAATATCTGGTTGCTGTAGTGCAATATGAGGTGCTGTTCGAACAGCCACTGTAGCTGTGGTCCTGCCTTCTGGCAGCTTACAGCAGCCTAACACAGACAACCCTCACCCACATGTAAAGTGTAAGAATTTAAGGTTTGACAGAGCAGGAGCATCGCCATCTTGGACAAGCACCGCCATTTTAAGTTCCCTTTGATTAAAAACCGCCTCAATCCAGCCCAAAATCATCAGCCTAATGGCTAATGTCAGCATGACCATAAACCACAAATGACACCTGAGACCAGAAACATTCCAACCCTGAGATAAAGCCCCCTCTGACCAGAAACATCCCAGCCCCGAGATAACCTCTCCTCCTCCGAACAGACATTCCAACCCTGCAATAAAATTCTCCTCCACCCAGAAATACTCCGAGCCTGTGAGGCTTTCCCTCACTAAACCCTTAAGTACCCATAGTCTGTAAGAGAATGCTCCTGATCGAAATCAGCCAGAATATTCTCCAAAATAAACCTGTCTTTGACTATGGAGCCACTTTTTGTTTCTTTCTTCAACCCTTACAAGGTTGAAAATATTAAGTCGTTTTTTGCATTCAATAAATAGTATCTACATACTTCACACATTCTGTTAAGCTTTGCAGGGTTGTTTTTGTTTCGGTTAGGTTTTTTAAGGAAAATAAAAACATGATTCCTGCCTTTAAGGAGCTTACAATTTGAAGTTTAAAGCAGGAGTAGCCAATCTTTTGGCTTCCCTGAGCCATACTGGAAGAATTGTCTTGGGCCACACATAAAATACACCAACACTAATGATAACTGATGAGCTAAAACAAAACGCAAAAAAACCTCAATGTTTTAAGAAAGTTTACGAATTTGTGTTGGGCTGCATGTGGCCTGCGAACCATGGGTAGGACAAGCTTAAAGTATAGTGAACCTAACAACAACAAAGGAAACCTGATTTAAAAATGATCAAAGGAGTTGAACAGTTCTCCAAAAAGGTATACAAATGGCCAATAAACACGAAAAGATGCTCAACATCACTAATAATTAAGGAAAGGTAAAACTACCGTGAAATGCCACGTCGCACCCATTAGAATGGCTATTAGAAAAAGCAGAAAATAAAACGTTGGTGAGGAAGTAGAGAAATTGGAACCCTTGGCACTGCTGGTGGGAATGTAAAATGGTTTATCTCCTGTGGAAAACAGTATGGTGGCTCCTCAGAAAGTGAAACAATTACCATATGATCCAGCAATTCCATTTCTGGGCATATGTCCAAAAGAATTGAAAGTAGAGACAAACAGACGTGTACACACGTTTGTAGCAGCATTATTCACAATAGCCAAAAGGTGGGAGCAACCCGAGTGTCCGCCAACAAATGAATGGATAAACAAAATATGGTGTATACACACAGCTGATTATTATTCAGCCATACAAGAATGGAATTTGGTCACATGCCCTAATGAGGATGAGCCTTGAAGACATGCTAAATGAATCGAGCTAGTCACAAAAGGACAGTTACTGTATGATTCCACTTATATGAGTAGTCAAATTCATAGAAATACAAAGTAAAATAGTGGCTGCCAGGGATGAGGGAGGGGAGAATGGGAAGTTATTGTTTAATGCATACAGAGTTTCAGTTTGGGAAGATGACAAAGTTCTGGAGGCGGGTGGTGGTGATGGTTGCCCAACAATGTGAATGTACCTAATGCCACTGAACTGTACACTTAAGTGGTTAAAATGATAGATTTTATGTATATTTTACCACAATGGAAATAAAAAAAGCATAGTGGATTAGAGGCAAATAATAATAGTGTCAAATCTATTACTGAGTGTAAGTAATGCAGTTTCTCTGAGGGAGTATAGACTTTAGAGGTGGAAAAAGTAAAAGGGTTCTCAGAACATGGTCCCCAGAGCAGCAGCATGTCATCTCCTGGAGTTGTTAGAAATGCAAGTTCTCTGGTCCCTCTTGCATCAGAAACTAGGAGTGGATCCAAGTGTTCAACAAACCCTGGTGATTCTGATGAGAACCCTTGATCTAGCCTAACCATTGCTTTAAAGAGAAAGGAACGAAGGCACAGAGATGGCGTCTATGTCGCAACTCCTCAGAGCGTCCTGTGGTCAAGTACCAGACGAAGTGACTGGAGGATTGCTGAGCATGGTGACTGGTGAGTAGAAAAGATGTAACCAAGGGTCATGTTAACGCTAATGTGGTATCCTGCTTGTCAGGGTGCAGCGGTAAGCACGTGGTAGACGCTTTCAAAAACAAATACAAATAGGTTGACTTTTAAAATCTATCTGAAAAGATTTCACAGAAAAATAGGACTTCTTAGATTTTAGAGCTCAGTTTCACCGAAACACTTCAGAGTTTTAATTCAGTTTCATCACTGCCAACCTTTGTTGCTCTCCCAAATAAGTCCAAACTCCTTGTTTCCCACGGTGTACTTGTGATATTTCCTTAGGATAAATGTATAGGTCATTTTTAATGAATCCTACTGAATATAAGATTACCTACTTTGCCTGTAAATCCCAGCACTTTGGGAGACCAAGGTGGGTGGATAGCTTGAGTTCAGGAGTTCAAGACCAGCCTGGGCAACATGGCAAAACCCCATCTCTACTAAAAATACAAAAATTAGCCGGGCATGGTGGTGCACACCTGTAGTCCCAGCTACTCGGGTGGCTGAGGCAGGAGAACAGTTGAACCCCGAAGGCAGAGATGCAGTGAGCTGAGATCGCGCCATTGCACTCCACCCCAGGCGACAGAGTGAGACCCTGTCTCAAAAGAATACTTATTTGATAAATGTTTACATTTTATAAATGCATCATACACTGAGCAATCCCTCCTCTTTGAACTTCAGCTCCTGTGACTCCACCCTTGCATTTCCTTTCATAAATCTGTGATTACTTCTTGGTCTCCTTTACAGCGTTGTATTCCTCTGCCCACATCTTTGATATCAGGCTTCTCCAAGGTTCCATCTTGGACCCCATTTTCCATGGGTGTGATCTCACCCCCCTCCCCTATTTCAGTTACCATTTATATGTTGGTAGCTCTCAAATTGTTACTGTAGCTCAGATGCAGATCATAGACTGATTTATCCTCTTCCTAACTGGTCTATTTCTAGCATTGCCTTCTGTACATTAAATTCTCTCAGTGTCACCAGAGTATTTTTGTTTTTAAACTCTAATGGCACATAATTAAGAAAA
The DNA here is from genome assembly GCF_002776525.5 of Piliocolobus tephrosceles. Classification (NCBI taxonomy): domain Eukaryota; kingdom Metazoa; phylum Chordata; class Mammalia; order Primates; family Cercopithecidae; genus Piliocolobus; species Piliocolobus tephrosceles. The sequence goes on from NC_045442.1 coordinate 69,257,276, forward strand.
ATTATAACATATCACCAAGCATCAACATTAAATATGGGGTAGGAGACAAGACACCACAAGAAAGTAATTCACCAAACCCAAAACTTGGAACATTCTGTAGGACAAATGGTGGGGTTTCGTCAACAAATGGAATAAACAGGGGAAGACCATTATGGATTAAAATATATATATATATATATATTTGAAACGGAGTCTCCCTCTGTTGCCCAGGCTGGAGTTCAATGGTACAATCGTGGCTCACTGCAACCTCCACCTCCCAGGTTCAAGTGATTTTCCTGTCTCAGCCTCCCAAGTAGCTGGGATTATAGACGTGCACCATCACACTCGGCTAGTTTTGCATTTTTAGTAGAGATGGGGTTTCACCATGATGGCAGGGCTGGTCTCAAACTCCTAACCTCAGGTGATCCACCCGCCTTGGCCTCCCAAAGTGCTGGGATTACAGGCGTGAGCCACTGCACTCAGCCAATAAAAATAAATTTAAGTGACAACCAAAGTGTAATATATAAATCTTGTTTGAATCCTGACTCAATCCAGGATTAAAAGAAATATTTGGAAATATTGGAGCAATTTAAATATGGTTTGGGTATGAGTTAAGGAATTATTACTAATTTTCACAGTTGTAATAAAAGCATCATGATTATGTAAAAAAAAAAGACCATGTGTTAGAAATGCATACTGGTATGTAAATGAAATGAGATTGACAAAATGTTAGTAATTATTATAGCTGGGTGTTCATTATTGTTCTTTATACTTTTATATATATATTTGAAATTTTTCATCATAAACAGTAAAAAATGAAAGGGCAGGTCAACTAAAAAGGAAAAAATAAAAATAAGGGGGAAAAAAATCTTACCATCCTGGGAATTCTTGTTTACAGAACCAAAAGCTATCTGGTGAAAGTCCTTGACTCCAGCAATCAATCCTGGCAACAAGTCTGGGTTTATCTCATGCACACGTCCTCTGTTTCTCTGCAACACATATGAAGCCCTCAGATGGCTTCCTAGGCACAGGAAGTTGTGGGGGTTTGTTTTTTTTTTGTTTGTTTAAAGCACTAATACTTAGCAACACTATCCTGCAATGAGACAGCAGGGTCATCCATTGCTGCCATCAAACCACAGCTTAATAAGTTAATGGTCAAATTGCCTGTGTCCCACTGATGTTAGTAATAAAGTAGCTAACTACAATTTTAGATCAATGGAAACCCCTTGCTTGACCATAAACCCTGTGCTTCTGGAGACCATTTGTACTTTTGTCACTGTCAAAAACCAGTGATTGGCCGGGCTCGGTGGCTCACACCTCTAATCGCAGCACTTTGGGAGGCCAAGGCGGGTGGATCACAAGGTCAGGAGATTGAGACCATCCTGGCTAACATGGTGAAACCCCGTCTCTACTAAAAATACAAAAAAGTTAGCTGGGCGTGGTGGCGGGCGCCTGTAGTCCCTGCTACTCAGGAGGCTGAGGCAGGGGAATGGCATGAACCTGGGAGGTGGAGCTTGCAGTGAGCCGAGATCAGGCCACTGCACTCCAGCCTGAGCGACAGAGCAAGACTCTGTCTCAAAAAATGTGCTGTGAAGCACATTTTCTCTCCTTTGTCTAAACGTGAAACTTCAGTAAATTTTGACATTTAATTTTCCAGAGTGTTAATTTAATGAGTAGTTTCTAATTTTAAGCTCCTACCCCATCTTAATGTGAGAATTAGTGAAATAAATAACATAAAACCATTTTTTAATTTTGGGAGTAAAGACAATAAAAACATGAGGTATTGCTGCTTCAACTAGTAAAAACACAATTTAACCCTTGTTTCTTTCAGAAGTTTTGAGGTCAAAGACCATAATAAAACAAACTTAGGAGCTCATTTCAAGAGAATACTGTCCTTGTCCCATATCTGTCCTTACTACTTTGTTTTGTGTGCTATTGTAAGCTCCTTGACCATCTGACCAAGACAGGTTCAATGATTTGGCTTCATCCATTCTCGTTTAGTGTGCAATGGTATGGCTGCAACATTGTGAAATCAATTCCTATAAATCACAAAGCAAGAATTTGATGTGAGGGGATGTCCCTCATTTAGAATTCCCTTCTGGATAAGATACTGGAGGTTTCATTGCAGGGAATTCTTGAGAGAAAACAATAGGAGGATGAAGGATTGTGGTTTCTTTTTTTTTTCCTAAAGAAAACTATCAATAAAGGAACCCTGTTGACAGTGTAAAGCAGTGCTTCTCTCTGGGGCCAAGGCCAGAGCTGTGGACACCTTGTCCCACTCATCCTCATCCTCTTCCTCCGATAAAGCCCCTACCAGTGCTGATAAAGTCTTTCTCGTGAGAGCCTAGAGGCCTTAAAAAGAAAAAAAAAAAAAAGTGCTTGAAAGAGAAGGGGACAAAGGAACACCAGTATTAAGAGGATTTTCCAGTGTTTCTGGCAGTTGGTCCAGAAGGATGCCTCCATTCCTGCTTCTCACCTGCCTCTTCATCACAGGCACCTCCGTGTCACCCGTGGGTGAGTCTCACGTCAAGAACTTGGCACAATGCACTTTTTGTTGTGGCAATTTGCTATAATGTACAGATGATTAAGAACTAGATTCCAGTACCTTAAATGCTAGCTCTAGAATCTTGTAAGAAAAGTCCCTGATAATCCTTGAAAATAGATTTCCAGAGAATTTCTGTTACATGTTTCATTTAACCTCTTGCCTGGACATCCAAAATTTCCATGGATCTGCTGTATCCCACAGCTTTCACTAGCTAAAGAGTTCCTGGAGTTTGTGTAAAAATAATTCTGTCTTCTTTGTGTTCTAGGCACTTTTATAGTTCAAACTTGAAGAGCCAAAAAAAAAACTAAAGTTGAGCATGGAGTTTTTCTTTAATGAAGACAAGGGACTGAAAGCTCTGTTGCCATGAGGGGCACAGATCTGGATAAACCAAACTCATTAGTCTTTATATCAGAATATACTTTTTGCACAGATCGAGTGAATCTTAAATTGTCTCCCTCCTCAGGCTTGGTGCAAAACTGGCCAATCAGACAAAGAAAAGTTTCAATTCCAGTTACTAACAGATTTCTCTCTTGCCTCTTTTTCTAGTAGAATATCAATACTAACTGGAAGAGAGGGTGGGGGTGAGATGGAGAGAACCATCCTTCTTGACACTTTTGAGTAGTTCAGTATTTAATTGACCCTGATCTATTTCTTCATGGTCGCTCTAGCACCTTAAAGGATACACATTAAACAAAAGCTTGTGGCCAGGCACGGTGGCTCACACCTGTAATCCCAGCACTTTGGGAGGCCAAGGCGGGCAGATCACCTTGAGGTCAGGAGTTCGAGACCAGCCTGGCCAACGTGGTGAAACCCCATCTCTACTAAAAATACAGACACACACAAAATTAGATGGGCATGGTGTCGCATGCCTGTAATTCCAGCTACTTGGGAGGCTGAGGCGGAAGAACCACTTGAACTCAGGATGTGGAGGTTGCAGTGAGCTGAGATTGAACCACTGCACTTCAGCCTGGGCAACAGAGGCAGACTCTGTCTCAAAATAATAAAAAATAAAAATGTATTTTAAAAAATGGCGGTTTGAGACCCTCAGGAGACCTGATACCTAAATGTAATGTGGGATCCTGGAACAGAAAGATGCAGGTGGAAACTAAGGAAGTCTGCATAAGTGTGGACTTGAGTTAATAAGAAGGTATCAATAGTGGTTCATTAACGCGACAAAAGTACCATGCTAATGTATGGTAAGTGTACGGCTAAAGGTAACGTGCCGTAACAAGGGAAACTGGGTGTGGGGCATGTGGGATCTCTTTGTCCTATCATCTCAATTATGCTGTAAATCCAAAACTGTTCCAAAAAATATGCTTGAGCTACCTGTCATTAATCACCCCATATCTGCTACCAGTAACTAACCCAAGGTTCGCTCAGAAAGTTGTCCTCCCGAAAAATCTCCACTCCCCTTTCTTCCCACCCTTCTCCTTACCTATTCTCCCTCTAGTACCTCCTGTATTCCCCATTCTTTCCATATACCCTCGCCCTTCCCAGATCTTTTCCTCCAACCCCCAACTCCTCAAGGATGATATATGGCTCAATGCCAGAGGTGTGATAAAGGCGGAACTTTGGGGACTGGAGCTGGTGTTTGCCCTGGGAGGAGAGGGGAAGTGAGAGAAGAGGGAAAAGAAGGGATGGGAAAGGGGGAAGCAAAGTGGGGTGATGAGGGAGGAGGATGGAAGAGGAGGGAGCGGGAAAGAAGGGATGCTTCCCAACCAAGCTCAGGCACAGGGTCGAAAGGGGGCTGTGATTCAGGGGTGGCTGTCTGTTGGATAGGACCTGGAGGGTTGGAGGACTCAACACTGGGGCGAAAGGCTGGGGACACAGACATCGGTTCTCTGCCCTTGGCCCTATGTGGTCCTGGTGGAAGATGCCAGAGGGGCGGCTGGCAAGTGGGCATCTTAGCAAACCATTAAGGAGCTTCTGGCAGGCCAGGAAGGAACCCACAGGGCTGTTCTTTTTGAAGCCCTCCCAATTAGATGTATAGATCGGCAGTTTAGGATGAATGAGTGCAATACTAGATTCTGGGCTTCACACTGAGATTGAAAACAGGATATAAAACCAGCAGCCAGATTATTAGATTGGATTGCTGCCTTAAAAGGGGGTAGAGTGGGATGGGTACATTTAATGTCAGAAAGTATTGGATGGTTAACTGTTAAAAATATGTATGTATTATTTAGTCAGTTACAGAAGGTGGTAGATAAATTTCTCCTCCTCATATCCTATCTCCCCTACAGCAGGGGAGGAAGTGAAATTTTAGCAGACAGCCCAAGAAATGACATTTTACTTGAAGGAAAAACTTTATAAATAAGGAAATAGTTACTGAGAAAGGTTTAGGAGTTTCTGTAGAAGCCATTAAAAGTTGAGTATCTAACCATTTCTTATAAAATTAGAGCCAGGGAGAGGAACCAAATATTTCCATGACCCTATAATCACCTGTGAAACTGCTCTGGAAACTTGTTTGTAAGAAAAAACCACAGCTGGGAGAGCAAAGGAGGAAATTTGTCCCCTTTGAGGAGAGAGAGAATCTGAGGATATTTCTTCCCCTCAAAGGATTATGGTCTAGGGCTCAGCTGAGATACATAAGGGACATTTTAAAGAAAGAGGGTTGTTTCTGCCATTTGCATCCCTGCGTGTTATTTCCAGAAAATGCAATATCCCACTTCTTTCTTGCCTTAAATTGTCATATTTTCTTGGAGGCCATTAGCAGTGGGCTACACTTTTCTCTACGTGTGACTGAAGTTTAGAGAGTATACTTAACTTTGAAATGTGGATATGTAGATTGGAAACATCTAAAGTATTTTCTAGACAAGTTAGATTTGGTGATCATGGCCGATTCATATTTAATCGTTGTGCAGTATTTGCGAATACTGAATTCCCTGCCCACGAAATATATTGGCCCTAATGTGAATTCCCTGCCTACGATACCAGTTACGTAAGTCAACCTCATGTGAATTAAGAAAGATAATATAGTACTCTCTGGCCAATGTTCCTTTCTAGAATTTCTTGGTTTCACAGATTCTTCATAAGCACAATTTACCTCTGTTGATTCATTAATTAGCTTCCCTGGAGTTAAGGGGAGCAATGGGTATATTGGAGATATTGGTGTCTTTAGTCATTGAAATGTTGTTTTTCTATTTATTTATTTGTTTGTTTATTTATGAGACAAAGTTTTACTCATATTGCCCAGGCTGGAATGCAGTGGCGTGGTCTTGGCTCACTGCAACCTCTGCCTCCTGAGTTCAAGCGATTCTCCTGCCTCAGCCTCCCAAGAAGCTGGGATTACAGGCACATGCCACCACGCCCAGCTAATTTCTGTATTTTTAGTAGAGATGGGGTTTCACCATGTTGACCAGGCTGGTCTCGAACTCCTGACCTCAGGTAATCCACCCACCTCGGCCTCCCAAAGTGCTGGGATTATAGGCGTGAGCCACTGCACCCAGTCAAAATGTTGTTTTTCAATGTCTTCATGACATATGATAAAATGTTTTGGTTGAGATATTTGTCCTTGTAATTCATGCACTAAACACATATGCCTGAGAAACTTGGCTATATGACAGCTAGGATAATAATGCCATGGTTAACTATGAATACACAAAGTTCTTGGTATTTTCAATAAGCTGGTAGAATATATACCAAAATTCACTTTGAGAATATTTCTGGTAACTACATGCTAGTATACTGTGTATTTCAAAGTAGGCGACATGTGCCCAAGGCCTTTTTCTTTTCAGTGGAATGAGTTTTACACATTCCTGATCAAGTCAAACTTTCTAATAATGCAAAATTCCACCTATAATCTTTACAAATGGCCAGCCAAATACTTTTTTGAAAATTTCCAAGGATTGGAAGCTAACTGCACTGTGACACAGCCTCTCCCATGACTGGATAGCTGAACTGAAATGTGCTTTCCCATAATTCGTTCTTGTTCTTGTAACAGAATAGCTAATTCGTCTTCCACAAGCCTATTCCAGATTTTTTAAAAACGAATATGTGTTTTCTTCAGTCTTCTTTTTTCAAAACCATAATTCTCAACTTCACCAGTAAATAATTTTTAGGACCCCTTCTAAGTCTGGTCAACTTTCTCTGAAGTTTGTCAATTGCTTTCATAAAATACAGTCTCCGGCCAAGCGCCAAGTTCATGCCTGTAATCCTAGCACTTTGGGAGGCTGAGGCAGGAGGATCACTTGAGCCCAGGAGTTCAAGACCAGCCTGGGCAAGATGCCAAAACCCTATCTCTACCAAAAAAAAAAAAAAAATTAGCCAGGTGTGGTGGCATACACCTGTGGTCCCAGCTACTTCAGAGGCTGAGTGGGGAGGATCACTTGAGCCCAGGACAGTGAGCCATGATTGTACTACTGCACTCCAGCCTGGACTACAGAGCCAAACCCTGTCTCAAAAATAATAATAATACAGTTTCCAGGTATGAACAAAATACTCAGAGTATGGTCTGACTCGCGCAGAGTTCAGTGAGTCTTTAATCCTAACCTCCCTTGGTCTGAACAACTATCCTTCTATCAAATAATTACTATAGATAAAAATTCAGTTCAAGCTAACACTTAATTTTAGGTTTGAAATAATTTTGAAAAGGGCATTTATGCAGCATGTTTAAATCAACCTGAGGAATCTTAAACAACTATTTTTTGGGACCTTAACTAATTTCTCTTTTGAATTAAAAAATGTCCAAATGCAAGACCAGGAAGGTGGACTTGGGCTGTTGGTGCTGTGATCTGAAACACTCTCGGTATTCTGAGGTATCTTTTTCATTTCCAGCCCTAGACCCTTGTTCTGCTTACATCAGCCTGAATGAGCCCTGGAGGAACACTGACCACCAGCTGGATGAGTCTCAAGGTCCTCCTCTATGTGACAACCATGTGGATGGGGAGTGGTACCGCTTCACGGGCATGGCAGGAGATGCCATGCCTACCTTCTGCATACCAGAAAACCACTGTGGAACCCACGCACCTGTCTGGCTCAATGGCAGCCACCCCCTAGAAGGTGACGGCATTGTGCAACGCCAGGCTTGTGCCAGCTTCAATGGGAACTGCTGCCTCTGGAACACCACAGTGGAGGTCAAGGCTTGCCCTGGAGGCTACTATGTATATCGTCTGACCAAGCCCAGCGTCTGCTTCCACGTCTACTGTGGTCGTGAGTACCTTCCCTGTGCTCTTTTTCTCCACCAACAAGGCCACGGATGGAGTCCAAAAGTGCCAATTATAGGATACGCAGTTACAGTGACAACTATATCTCAATCTGAACAACATTGATGTGGGGCCAAAGATACCTCTAGATTGTGATTTCTGAGATCTCTTTATAGAACTTCTGAAAAATTCCTGAAGAAATAGAAGGGGAAAGGAGCTATGACTTTGATCAGTTATTTTTAATTTTGTCCGAATTCCATTCAAACAACACATTAGAAAATGAAATATTGGGCTAGGTGCGGTGGCTCACATCTGTAATCCCAGCACTTTGGGAGGCCGAGGCAGGTGGATCACAAGGTCAGGAGTTTAAGACCAGCCTGGCCAAGAGACCAGCCTGGCCAATATGGTGAAACACCGTCTCTACTAAAAATACAAAAATTAGCCAGGCATGGTGGCAGGCACCTGTAACCCCAGCTACTCAGGAGACTGAGGCAGGAGAATTGCTTGAACCCGGGAGGTGGAGGTTGCAGTAAGCTGAAAATCACGCCATTGCACTCCAGCCTGGGTGACAGAGTGAGACTCTGACTCAAAAAAAAAAAGAAAAGAAAAGAAAATGAAACATTGATTTAGGTTATCTAAATAGTGGATTTCCAACTTGTTTGAGTATGGAGAACCCCTTTTTAAGATCTCTAGATAGATAGATAGATAGATAGATAGATAGATAGATAGATAGATAGACCGATAGATAGATAATCAGACACCCATATGGTTGGATTGTGTTTAGTGTCCACTGATTTTTTAAAATGATATATAATGGGAAGAAGCTACTTTGTGTCAGTAATACTTCTAATTTCTGTGTTATTAATCCTGTCAAGATCTGTATTCATTTTAAAAATAGAGTACTAGAAGAGTAAGACGTAACACTTTCTTAGTCTATAGCTCATGTATGGTGAGGTTTTAGATTTGCAGACAGTCTGTGGCCACTCAAGGGCCTATGGATCTGAAGTTGGGAATCATTGATCTAGAAGACAGAAGATGCCCTAGTTTGTTGTTTTCCATTGGGTTATATAAACCCTGAACAATGAGAATTCCCTCCATGGTGGCTGGAAACTCATTCCCCAGGCTGCACTCATGAGGCTCTCTCAAGGAGAGGGTCAGCTGGATGCAGTGGCTTATGTCTGTAGTGCCAGCTACTTGGGAGGCCAAGGTGGGAGAATTGCTTAAGCCCAGGGGTTTGAGGCCAGCCTGGGCAACATAGGGAGACCACCCCTCCTGCCCCACCGCACCATCTCTAAAAAGAATGAAAGAGTGTCCTCTGGTCTCCTCCTCTCATGAAGATAATCTTTATTCTTCCATAGATTTTTATGACATCTGCGACGAAGACTGCCATGGCAGCTGCTCAGATACCAGCGAGTGCACATGCGCTCCAGGAACTGTGCTAGGCCCTGACAGGCAGACATGCTTTGGTAAGAAACTCATCAAAGGTAGAATCAGGCTATTAGGATTGAAAGGACAAATCAAAAACTCTTCCTGCCTCAGAGCGCCATCATTTTCCCAGTTTGTGTCTCCAAACACTTGGAATGGTGTTTGCTTTTTAGTTTATACCTGGACTGAAAGCCCCACACCAAATTTGTATCATGGTTAGGGACAGTGGAGAATTGTACCCTCCACTAGAGTAGCCACAGGTGGCCATGGCTCACTTGAAATGTGGCTAGTATGACGGAAAAACTGAATTTTAATTTAATTTAATTTTAATTTTACAACTGATGTTTGTCCACGCACGGTGGCTCACGCCTGTAATCCTAGCACTTTGGGAGGCTGAGGCTGGCAGATGGCTTGAGCCCAGGAGTTCAAGATCACCCTGGGCAACAAAGAAAAACCTCATCTCTACAAAAAATATGAAAATTATCTGAGTATGATGGCATGTATCCATAGTCCCAGCTCCTCAGGAGGCTGAGGTGGGAGGATCACTTGAACTTGGGAGTTCAAGGTTACAGTGAGCCATGACACCACTGCTCTCTAGCCTGGGTGACAGAGCGAGACTCTGTTTCTAATAATAATAATACCTTTAATATTGGTTATATATCAAAGTGAAAATATTTTGCATATAATTGGATTATATATAATATTATTAAAATTAATTTCACCAGTTTCTTTTTTAAAAATTTTAATGTGACTACTAAAAAATTTTAAATATGTAGTTTGCTTTATATTTCTGTTGGACAGCATTGGTCTAGAATTATCTAAGGACTTACTCCTCTAGCTTCACTGATATAATTTTGATCATTCTGAGTAGCAAGAAAGATGAGTCAGATTGTCCGTAGGAAATCCAGAGTTGTTGAATTGTATACTATGTTGTCTATAACTAGAAGAGAACAGAGCTGAAAACCCCAAGATTGAATATCATCTCTCTTTCTCTTTAATGTTATGAAGGTTTTGGATTCAGACTCAAATAGATTTAAAACAAGTCGAGAAAGAAAGGGGAAGATTGCCCTACCCAGGTCCCCCAAGAAGAACAGTAACAGGTCAGGATTGAGGCAGGAGATTAAGGTGAAAGGAGCATAAAAGGCTTATTGGTGTTTGTTTGTTTTTGAGACAGGCTCTTGCTCTGTCACCCAGACTGGAGTGCAGTGGTGTGATCCCAGCTTATTGCAGCTTCAACATCCTGGGCCCAAGTGGCTTCTTGTTTTAGAAAAGCTTTTGCTCTTCAATCTCCTAAATGAGCCAGGGGCAATGGCTCATGCCTGTAATCCCAGTGCTTTGGGAGGAGGAAGCAAGAGGATTGCTTGAGACCAGGAGTTTAAGACTAGCTTGGGCAACATAGTGAGACCCCATCTCTATAAAATAAAAAATAAATTAGCCAGGCATGGTGGCAGCCTTCCAAAGTAGCTGAAGTTTCAGCTGAGGCAGGTGGATTGCTTGAGCCCAGGAATTTAAGGCTGCCGTCAGCTCCGATTGCGTCACTGCACTCCAGCCTGGGCAGAAGAGCAAGACCCTGTCTAAAAAAAAAAAAAAAAAAAAAAAAAAAAATCATAAATACATCAATAAATAAAACCTCCTAAATGAACCTCACTGACCATCCTGTGGAGCAGGTTTCAGCCCTGCCATAGGAGTTGTTAGGGGTCTCGTGTGGTTGATTTTGAGTATGTGATTTAATGCTAAATGGCTTGGGGTAGGGGCAATGGTTCCTGAAGTCTCTCCCTACCCTCATGTATTCCTGTTCAAAAACATTTGGCTTTATTTTAAGCCAGGAGTTATTTATGCATTTCTTTGCTTTTATTTTAATACAGCTCTTAAGAGGTAATACATTTAAACGGTTCTCAAATTAAACAACATGAAAAAGTATACAGCAAGCTGTCCAGCTCTCAGTCACCCTCTTGCCCCATTTCCCTCTTCCCCAACTCCATCCCAAGGAAACGGTTGTATTATTTTCTTATATGTGCTTCCAGGGTTTCTACAGTCAGATTTTAAAATGCAAATATATATATGTGTATTAGCCTGTTCTCATGCTGCTAGTAGAGGCATACCCGAGCCTAGCTTTATGAAGGAAATTTATAAAGGAAAGAAGTGTAATTGACTCACAGTTCCACATTGCCGGGGAGGCCTCACAATCATGGCAGAAGATGAATGAGAAGCAAAGTCACATCTTACATGGCAGCAGGCAAGAGAGCATGCGTAGGGGAATTCCCATTTATAAAACCATTGGATCTCGTGAGACTTACTCACTACCAAGAGAACAGCGTGGGGGAAACTGCACCCATGATTCAATTATCTCCACCTGGCTCCACCCTTGACATGTGGGGATTATTACAATTCAGGGTGAGATTTGGGTGCAGACACAGCCAAATCATATCAATATGTTTACTTACTGGCCATTTTTAAACATCAAAGGTAGCGTATCATTCACTTCTCTTCCTTAATTTATCTTAGACAATCTTTTTCTATCAAAGCCCCAAGTTCCTATGTGGGATCTGTGGGACTTCAGGGAGGTGAATCCTCTGAAACTGTAGACAGTGTTTTGTGTTTGTGAGCATGTGTCAATTTTCCTTTAGTTTTTATTTAAAAGTAATAATTTTAATTATTTATTTTAAATTATATAATTTGTTCAGGCAGCATACAAGAAAATAATATAACAGACACTCATGTACCTAGATTTAACTAGAGTTAAGTTTTGCTTCCTTTTTGTTTTTCTTTTTTTTTTTTTTTTGAGATGGAGTTTCATTCTTTTGCCCAGACTGGAGTGCAATGGCACCATCTCAACTCACTGCAACCTCCACCTCCTGGGTTCAAGCGATTCTCCTGCCTCCGCCTCCAGAGTAGCTGGGATTACAGGTGCCCACCACCACGCCCGGCTAAATTTTTTGTATTTTTAGTAGAGAGGGTTTCACCATGTTGGCCAGGCTGGTCTTGAGCTCCTGACCTCAGGTGATCCACCTGCCTTGGCCTCCCAAAGTGCTGGGATTACAGGTGTGAGCCACCGTGCCCAGCCCTCTTTTTCTTTTAATTTACATAAAATTTTGTAAATACAGTAAAGCCATCCTACCCCATCCTGCTTTCTTCTCTCACTCTCCAGGGGTAATCATTGTTTTGAAGTTAGCATGTGTTCTTCCGGTCCCATTTTAATGCTTTTATTATTTATGTATGTACCCATAACAGTAGATAGCATTGTTTTGTGTGTTCTTAGAATTAACATAAAAATGATACCTTACCCAATGTGTGAGATTTTCTCTAGCAGGTACCCGTGAGAATGGAACTGCTGGGGCATAGAGTGTCTTCACTGGCTATAAACAATAAACTCCCAAATAATGACGGCTTTAAAAAGTAGAAGTTTATTTCTATCTCATAAGATTAGCAGTCCAGGCCTGGAATGGAGGCTTCTAAGGGACCTACCCAAGCATGGGTGTCACCATGTCCACATCCGGGAAGGCTGTGAGCCTCTAACCGTCTACTTTCCAGGCAGTATAATGAGGAAAGGGAAAGAAGGGGCCCTGATAAAGATTCTTAATATTATCAACTACGTTTTGCATTTCTACAAGTTCTGTTTGTTTTCAGTTCTGCCTTGTCTTTTTACACACTTCTTTTATTTTGCTTATTATCCTTTCTTTTATCTTTTTACTAATTCTTTAAATACTTGTATTATGGACTTTTCTGGATAATTCTGTTATCTCCAGTTCAAGGCCTCCAATTATCACGCCAGCGCTGTCTCACAGTGGATCATTCCTCATTTAAGTGTCTTGTGGCAAACCATCTTCTGTTGTAGTTTTCTTTCTGTAGGACACCACTCTTGTCATCTTCTATCTTTGTTTAGTGTGGCTATAAAGGAATACCTGAGACTGGGTAATTTATAAAGAAAATGGGTTTATTTGGTTTATGATGCTGCTGGCTGGGAGACTGAGCATCTGGGGAGGGCCTCAGGCTGCTTCCACTCATGGAGGAAGGTGAAGGGTGCTGGCATGTGCAGAGATCTCATGGCAAGACAGGAAGTGAGAGTGAGAAGGGGGAGGTGGCAGGCTCCTTTTAAACATGCTGAAACTAATCTAATAGAGCAAGAACTCACTCATTACTGCAAAGATAGCACCAAGCCCTTCACAGGGGACCTGCCTCCAAGACCTGAACACCTCCCATTAGGCCTCACCTCCAACATTGAGATCAAATCTCAATATGAGGCCAGGCATGGAGGCTCATGTCTGTAATCCCAGCACTTTGGGAGGCCGAGGCAGTTGGATCACTTGAAGTCAGGAGTTCATGACCAGCCTGGCCAACATGGTGAAACCCCGTTTCCACTAAAAATACAAAAATTAGCTGGGCGTGGTGGCGCGTGCCTGTAATCCCAGCTACTTCGGAAGGCTGAGGCGGGAGAATCGCTTGAAACCGGGAGGCAGAGGTTGCGGTGAGGTGAGATCATGCCACTCCACTCCAGTCTGGGTGACAGAGACTCTGTCTCAAAAAAAAAGAAAAATCTCACTACGAGATTTGGAGGGGTCAAATATCCAAACCACAGCACCTGGTTTGTGGAAGTTTTACACAGAGCACTTTTTCAAATGCTTCTGTTGGTATCACAGATTCTTTATCAGACCAGGCCAAATTTTCCATCAATTTCTCAGCTTCAGGATTCCCCATACCGTGTGGGAAGTGTAAAACCGTACTTGAGCCATGGCAGAGCCCTGGCTTGGGGCTTCCATTGTTTGTGAAGGCTTTTCTTTCTCCTAGAGCCTTGGGCCTTGGGCAGAGTTTCCTTATTGTTTCCCTGGGCCGCTGGGCAAAGTTCTCCCCATCTCATTGAGGGGATACATTTTCTGGGGTTCTAGACTTAAGCAGGGTTTCAGTCGCAGCTTATCTCCTCTCCTGGGGCCAAGGTCATGACTCCTGTCACCGCATGGGTGTTTAAACCTCAGTCCATGGTTTATGTCCTATCTAGGCCTGTTATTCCTGAGGACCATGACAAATTTAGCTCCCAAACTTCCCTTTCCTTGTTTGTAGAAAGAAAGGCATAGACATTTTCTGCCAACTGTGCGTTTTTTTACAGCAAGAGTCCATACCCTTCATCAGATTCTTAAAAAGATTAGCAACCATTGCTTAAGTACAGTGTGAGAATATACTAATTTAAAAAACAGATTTTGAGGGCAATAGTTCATATTATAAAAGAAAATTGCCTTACAAAATATTTTATCAGCTATTTCCTTCTGTAATGTAAGCTCCTCTCATGACTTAAAACAATTTGCTTTATAAGTTTGTATTTATTTAGCAACTTCTCAGGAACTTATTAAAGAAAGTGAAATTCACCAACACAAATAAGTAGGTGTACCCAGGACACAAAAGGAACTTCATTTTCCCATTGTTTTTCCCTGAAGAGAAGGTAATTGGCAAGCAATTAGGTCCCTTCCACTCAGTAAAGGGCAGATGAACCAATAACATGGTTAAGGAGATCAGGTAGATGGGAGCGATGATACTGGATCAGAGTGGGAGCTGGGTGGTGGAAGGTCCATCAACAGGATCTGAAAAGATGTGGAAACTCTGCCTGGGGGTTTGGGAAAGGCTGAATCACTCAGCAGTGTAGAAACAGTGTGGTTTCTCTTCTGCAGATGAAAATGAATGTGAGCAAAACAATGGTGGCTGCAGTGAGATCTGTGTGAACCTCAAAAACTCCTACCGCTGTGAGTGTGGGGTTGGCCGTGCGCTGAGAAGTGATGGCAAGACTTGTGAAGGTGAGAATGGGCAAGAAGGGACCCAAATCAAGACCCCAAAGGAAGCCACTGGCTTATTCTCTGATGTTCAGGAAACTGCCTTAGTGTCCGAAGACAGCAACAGTCTGGCTGTGCAAAGAAACGACAAAGGGGTTCATCAACATTGAGAATACTCACGCTGTGGACAGAATTCAGTTTTGATTTTGTCTCTAAGATTTAACAGGAGCGAATTTTGCAAGAGGCAGAAAGCCACATTTTTATACGAGGAATAAAAATAGGGTGTTCTGGCCAGGTGCAGTGGCTCATGCCTGAAATCACAGCACTTTGGGAGGCTGGAGTGGGAGGATCACTTGAGGCCAGGAGTTTGAAAGACCAGCCTGGGCAACATAGTAAGACACTATCTCTACAAAAAATTAAAAAATAAAAATTAGCTGGGTATGGTGGTGCATGCTTGTAGTCTCAGCCACTCAGAAAGCTGAGGATTACTTGAGCCCAAGAGTTTGAGGCTGCATTAAGCTATGCTTGCGCCACTGCACTCCAGCCTCGGCAACAGAGAGAAAATATCTCAAAAAAAAAAAAAAAAAGGAGGGGGATATTCGGTGTTTCTCAAACTTTAATGTGCCCCTTAATCACTTAGGATCTTGTCAAAATGCAGATTCTGATTCAGTAGGTCTGAGATCAGGTCAATATATTGCATTTTTAAAGACATTCTAGGAGTCACCTATGCTGTTGGTCCAAGGAGCACACCTGGACTAGCCAGGTAATAGAGGCAGTAGCATAACCACTGGCTGACAGCTGTGTTTCCCAAACTTCCCTGCTGCTGAGAAGCACCTAGGACTTTTACACTTAGCCCCTCCGAGACCCTCTCCTGCAGCCTCAGCTTCAGAGGAGCTAAGATGGGGCCTTAGAGTTTGTGTTTTTTTGTTTTTTTTTTTTTTTTAATTATACTTTAAGTTCTAGGGTACATGTGCATAGCGTGCAGGTTTGTTACATATGTTTACTTGTGCCACGTTGGTGTGCTGCACCCATCAACTCATCAGCACCCATCAATTCATCATTTATATCAGGTATAACTCCCAGTGCAATCCCTCCCTTCTCCCCCCTCCCCATGATAGGCCCCGGTGTGTGAGTTTGTGTTTTCAACAAGTTCCACGGGTGACTTTTATCATCTTGGAAGTTTAAGCCATTTCCTCTCCTCCCCATATGCTTTGTGTTTATGGGAGATGAATACAGTTTGGGGGGATAAATAAAATAATCTATTTAATTTTACTTTTAGATCTGTTTTTAATAGCAGACATTTTATAGGACTTTATACATTTATATAACTAATAACAAAAAAGAATTCATAATATATATCAAATAATTGAAATGGAAATTGCCTACCATTATTATATGAAACTTAGATAATATCCCTTCTCTGAGGCACATTTACCCTTGCAAATTGTCACAGCTAAAATTCGCCAGGCATGGTGGCCCATGCCTGTAATCCCAGTACTTTGGGAGACTGAGGTGGGTGGATCACTTGAGGTCAAGAGTTGGTGATCAGCCTGGCCAACATGGTAAAACCCCATCTCTACTAAAAATTCAAAAATTAGCTAGATGTGATGGTGGGCAC
Organism: Piliocolobus tephrosceles; assembly: GCF_002776525.5. Taxonomy (NCBI): domain Eukaryota; kingdom Metazoa; phylum Chordata; class Mammalia; order Primates; family Cercopithecidae; genus Piliocolobus; species Piliocolobus tephrosceles. Next base: position 69,273,740 of record NC_045442.1, read on the forward strand.
CTGTAATCCCAACTACTCAGGAGGCTGAGGCACAAGAATCACTTGAACCTGGGAGGCAGAGGTTGCAATGAGCTGAGATAGTGCCACTGCACTCCAGTATGGGTGACAAAGAGAAACTCCATCTTAAAAAAAAAAAAAAAAATTCCATCACTTCTACTTTAATAAGTCAGAGTTCTCATGACACCCTGCAGATTATATGGAGAGATAAATGGTGTAATTGTTATCATTTACAGAGGATATATATTTGTTCCTTAGGATGATTAAATTTGTGGAATAATAGAGCTGTGGTACTACTTACAAAAGTTCACTTTATTCTAGCTATATTCAAAATAATAAAATACTACGCCAAAGGGAAAAATTATGGCTAGTGTCCATATTTTATTTCATGCAACAAACTTTGCATTATTAACTGAGAGACCATTAACCGGAATATTAAATTACTGTTCCTTATAATAAGACTAAATGTATTTTAAACTTTATTGAATAGGGGTAATATCCAGAGTCCTCCTTAAATCTTAATTATTTTATGTACTAATCTTTGCATATTTGAATGTTAATAAAATGTTCCATAAAAACATTTGTAATTATTTATGAGTACTTTATTGGAAAGATTGCAGTTAATCCTCCCTCATATAATCTTAAAACTTAATAACCATAACTGAAAAAATATTTTAGCAGAAGATGAAAATTAAGTGTGAGTTATACTTTAGGATTAATATTCCTGTTTATAACCCTTAAGTTTTATTGATAGTCCAAACATATATGTTTCTTTAGCTAAGCTATTTAATAATTATATGTTCATTTTTTTTTTTTAATGGCCTTTTTAATTTTTTTTTTTTTTTTTAGATTCAGGGGGTACATGCACAGGCTTGTTACATGGAGACATTGCTTAACGCTGGGGTTTGGGTTTCTATTGAGCCTGTCACCCAAATAGTGAACATAGTACCCAAAAGGTAGTTTTTCAACCCTCATCCTGCTCCCTCCTCCCACCTTTTGGAGTTCCCAGTTTCTTTTTTTTTTTGTTTTTTCTTTTGAGACAAAGTCTCACTCTGTCACCCAGGCTAGAGTACAGTGGTGCCATCTTGGTTCACCGTAACTTCTGCCTCCCTGAGCTCAGGTGATCCTCCCACCTCAGCCTCTCGAGAAGCTGGGACTATAGGCATGCACCACCACGCCAAGCTAATTTTTGTATTTTTGTAGAAACAGGGTTTCACCATGTTGGCCAGGCTGCACTCGAACTCCTGAGCTCAAGCAATCCGCCTGCCTTGGTTTTCCAAAGTGCTGGGGTTACAGGTGTGAGCCACTGTGCCAGGCTCCCTGTGTCTATTTTTATATAGTTTATATTTGTCCCATCTTTATGCCTGTGTGTACCCATTGTTTAACTCCCACTTGCAAGTGAGAACATGCAGTACTTTTCTGTTCCTGCATTAATTCAGCTCTTGTTAGTTTTTACTAATTTTTATTTTTTTGTTTTACTTATTATTTATTTATTATTATTATTTTTAAGACAGAGTCTCGCTTTGTTGTCCAAGCTAGAGTGCAGTGGGGCGATCTCAGCTCACTGCAACCTCTGCCTCCCAGGTCAAGCGATTCTCCTCCCTCAACTTCCCTAGTAGCTGGGATTACAGGTGCCTGCCACCGTGCCCAGCTAATTTTTAGTAGAGACGGGGTTTCACCATGTTGGCCAGGCTGGTTTTGAACTCCTAAGCTCACACAGTCCACCTGTCTTGGCCTCCCAAAGTGCTGGATTACAGGTGTGAGGTATCACACCTGCCTGTTTTGTTTTATCACAAAAGTGTAGAAGAAAATACAGAGGAGCAAGAGAAAAATAATTAAAATGACCCACAATCCATTTGCCAGGCATAGCCATTCTAAACATTTTGGTATATCTTCCTGAGAGACTTAAATATTTTAAGCTAATTTAAATTTTCAGTATCTTTTATATTTTGTATTTTTAGACCTGGAAATATCCTGAGTGAACATTTAGTACAACCTCTTCATTTTACAGATATTGAAATTGTGACTCAGAGAAATAAAATGACTTAAGGAAGGTAATTTTTAAGGAAAAAAAGTGCTATTAATGTTCATTTTAACATCTTACAACATATTTTTGTGCTTTCTTCCATAGTATTATATATAATCTTCAGCCATTTCAAAAGCCCTTAGGTGTGCTTTTATCCTTTAAAAATATACAGATGTATAGTGGCCAGGCGTGGTGGCTCACACCTGTAATCCCAGCACTTTGGGAGGCCAAGATGGGCGGATCACGAGGTCAGGAGATGGAGACTATCCTGGCTAACACAGTGAAACTCCGTCTCTACTAAAAATACAAAAAACAAACAAACAAAAAATACAGATGTATAAACTAGTATTACTTAATCTCTTTTAAGTGTTGCAAAGAGTAATTCATTGCCATATTTTTCTCTATATACATTTCACAAAAACTAATTCATCCTAAGTTAATTTATTGATGTTCCAAATAACTGCTTTTTAAAAACTATTATTGAACTGAGAAAGTTATGGCTATAACTGGAAATCAGCTTTTATCTTTCCCTGAGCATCTCAGATGTTTTGAAAACATTCCCTTTCTTTATTTTAACCTAGAACAGGGGTCAACAAACTTTTCTCCAAAGGTCAGATGGTAAATACTTTAGGCTTTGTGGACCATACGGAATCTGTAGAAACTACTCAACTCTGTTCTTGTAGTGAGAAAGCAGCCATGCAGGTAAATGAATGCACATGGCTACGTGCCAATAAAACTTTATTTGTAATAATGTGTAGCAGATTAGAATTTGACAACCTCTGACCTAGAAGATAATGTCCAAATCCCACAAAGGTCATTTTTTTTTCCTCTGTTAAACTTGAAATCACCTTATAGATTCTTTAGTTTTCAATGGAATATTTTTCCTTTTTGTCCATTGGCTTGAGTTTGCTTTTTGAACATGCAAAACATTAAAAAAGGAAAATTAAACAAAACCATCTCATAAGAGGACAATCACCAAGAGTTTCGCTGAATGGACTCAGCATGTTGTCCAGGCCTCATTTTTATAGTGTGCTGTCAGCCTAAAGCCCTTTACCCCCAATGCTTTTGTCCTAGATATTTGAGGAGAGAGCCAGGTGACCCAGCCAGTCCACAATAAGTCAGATCTATCCAGCCAATTCGGGTGAATTTGTATTCTGTCAGTCTCTTTTACGTCAATAATGCTCTGTAAAATGTCAAATTGGTTGGATTAAATGTTACAGCAAATAAGAAATGACTTTTGGGTACTAGTCCTAAAAACTCATAACCCCTGGCTAACCATGAGAAAAACATCAGACAAACCCAAACTGAAGGACATGCTACAAAATTCCTGACCAGCTTAATTGGGTAGAGTTATGGATATTGGAAGATTGCTCTTTGTAGCTATGATATTTCATAAACATAAACTTTGAGGTCTTGCCCGAATGTCTCAGTCACTAGGTTAGGCATCAGGGATGCTGCCATAAGTTAAGTATAATCCCTGATGCAAAGTGCCAGAATTCTTGGGGTAGAGGGTTGCGAGATGATTCCCTTTTCTGTTGGCTTCTATTGCAGACATTGAAGGATGCCACAATAACAATGGTGGCTGCAGTCACTCTTGCCTTGGATCTGAGAAAGGCTACCAGTGCGAATGTCCCCGGGGCCTGGTGCTGTCTGAGGATAACCACACTTGCCAAGGTAGTATATGGGGCGGAGGGGGGGGCTTGTCTCTACTCTGATTACACTTCTTCCTCTCCCAAAGCTCTTTGTCTTCCTCCTCCAAGTGTGTCAGGGTTCTCATCTTTTAGAACAATGGCTCTTTGAGCAGTGTGTATTGCTGAATCATCACTCTGGAATCATTTAACAGAGAAGATCTCTAAGAAAAGATTACCAGAAAGTTAACTCTCCTCTGCTGTTTACCTTTGGTTTTTGACTACTTTCTATGGTTAGTTGTATGACTAATACTCAATATGGAAGCCTAAGACATTGATACAGCTCCTCTCTTTTCTAACAGGATTGAAACTAAGTGAACTCAGTTGAAAGCCCTGAGGAACATATTCCTCTCCCTACACTTAGGATATAAGGGTTAACAATCCTCTGATAATGCAGAGTCTCACTCTGTTGCTCAGATGGAGTGCAGTGATGTGATCTCAGCTCACTGCAACATCCACCTCCTGGGTTCAAGCAATTCTCCTTCCTCAGTCTCCTGAGTAGCTGGGATTACAGGCTTGTGCCACCACGCCTGGCTAATTTTTGTGTTTTTAGTAGAGGCGGGGTTTCACCATGTTGGCCAGGCTGGTCTCGAACTCTTGACCTCAAGTGAGCCGCCCTCCTCGGCTTCCCAAAGTGCTGAGATTACAGGCATGAGCCACTGCGCCTGGCCTGGAAATCTAGTTCCTGATGTCCAGAATATTCATCCATTCATCTGCCAAACATCTAAGGGGCACCTGTGTCTGATTTCTTTGCACCACTACACCATCGTTATGATGTGTCTTCACGTATCGGATGCTGACAGAACTCAAGTCTTCTTTTCAGGATATTTGCAGAGTCTAGAGAAGAACCTGGGAATGCTAAGGAAAAGCAATCTTTTTTATATTAAGCTAAAGTGGTGAAATTTATAGTCAGAGTTTATGGTTTCCTGAGCAATGCAAGGACAATTTGGAAGCCTTTCCCAAGTGCACTAACACTGTTTTTATTGTCTCTGTTTTACTAGGCAGTAATTAATGGTAAAGTCACAGCAGTATCATTATGTACCTTAGGCCTATATCAAAGCAGCACTTTTTCTGTATTGCCAATAAACCGTGTTTGTGCTGAAAGTTAATCTCTTAGGTGTTTCAGTTCACAGAGTTATGCTGGCTACACTTTGAAACCAATGTTTGGTGAATTGAAAATCGAAACTGGTATTTCCTAATTCAGGGAACCATATATTTGAGGAACATTATTTCACCATAATCTTGGGAGTTAGGAATAGTGGTTTTATTCACCAACTTGTTTTCAGCCCCTCTGATTTCCTTGGGGATGGAACAAAAAGCTCAGGTTGTGTGAGGGTGAAATTATTTCTCCTAAAAGCCTTCCTCTCATTCAGGTTTCCTGGCTCTAACAGTGGCCTCTTTTCTCTGCAGTCCCTGTGTTGTGCAAATCAAATGCCATTGAAGTGAGCATCCCCAGGGAGCTGGTTGGAGGCCTGGAGCTCTTCCTGACCAACACCTCCTGCCGAGGAGTGTCCAACGGCACCCATGTCAACATCCTCTTCTCTCTCAAGACGTGTGGTACAGTGGTCGATGTAGGTTCCTCCTGGAGGGCACTCGGGGAATGGCAAAAAGCCAGTTATTTGGGAGGTAGTGGACAGAGGTATGCCATGTGGCTTGTGTCATCGATGAGATATTTATGCACAAAAGATTTGAGCTCAAAACATCTTGTAACCAACATGTTCTTGAGCATCTGCTGTGGTCCTGGCACTGTGAAGAATTCTGCTATTCCTGTTTTCAAATACCCCATCTCTCCAGTATGCGCAGACATTTTCCTGAATGCATCAGTACCAGTGATACTGGAAGCCTGGCTACATCACCTCTGAACAATTATTTTATTTGAAGAAAGTAACTAATACAGATGATGGTTCATTTATGGTGCAGAGTTCAAGTATTGAACCAGGTTGAGTGAAAAGGTTTATATTTTCATCCCAAAATCTGCACACAGCCCTGTGCTGGAGAGTTAGACATGTATGAAATCCTGCCTTTTAGGAACTTGCACAGCAAAATTGAGATGACGACACAGAAAATGTAAGGAAAGGATGAACAGTGAGACGGATGACAGGTCCTGTAGGAGTCCAGTCAAGGGACAAACACAGGAGCAGTCAAGACAAGTGGGACTTGGATCCAGGTGGAAGTGTGTGTGTGGTTTACACAGCAGAGAGGAAAAGAAAGGGCCTTTCAGATGGGAAACAAGTGAGCTAGTCTCTGAGAGGGGATATGCAGGCCTCTGCGGAGGTATGTGGAGAGTGCAGCCTGACTGGCCGGGAATTCCTACTGGAAAATGAAACCGGAAAAGTAGATGGGGCGGGCTGAGCTTCCTAAGGCCTGCCTTGTGTGCTAGGGTGAGCCGTCTGGATTTGATCCCACAGAAATGGGTTTAGGCAGGGACTGTGGTGATGAATGCCATGAGCTGACAGCAGCTTGCAAGATGGATAGAGCAGAGGCGGCCTGCATGTGGATCAGCACAGAGGCCTCTGCGATCATTTGGTTAAATGAATATTTATTTATGACTCTAACTAAATGAAAATCAGCAAGCTGATTCGACTTGCAGTGAGACAAGTGGGGGATATTCAAGGAGCAGGTGGTCCCATTTGAGGCAAGTTATGTTGATCATATCGGTGGATAATCAAATGAACATGCTGCATGGTAGGTTGGCGCTATTCTCCCGTGTACCGCAGAGCAGAGGAATCTGGAGATAAAGAGCTGAAAACCATCCGGTACATGCCACAGCCGAAATTCTGAGTGTGCAAGAGTTCACACAAGGCCATGCTGCCGCCTCATCACCAGGTCTAAAATTCCTGAAAGAGACATAACGGGCGGAAGCTGTCCTTTTCTAAAATACCAGAGCTTTGGATTCGCTGATTCTGCATAGATCCGGTATTATGAGTAATACTCCAAAGGAATGTGTGGGGCTGCCCAAGAAGTAGTGTGTAAAACTCTTTTTTTTTTTTTTTTAGATGGAGTTTTGCTCTTATTGCCCAGGCTGGCAATGGTACAATCTTGACTCACTGCAACCTCCGCCTCCTGGGTTCAAGCGATTCTTCTGCCTCAGCCTCCCAAGTAGCTGGGATTATAGACACCTGCCACCACGCCCGGTTAATTTTTGTATTTTTGTTGAGACGAGGTTTCACCATGTTGGTCAGGCTGGTCTTGAACTCCTGACCTCAGGTGATCCACCTGCCTCAGACCCCCAGAGTGCTGGGATTACAGCTGTCAGCCACTGCACCCAGCCCTTTTTTTTTTTTTTTGGTATTATTTTCTTATTTATTAAAAAGTACACAACAACGAGCTAGGCTGTATAATACCAATAGTTAGGATATAAAGCCATGTAAAATAATGGGCTAATTAGGAGGTAGAGAGAAATTCTTAATGCGAGCCATGTGAGTTTAAGTTACAGTTGATTCTTGTTATTCACAGTAGTTATGTTCTACAAAGCTGCCACAAGCAATGAATTAGGGAATACTGAAGCTAATTTCTTTAGCAATTAAGCATTGCTCCTAGGGGAAACACTGGGTTAGGTTCCTGTAATCCTCTGGTTACAACATTTTTATGAACCGATCAGTTAACAATCTTGTTCTGTGTGTGTTTCTGTTTAAAGATATCTTATTTAACATGCATTATAGATTCATTAACATTGCACTCATGGCCAGCAGCACTGCAACTCATGTCTGGAGTTTATCAAACACCTATTTTCCCATTTTCCCTGTAAGGGTCTCATAGCCTCCTGGTGCTTGGGATCACTAGACAGCCCATCTGCAGCTGCATGTGTGGGTGCCTTTCAACAGCAACATTGCTCACAAAACACAAACATGCAAAAGCATGCCATTCTGTAGATCACAAAAAGGATCCTGGTTTACAGTATGAGAGCTAAAACAAGAAGGCTGTGGTGCCTTGTTGGACCTCAGCTGGGAATGTGCCACTGCACATTCTGGGAATAACCTCAGAAGCATAGTGAGTACTGATTTTGGGGTTATAAATAAATGTTAGCTGCTAGATGAATTCACACATACTAAATGCATGAGTAATGGGCATCAACTGTACATGGTAAACCTGGGGGAC
>NC_045442.1:69281648-69288951 GCF_002776525.5 Piliocolobus tephrosceles
TTTTTTTTTTTTTTTTTTTTTTTTTTTTGAGATGGAGTTTCACTCTGTTGCCCAGGCTGGAGTCCAGTGGCGCAATCTCAGCTCACCACAACCTCTACCTCCCAGGTTCAAGCAATTCTCCTGCCTCAGCTTCCCAAGTAGCTGGGACTATAGGTGTGTGCCGCCACGCTCAGCTAATTTTTATATTTTTAGTAGAGATAGGGTTCCACCATGTTGATCAGGCTGGTCTCGAGCTCCTGACCTCATGATGCACCCGCCTCGGCCTCCCGAAGTGCTGGGATTACAGGCATGAGCCACCATGCCCAGCCAACCACAGATCATTTCTTACTCTCGTATACCATACTGTCTTTGAAGCTGAGTTTTATTTTTATTTTTATTTTAAGCTCAGGGGTACATGTGCAGCATGTGCAGGTTTGTTACATAGGTAAATGTGTGTCATGGGGGTTGGTTATACAAATTATTTCATCACCCAGGTATTAAGCCTACTGCCTGTTAGTTATATTTCCTGCTTCTCTCCCTCCTCCTACCTTCCACTATCTGATAGGCCCCAGTGTGTGCTATTCCCCACTATGTGTCAGTGTGTTCTCATCATTTCGCTCCCACTTATAAGTGAGAACATGTGGTATTTGGTTTTCTGTTCCTGTGTTAGTTGGCTAAGGATAATGGCCTTCAGCTCCATCCACGTCCCTGCAAAGGACATGATCTCATTCTTTTTTTGTGACTGCCAAGTATTCCATGATGTAAATGTACCACATTTTCTTTGTCCAGCCTATCATTGATGGGCATTTAGGTGGATTCCATGTCTTTGCTATTGTGAATAGTGCTGCAGTGGACATACACGTGCATTGCATGTGTCTTTATAATAGGACGATTTATAATCTTTTGGGTATATACCCAGTAATGGCATTGCTGGGTCAAAGGGTAGGTCTGTCTTTGGGTCTTTGAGGAATCACCACACGGTCCTCCACAATGGTTGAACTAATTTACACTCCCAACAACAGTGTAAAAACATTCCTTTTTCTCCACAACATTGCCAGCATGTTATTTCTTGACTTTTTACTAATTGCCATTCTGACTGGTGTCAGATGATATCTCATTGTGGTTTTGATTTGCATTTCTGTAATAATCAGTGATGTTGAGCTTTTTTTTCATATGTTTGTTGGCCACATGTATGTTTTCTTTTGAGAAGTATCTGCTCATGTCCTTTTCTACTTTTTAATGTTTTTTTCCTTATAAATTTAAGTTTCTTGTAGATGCTGGATATTAGACCTTCATCAGAGAAAAAAAAAATTTCTCCCATTCTGTAGGTTGTCTGTTCTCTCTGATGATAGCTTCTTTTGCTATGCAAAAGCTCTTTAATTTAATTAGATCCCATTTGTCAATGTTTGCTTTTATTGCAATTGCTTTTGGCATCTTCTTCATGAAATCTTTGCTTGTGCCTATGTCTCAAATGGTACTGCCTCGGTTGTCTTCCAGGATTTTTATAGTTTTGGGTTTTACATTTAAGGGGTTTTTTTTGTTTTGTTTTTTTTACTTTATTAAAATACTGAGTTTTATGTTATGTGTATATTTTTGTCTCCCCACCATTTCCATGTCCAACCACTGCTACTACTATGTCCTATCATAACATTCCACACATGCTTAAACCCAGGTAAAGGGTGGAGTTCCATGTTTAAAAACTAAACAGGTATTTTGGACAACACATTCTTGGCAATGGAACCTGGACAACATTTATCAAACATAGTAGGGAAAGTTCTCACTCTGCATTACAAAAAGGACAGCCAGATATCAACTGTTACAGAAAAGAAATAAGATGGAAAATTTTTAACAAATTGTTTAAACTATTTTTTTAAAAGAGACTTCCTCCATTGCCAGATATTTTGAATAGCCTCCTGGTCAGTCATCTGGAAGCAATTCTTCACATAATTGATGAACTTGGCTTCCACTTTGGGAAGAGAATCACGTTTTTCTATACTTGCTTGCATTTTTGCTTTAATGTCTTTTGCAGAACTAGGTCCTTTTGGTGTGTTAGGAGTTTTTCTGTTTTTTTGAAGGGTTCTTGTCCTTTTGATCTTGGTGTTGTTGATGGTTTTGAGTCTTTTCCATTCTGATTTGAGTTTTGTGCACTTTTGGCTGGAGTATCTTGTATAGATTTCTTCACTTTTTCTTCAGCTTCCTCATCATCTTCATCATCATCATCTTCATCATCTTCATCAGCAGCAAGTTTTACTTTTTTCTGTGGAACCTTGCTACTACCTCCAGGGGCAGACCGCTTTCCAGATATACTTAAGAGTTTCACATCCTCCTCCTCTTCATCTTCTGACTCTGCATCTTCCTCCACAGTTACTCAGTACTGTCCACTAATATGCAGTGGCCCTGAACCACACTTCAACCTTAAGACCACTGGTGGTGTGATTTCAAAGCCCCCAAGGGAAATGGTTGGCTGTACAGACATTTTCAAAGTTGCCAGTGTTACTTTAATTGAACTGCCTTCGTAATTCATTGCCTCTGCTTCAACAATGTGCAATTCATCCTTTGCACCAGCCCCTAAACTGACTGTTCTTAAAGATAACTGGTGCTCATTTTCATCATTATCCACCTTAAAGTGATAATCTTTGTCAGCCTTTAGTTCACAACTGAAAAGATAGTTCTGGGGCCTCAGGGGGCTCATGTCCATGTCCATCGAATCTTCCATCGGGTGGCAGCACACACTTAGGTCGGAGAGAAGGCCGATGGAGATAAACAACCACTGCTCAAGAGAACAGCCACACAGGACAGAATCACACCAGGGTACATTTAAGTTTTTAACCCATCTTGAGTTAATTTTCCTATATGGTGTAAGGAAGGGGTCCAGTTTCAATTTTCTGCATATGACTAGCCATGTATCCCAGCACTGTTTCCTCATTGCTTGTTTTTGTCAGGTTTGTTGAAGATCAGATAGTTGTAGGTGAGCAGTCTTATTTCTGGGTTCTCTCTTCTGTTCCATTGATCTGTGTCTGTTCTTGTACCAATACCTTGCTGTTTTGGTTACTGTAGCCCTATAGCATAATTTGAAGCTGGGTAGCATGATACCTCCAGCTTTGTTATTTGCTTAGGATTCCCTTGGCTATTCAGGCTCTTTTTTGGTTCAATATGAATTTTAAAATAGATTTTTTTCTGCAAAGAATATCAGTGGTAGTTTAATGGGAAAGCATTGAATCTATAAATTGCTTTGAGCAGTATGGTCATTTTAATAATATTGATTCTTCCTATGTATTTCCATTTGTTTGTGTCATCTCTGATTTCTTTTTTTTTTTTTTAATTATACTTTAAGTTCTAGGGTACATGTGCATAACCTGCAGGTTTGTTACATATGTATACTTGTGCCATGTTGATGTGCTGCACCCATCAACTCGTCAGCACCCATCAACTCGTCATTTACATTAGGTATAACTCCCAATGCAATCCCTCCCCCCTCCCCCCTCCCCATGATAGGCCCCGGTGTGTGATGTTCCCCTTCCCAAGTCCAAGTGATCTCATTGTTCAGTTCCCACCTATGAGTGAGAACATGCGGTGTTTGGTTTTCTGTTCCTGCGATAGTTTGCTGAGAATGATGGTTTCCAGCTACATCCATGCCCCTACAAAGGACACAAACTCATCCTTTTTCATGGCTGCATGGTATTCCATGGTGTATATGTGCCACATTTTCTTAATCCAGTCTGTCACTGATGGACATTTGGGTTGATTCCAAGTCTTTGCTATTGCATCTCTGATTTCTTTAAGCAGTGGTTTATAGTTCTCATTTTAGAGATCTTTCACTTCCCTTGTTAGCTGTTTTCCTAGGTATTCTTTTCGTGGCAATTGCAAATGGGAGTTCATTTGTGATTTGGCTCTCAGTTTGACTGTTGATGGTATATAACAATGCTGATATTTCTGCACATTGATTTTGTATTCTGAGACTTTGCTGAAGTTGTTTATCAGCTTAAGAAGCTTTTGGGCTGAGATGATAGGGTTTTCTAGATATAGAATCATGTCATCTGCAAACAGGGATAGTTTGACTCCTCTCTTCCTATTTGAATGCTCTTTATTTCTTTCTCTTGCCTGATTGCTCTGGCCAGAACTTCCAACACTATGTTGAATAGGAGTGGTGAGAGAGTGCATCTTTGTCTTGTGCTTGTTTTGAAGGGGAATGCTTCCAGCTTTTGCCCATTCAGTATGATGTTGGCTGTGGGTTTGTCATACATGGCTCTTATTATTTTGAAGTATATTCCTTCAATACCTAGTTTATTGAGAGTTTTTAACGTGAAAAGGATGCCAAAATTTATTGAAATCTTTTTCTATATCTGTTGAGATAATCATATGGTTTTTGTCTTTAGTTTTATTTATGTAATGTATCACATTTATTGATTTGCATATGTTGAACCAACCTTGCGCCCTGGGGATGAAGCCTACTTGATTGTGGTGAATAAGATTTTTGGTGTACTGCCAGATTCAGTTTCCCAGTATTTTGCTGAGGATTTTTGCATCATTGTTCATCAAGGATATTGGTCTGAGATTTTCTTTTTTTGTTGTGTCTCTGCCAGATTTTGGTTCAGGATGATGCTGGCCTCATAGAATGACTTAAGGAAGAGTCCCTCCCTTTCAATTTTTTGAAATAGTTTCAGTAGGAATGGTACCAGCTCCTTTTTGTACAGGGGATAGAATTCAGCTATGAATCTGTCTGGTCCTGGGTTTTTTTTTTTTTTTTTTTTTTTTTTTTTTGGTTGTAGGCTATTACTGCCTCATTTTCAGAGCCTCATTATTGGTCTCTTCAGGGATTCAACTTCATTCTGGTTCAGTCTTGAGAGGATGTATGTGTCCAGTAATTTATCCATTTCTTCTAGGTTTTCTAGCTTATATGCATAGAGGCATTTATAATTTTCTCTGATGGTTGTTTGTATTTCTGTGGGGTCAGTGGTAATATCCCCTTATCATTTCTGATTGTGCTTATTTGATTCTTCTCTCTTTTCTTCCTTGTCTAGCTAGTGGTCTATCTACTTTATTAACTTTTTTGGAAAAACCAGCTCCTAGATTTGTTAATCTTTTGAATGGCTTTTTTGTGTCTTTATCTCTTCCAATTCACCTCTAATTTTGGTTATTTCTTGTCTTCTGCTAGCTATGGGGTTTGTTTGCTTTTAGTTCTCTAGTTCTTTTAGTTGTGATGTTGGGTTGTTAACTTAAAATCTTTATAGCTTTTAATGTGGGCATTTAGTGCTATAAATTTCTCTCTTAACACTGCCTAACCTGTGTCCCTGAGATTCTGGTATGTTATATCTTTGTTCTCATTAGTTTCAAAGAACTTCTTGATTTCTGCCTTAATTTCATTATTTACCCAAAAGTCATTCAGAAGCAGGTTATTACATTCCCATGTAATTGTATGGTTTGGAGTGAATTTCTTAGTCTTGAGTTCTAATTTGATTGTGCTGTGGTCTGAGAGACTGTTATGATTTCAGTTCTTTTGCATTTCCTGAGGAGTGTTTTACTTCTGATTATGGGTCAATTTTAGAGTAAGTACCATGTAGTGATGAGAAGAACGTATATTCTGTTGTTTTGGGGTGGAGACTTCTATAGATAATTATCAAGTCCAATTGATCCAGAGCTGAGTTCAGGTCCTAAATATCTTTGTTAATTTCTGTCTTGATGGTCTAATATTGTCAGTGAGGTGTTGAAGTCTCCCACTATTATTGTATGGGAATCTAAGTCTCTTTGAAGGCTTCTAAGAACTTGCTTTATGAATCTGGTTGCTCCTGTGTCGGGTGCATATATATTTACGATAGTTACCTCTTGTTGAATTGAACCCTTTATCATTATGTGACACCCTTCTTTGTCTTTTTTGATCTTTGCTAGTTTAAAGTCTGTTTTGTTGGAAACTAGGATTGCAACTCTTGCTCTTTCCTGTTTTCCATTTGCTTGATAAAGTTTTCTCAATCCCTTTACTTTGAGCCTATGTGTGTCTTTGCATGTGAGATGGATCTCTTGAAGACAGCATACCAATGGGTCTTGGCTCTGTATCCAGTTTGCCACTCTGTCTTTTAATTGGGGCATTTAATCCATTTACATTTAAGGTTAGTATTGTTATGTGTGGATTTGATCCTGTCATTGTGTACTTCAGTATGTTTTTATAGTGGCTGGTAGTGGTTTTACCTTTGCATATTTAGTGTTTCCTTAGGAGCTCTAGTAAGGCAGGTGTGGTGGTAACAAATTTTCTCAGCATTTGCTTCTCTGAAAAGGATCTTATTTCTTCTTCACTTATGAAGCTTAGTTTGGCTGAATATGAAATTCTGGGTTGAAAATTCTTTTTCTTTTCTTTTCTTCCTTCCTTCCTTTCTTTCTCTCTTTCCCTCCCTCCCTCCCTTTCTTCCTTCCTTCCTTCCTTCCTTCCTTCCTTCCTTCCTTCCTTCCTTCCTTCCTTCCTTCCTTCCTTCTGACAGAGTCTTGCTTTGTCTCCCAGGCTGGAGTGCAGTGGTATGATCTCAGCACACTGCAACCTCTGTCTCCCAGGTTCAAGTGATTCTCCTGCCTCAGCCTCCCGAGTAGTTGGGACTACAGGCATGCCTGGCTAATTTTTATATTTTTAGTAGAGATGGGGTTTTATCATGTTGGCCAGGCTGGTCTTGAACTCCTGACCTCAAGTGATCTGCCTGCCTCAGCCTCCCAAAGTGCTGGAATTACAGGTATGAGCCACTGTGCCTGGCCATTTAAAATTCTTTTCTTTAAGAATGTTGAATATTGGCCCCCAGTCTCTCCTGGCCTGTAGGGTTTCTGCTGAAGGGTCCACTGTTAGTCTGATGGGCTTCCCTTGTAGGTGACTTAGCCTTTCTCTCTGGCTGCCCTTAACATGTTTTCTTTCATTTCAACTTTGGAGAATCTGAAGATTTTGTGTCTCAAGGATGATCTTCTTGTGGAGTATCTTACTGGGGTTCTCTGCATTTCCTGAATTTGAATGTTGGCCTGTTGGGGAAGTGCTCATGGATATCTTGAAATATGTTTTCCAAATTGGTTTTATTCTCCCAGCTCTTTCAGGTACTCCAATCAGTCGTATATTCAGTCTCTTTACATAATCCCATATTTCTCGGAGGTTTTGTTCATTCCTTTTTGTTACTTTTTCTCTATTCTTGTCTGCCTGTCTTATTTCAGAAAGACAGTCTTCAAGCTCTGAGATTCTTTCCTCTGCTCGATCCATTCTGCTATTAATACTTGCAATTGCATTATGAAATTCTTGTGTTTTTTTAGCTCTATCAGGTTGGTTATGCTTTTCTCTATCTTGGCTATTTTCTTTTCTTTT
>NC_045442.1:69289051-69347067 GCF_002776525.5 Piliocolobus tephrosceles
TGGAGTCTTGCTCTGTCACCCAGGCTGGAGTGCAGTGGCCAGATCTCAGCTCACTGCAAGCTCCTCCTCTTGGGTTCATGCCACTCTCCTGCCTCAGCCTCCTGAGTAGCTGGGACTACAGGTGCCCGCCATGTCGCCTGGCTAGTTTTTTGTAGTTTTTAGTAGAGACGGGGTTTCACCGTGTTAGCCAGGATGGTCTTGATCTCCTGACCTCGTGATCTACCCGTCTCGGCCTCCCAAAGTGCTGGGATTACAGGCTTGAGCCACCGCACCCGGCCTCTTTTCTTTCCTTTTTTTTTTTTTTTTTTTTTTTTTGAGATGGAGTCTCACTCTGTCACCCAGGCTGGAGAGCAGTGGCACAATCTCGGCTCACTGCAAGCTCCACCTCCCAGGTTCATACCATTCTCCTGCCTCAGCCTCCCCAGCAGCTGGGACTATAGGCACACACCACCATGCCCAGCTAATTTTTGTATTTTTAGTAGAGATGGGGTTTCACCGTGTTAGTCAGGATGGTCTCGATATCCTGACCTTGTGATCCACCTGCCTTGGCCTCCCAAAGTGCTGAGATTACAGGCGTGAGACACCGCACCTGGCCTATCTTGGCTATTTTCTTTGTCAGTTCCTACAATGTTTCATCATGATTTTTAGCTTCCTTGCATTAAGTTAGAACATACTCCTTTAGCTCAGTGAAGTTTGTTTTTATCCACATTCTGAGGTCCACTTCTATTATTTCAGCCATGTCAGCTGCAGCCCCATTCCAAACCCTTGCTGGAGTGGTGCTGTGGTCATTTGGAGGAGAGAGGGCACTCTAGCTTTTTGAATTTTCCATGTGTTCTTGCACTGATTCTTTCTTATCTTTGAGGGCTTATCTACCTTCAGTCTTTGATGTTGCTGATCTTTGGATGGAGTTTGGGGGTTTTTGTTCTCCCACTTTTTTTTTTTTTTTGAAATGGACCCTCACTCTTGTCACCCAGGCTGGAATGCAGTGGTGCAATCTCGGCTCACTGCAACCTTTGCCTCCTGCATTCAAGCGTTCTCCTGCCTCAGCCTCTTGAGTAGCTGGAATTACAGGCCCATGCCATGACACTTGGCTAATTTTCGTGTATTTTTAGTAGAGATGGGGTTTCACCATGTTGGCTACTGGTCTCGAACTCTTGACTTCAGGTGATCCACCTGACTGGGACCTCCAAAGTGCTGGGATTACAGGTGTACTGATTTGGCCCCCCCCCCCCCCTTTTAACAGTCTGGCCACCTTTCTGTAGGGTTGCTGTGGTTAGCTGGGCATCTGCTCCAGTCCCTAGTCACCTCAGATTTTCCAGTACTTGGAGGTATCACCAGTGAAGACTGTGAAACAGCAAAGATAGCAGCCTGCCCCTTCCTCTAGGAGCTCCATCCCTGCACAGTACAGACCTGTTGCCAGTCTTAACATACCTGTAGATGGTGGTTGGAAACCCCGGTTGGGAGGTCTCACTCAGCCAGGAAGAAAAGGATCGGGGACCTGCTTAAAGAAGCAGTCTAGCCCTGCTTTCATAGAGCAACGGAAGTGTGCTGAGGTACCATTTCCATCACCCCCTAGTCAGGTTGAGCTCTCCAAAGCCTGGAGACTGAAACAGCTAAGTTGCTGAAACAGCAAAGATGGTGGCCTGCCCCTTCCTCTGGGAGCTCCATCCCAGTGGGTACAGACCTGTTGCTGACCTGAACACACCTATAGGAGGTGGCTGGATACCCCATTTGGGAGATCTCACCCAGCCAGGAGGAACAGGATTGAGGACCCGCTTAAAGAAGCCGTGTGGCCATGCTTTCCTAGAGCAGCTATGCCATCCTGGGGTACTGCTTCCAATTCTAGACAGTTTGGACTCCCTGCAGGCTAAAATGGCTGAGTTGTCCAAACAGTTGTCCAAACAGCCTACCCCTCCCCCTTGGCACTCCATCGCAGGTAGAAATCAAAACTCTGTCTGCTGGAGAATATGGGCAGAGCCGGTAGGAGGCCCCAGTTGGGAGGTCCCCCCCAGAGATAAGGAGCAGATCGGGATCCCACTTAAAGAAGCAGTCTGGCTGTGTTTTGGTAGAGCTAAGACTCTTAACAGTCAGGATGGCTTGATAACAAGAGGAGGGCAGTGGGAAAAAACAAAACAAAGCAACACTCAGTCTTAGGCAACCAAATCTCTAATGTGTTTTGAGGTAGATAGACGCTGGTAGAATGTTAAGGTGAGAGGGGAAGATAAAAAAAACTCTGTAGAAATAAACAGACAATCTCTTTCCTCTCCTCACCCTGGCCTGGCTCAGGTGGTGAATGACAAGATTGTGGCCAGCAACCTCGTGACAGGTCTACCCAAGCAGACCCCGGGGAGCAGTGGGGACTTCATCATCCGAACCAGCAAGCTGCTGATCCCAGTCACCTGCGAGTTTCCATGCCTGTACACCATTTCTGAAGGATACGTTCCCAACCTTAGAAACTCTCCACTGGAAATCATGAGCCGAAATCATGGGATCTTCCCATTCACTCTGGAGATCTTCAAGGACAACGAGTTTGAGGAACCTTACCGGGAAGCTCTGCCTACCCTCAAGCTTCGTGACTCCCTCTACTTTGGCATTGAGCCCCTGGTGCACGTGAGCGGCTTGGAAAGCTTGGTGGAGAGCTGCTTCGCCACCCCCACCTCCAAGATCGACGAGGTCCTGAAATACTACCTCATCCGGGATGGGTAATGCTGCTGCGGGAATGGTCTCATCACTCCTTGTTCACATCCAGCCTCTAAGTTCACAGCATACCCAGTCATTTACTAAAACTGCATGGCACGACTGTCAGCTCTTTATTAGTTCAGGAACCACTTACTGACATTTTGGAGGTAAAACTAGTGAAGAAAAGGAGAGTCAAAACTGGTTCCTAGGCCGGGCACAGTGGCTCATGCCTGTAATCCCAGCACTTTGGGAGCCAAGGCGATTGGATCACCTGAGGTCAGGAGTTCAAGACCAGCCTGGCCAACATGGTGAAACCCCGTCTCTACTCAAAATACAAACATTAGCACTCAAGAGGCTGAGGCAGGAGAATCACTTGAACCCGGGAAGTGGAGGTTGCAGTGAGCCAAGATCACACCATTGCACTCCAGCCTGGGTGACAAGAGCGAAACTCCTAAAATCTTAAAAAAAAAAAGGCTCCAAGGGGTCTAACCCAGGTGACTGAACAGATGCCATTAACCAAGATGAAAAGATGTATATAGAAAAGCAGATTTGAGGTAAAAATACTGAATTTGTTCATTCAAAATGATATATTGAATATTTTAATTTTTTAGATACCTGCAGGATGCCTAGAAAGAGAAATTCAGTGCGTATTCAGCGGAAATGCATGATCAGTTAGACTCAGGAACATGGTCAGGACTAGAACTGAAGGACAGGCAATCACCCAATTTAGAGATGAAACTGTAGGACTGAGTAACCTGCTCGGAGACGACAGAGCACATGTGAAGGTGGGGGCTGAGATCCCATTCATGTGGCTGAGGGTACAGCGGACAAGAAGGCAGCAAACATAAATTCCTCTTTTAGGAAGTTTGGTAGTCAAGGACAGAGAAGAAATAGTTGGTAGATTTTAGAAGAAAGATATAGATATAGCAGTTTGGTTTTGTGCTTGGTTTTTTCGGGGGTGGAGGGCAGTGCAAGGTTTTGCTCTGTCACCCAGGCTGGAGTGCAGTGGTGCAAACACTGCAGCCTCGATCCTCAGGCTCAAGTGATCTTTCCGTCTCAGCCTCCTAAGTAGCCAGGACCACATGCGCATGACCATGCCCAGCTAATTCTTTTTTTTTCTGGAGACAAGGTCTCACTTTGTTGCCCAGGCTGGTCCTGAACACCTGGGCCCAAGTGATCCTCCTCTCTTGGCCTCCCAAAGTGCTGGGATTACAGTGTGAGACACCATGCTCGGCCCCTACACTTGTTTTATACAAGAGAGTTCCATGGTATTTCCTAAGGATCCTTGGTGGGATCTGTAGGTGTCCTGAGGTACCGATGGAGACCTAGCCCTTTTCACAGCCATTGCCTACATTCCTAGGAAAATTACACTCAAACCCAAACTCATAGCAGTATCTCATGAGCTTCTTCCTTGTTCTCCATGTCAGGTGGTACACAGTCTCAGGTGGGGTCAGGAACTGCAGCTTAACCAAACGGAGAACGGTCCAGTACGAGCTGCTCAGTGCCCTCGAGGGCTTGCCCTCTGCCGGCTGGCCTGCAGGCTCTTGGACATTACTACTCTGCTTTTACTCCTCCTGTTTCTCACCACAGCCAACCTTCACCAGATGCTATCAATCTCTTGCACAGTGATATTTCATCCCTTGATGCACATAGGATCAACTGAGATGCTTTTTAACAAATAGCGGTGCCCCAACCCTGTCCTCTCTATTCCATTCCTATTGTCTTAATTCCCATCTGCATTATCTTTCACCTGGACAGCAAAGCAGCCTCTTAACACAGCCTCTGAAACCTCACCTTTCACATCTCAGCTCCACAGAGCCCCTGGGTGATCCATTCAAACAGAAAATATGATCTTGTCACATCCCTGCTGAGAACCTTTTAATGGTTCTTTATTAGCTTTGGTCAGTAAGTCTGCTTCTCAGAAGGTGTGCTTCCAGCCTCAGATTCTTGTAGCCTCCTTAAGCTCATTTTCATAATGTGGAAAGTTTGTCATCCTGAGCTACTCTGGATGGCCAGCAGCAGAGGGCATCTGCAGATACATGGATTTCTTGCCATGCTAAGGTGATTTCTAAAAAGCTGTAACATGAAAAGAAGAAGCAACATTTTGTATTTATTTTTTCAGGGACTAGATTTACTTTTTTTGCAGTGATAGATTTTTGTTCCTTTTTACTTTTTTAAAAAAAATAACTTTAGTGGAGTACTATTCACATACAATAAATAGACATATTTAAAGCATGTAGTTTGACAAGTTCTGATGTGTATACCCATGAAGCCATCATGATAATCAAGATAATAAACATTTTTCTCACCCTAAGTTTGCCCCTGCCCCTTATATTTAGTTTTTGAAAAAATAAGAATATAATCATAACTCACTGAGAAAAACATGTAACCCACAAACTTAGTAGAGCTTGTGAAACTTATTTATCTATGTGTTATTCAGACTCTTGGTGAAGGACCATTTGCTGTTATTTTATTTTATTTTATTTCTTTTTTGAGACAGAGTCTCACTCTGTCGCTCAGGTTGGAGTGCAGTGGCACAATCTTGGCTCCCCTGCAACCTCTGTCTCCCAGGTTCAACCGATTCTCGTGCCTCAGCCTCCCAAGTAGCTGGGACCATAGGCATGTACCGCCACACCCAGCTAATTTTTGTACTTTTAGTAGAGATGGGGTTTTGCTGTGTTAGCCAGGCTGATCTCGAACTCCTGACCTCAGCCTCCCGAAGTGCTGGGATTACAAATGTGAGCCACCACGCCCAGTCATATTTACTTTTATTTCAGACAATTCTAAGAAGCTGCACTATTTATTTTGCCAGTCCTTATCACATACAGAAGAGAAAAAAATATATATGCTCTAGAAGAAGAAAAGCATAGGCAAAAATGTGAAAACCACAGCAGTGTGGCCCTACTTTGTAAGCAGGCAAATCATCCTGTCTGTTGTGCTGTACAAGAATGATGTGTGCGAGATCCTCCAGCTCTTGGCGTGGCTCATGGGCCCTTACCATCTGACCTCAGCCCCCTCTAGTTTCTGCTCCTGCCAAAGGGAATTACAATTCCCAAACTGTCACTCCTGAACACCCTTCTGACTTTGCACATTGCTGTTTCCTCTGCCTGATATCTTCTTCCCCACCTTTTCTTCCTGTCTGATCCTTACTGGTTCTTCAAGATTCATGGAGAGTTTACTTCCTCCATGAAGCCTTTCCTGGCACCTTTCTCCATTTGAACTAAAAATCTTTCTTCCTTTTTCTTCTTCCTTAATTCCTAGCATATAGTAAGGGTCATTAAATATTTGCCAAGTAAATAATTGAAAGAGTCTTTATAATAATCATAATTTGGGGCTAGTCCACAAACCTAAAATAAACATAACTCACTTTATTTATATTTACAAATTGTTTGATTATTCGTTTCTTTGATTTTTCATTGTCCTCAGCTTAAATTTAAATCAAGTTGCTTCTCCGCTGATATTGAGCACATCTGATTCATCTCCCTCTAATTTTTGTTGGCATATGCTCTGAGAATACAAAATGATTTAACACAAGCCTAAGCAAAATATAGCTAGAAAGTTAATCACCAGAAAAAGAAACATACTAAATTCCAAAATCAAGCATTGAACAAGTTTTTGATAAGGAATTAGTTTTGATTCCATTATACCGTTGTTACTTTCTTTCAGTACATGAATTTGGTGCTTGGAACTAGCATTGGCTAGTCACAGCAAACCCCAAATCAAGAGCCAACATTTGTCCTGGTTTCCATTCTGCAATGTGTTACCTTGTAATAACCCCTTCTGCTTCATTTTTTCTTTTAAAGAAAAAGCAGTTATTTTGAGATAAAGATAAATTGAAAATGCTCAGGCACTTAGATTAAAAGTACTATTTTAATATCAAGGCTTACTATTATCTTAACATACTGGACTATAAACTCCTTGACATCAGAGACCATATTATTCATCTTTATGTCCTCTGCAGCAGCCAGCAGGGTGTTTTGCATAGATTAGGTATGCTATGGATATTTGCTATAGAATATAATCAGAAGAGGGTATAAATGAATTTTAACTCAGGAAAATAAAAATGAATAAATAAATACAAGAAATAACAGAAACCACATTATGTTTAGATCCTTTTCAGTTCAGTGGAATGAGGTGCTGGTAATAACACTAGTCAAGATGCCTTATTTTAAAATAATTTTGTTGGATTTTTTAAGTGCACCAAAACAGCAGTTAGCAAGGAACTAGAAAGCAGTCTGGCTGAGCACTATCGTGGCTCATACCTGTAATCTCAGCACTTTGGGAAGCCGAGGTGGAAGGATTGCTTGAGTGGTCTTGAGTTCAAGACCAGCCTGGGCAACATAGTGAGATCCCATCTCTACAAAAAATGAAAAAGTAGCTGGGCATGGTGGCACACACCTATAATCCCACTGAGGGGCTGAGGCAGGAGAACTGCTTGAGCTTAGGAGGTGGAAGCTGCAGTGAGCTGTGACTGTGCCACTGCACTCCACCCTGGGCAACAGTGAGAGCTTGTCTCAAAACACAATGAAAAAAAGAAGAAAACAAAAGAAAAAAAAGTGGTCTGTGCATGTGGAGCAAGTACCCAGTTTAATCGGCTTTAATATCTGACCCCACTTTTTTCCTGGCCCAGAACACAGGAACTATTAGGTACCCACTAAAAGGCAACTATGTCCAGAAAAAAAAAAAATCCTCTAGAATCTAGAATGGGAAAAATAATATGAGGGTGATTCTTGGCCTATAAGAAGTTTCATGAATATCCAAAACTTTGGCCTCAGCTAGTGCAAACATAGTTCACTGCAGCCTATGCCTCCGGGGTTCAAGCGATTCTCGTGCTTCAGCTTCCTGAGTAGCTGGGATTACAGGGGGATACCACCATACTTGGCTTTTTTTCTAGAGACAAGGTCTTGCTGTGTTGCCTAGGCTAATCTCGAACTCCGGGGCTCAAGTGATCCTGCCACTTCAGCCTCCCGAGTAGCTGGGACTACAGGCAGGCACCACGACACCTGGCTAACTTTTTGTATTATTTTAATAGAGATGGGGTTTCACCATGTTGGCCAGGCTGGTCTCGAACTCCTGAGTTCAAGCAACCCTCCTGCCTCAGCCTCCCAGAATGCTGGGGTTACAGGCGTGAGCCACCTCGCCCAGCCAGGAGTGCTTCTTTTCCCCCAGCTAACCCTGAGGTGAACCTAGGAGTTTCACTTTAAGCAGTAGACCTGAGATTAAAACCCCAAAACTCTATCAAACTGCAATTTAACATTACATTTGGGAAAAGAGAAAACAATTTGGAGATGCATGACTTTTATCCAGTAGAACCAGTTATTATCTAAGAAACTTGGATATTTATGTCACTTTGATGCATGCACTGCAGTTCCATAACTTTTGTATCCCCTTCAGTGGTCAGTTGCTATTCGGTGTCCAATACATCATTAATAAATTTTGTTAAAGAAAAGCCTTCTCAAATCAATACTAAGGTACATAGAGGCAGAATTCCTGCAATATATTGCAAATGGAAAGACAGCCTTACTAGCAAAAGGTATCTGAAATAAATGATGTTGCTGTTGCCAACATTTAAACGCATTAACTTAACAGGAAGCCCTGGTGTCCAGTTTGTGAGTACAGTGAATGATAAATGGGACAGATGCTATTAGTGAAAAAGGCTAGGTCTGAAGAGGACTTCACAGGGAAAAATTTAATTTTTCTTTCATTCCCAAAAAGCTTGAGTACAGTCCAGCCTCCTCCACCCCTTTGGCTCTCCTTGGGCCAAAATGTTGGGCTAGATTGTTTTTCCACCTCTGTTGAAGCAATCAAGTCTTATATGCTATCTGCCCTACTTTCAGCTGCGTTTCAGATGACTCGGTAAAGCAGTACACATCCCGGGATCACCTAGCAAAGCACTTCCAGGTCCCTGTCTTCAAGTTTGTGGGCAAAGACCACAAGGTAAGTTGAACATCTTTAATTTATAACCCCTGAACCTGAGCCTTTTTTTTTTTTTTTTTTGGTGTCCCAATATATTGACATTCCAAGAGCCCACTGTGAGGATCTGCATGGGCTCAAGAAAAAATACAGAGAAACTGGCCATCGAGAAGTTTAACCCTTTCATGCATGTCACACCCCACTGCCTGCCAAAATCACTGTGCTGTTCAAAGAAAGTACTATAGGATCATAATTTAATTTAAAATCTTTGCGGGCAGTTATGGTTGAAAAGTCAGTGTGGTGATTGGTCAAATGGCAAGGGATATGGACAGGAAATTCACAGAAAAGACAAATAGTGAAATGTTCACTGAAAATAGTACTTAAGTGCTGATGAAAACAATTATAAGACACCATTTTATACATATTAAATTTATGAAAATTATAAAATACAACACTTACAAGGTTACAGGGAGAAGTATACAGTGACAGTATAAGTTGGTACATTTTCTGGAACATTGTCTGATAATATGTAATAATAATCATAAAATCATCATATTCTTTTATCTAAAAATTCCAATTCTGACAGTTTCTTAAAAACAAAACAAAACAGAGGCAGGTGGATTGCTTGAGGCCAGGAGTTTGAGACCAGCTTGGGCAACATAGCAAGACCGCTTCTCTACAAAAAATTTTAAAATTAGTTGGGCATAGTGGCACACACCTGTAGTCCTAGCTTACTCAGGTGGCTGAGGCAGGTCACTTGAGCCCAGGAGTTCAAGGTTACAGTGAGCTATGATCAGGCCATTGCACTCCAGCCTGGGTGAGAGAATGAGACCCTGTCTCTAAAAACAAAAAAAAAAAAATTGTTTTTTTTTTTTTTTTTTGAGACGGAGTCTCCCTCAGTCGCCCAGGCTGGAGTGCAGTGGCACGATCTCAGCTCACTGCAAACTCTGCCTCCTGGGTTCACGCCATTCTCCTGTCTCAGCCTCCTGAGTAGCTGGGACTACAGGTGCCCGCCACCACAACTGGCTTATTTTTTGTATTTTTAGTAGAGACGGGGTTTCACCGTGTTAGCCAGGATGGTCTTGATCTCCTGACCTTGTGATCCACCCACCTCGGCCTCCCAAAGTGCTGGGATTACAGGCATGAGCCAACGTGCCTGGCCCCAAAACAATTTTTAAGCCGAAACAGACAAAGTGTGTTGGAAGTGTTTGAAGAGCATTGTTATAAGGGAGTAAAAGAAAAAGCCCCAAACAAACAGGGCTAAGGGCCACAGTATATCAATTTAATGCAATATAAAGGTTATTAAAATGATAAATATGGGAAAAGCAGACATAAAAACTGTTGTCATAACAATTTACAGGCATATTAAATATATTACATTTAAAAAACATGTATACTCATGGATAGAGGTTATAAAGAGCTATATAGAAAAGGTTGCAGTGAGATAAGCTGAAAGTTTTTTTATCGTTGTTGTTAGAGTGTAGTTGTCGAAACATTTAAACAAAAGGAAGTTGAAGAGACCGACACTCTTTTCCACACTGCTTATAAATATATGCAGGTCCCTTCCAGCTATACCGTGGTTACAGAACAACTGCTGACAATGATGGCTGATCCTGATCGCCCTCAATCAGGCAGGAAGCCCAGGCAGCTACCTACCGAAAGGCGCTTGCAGAGAACACTGGTTATTTGACAGCACAAGTGCATGGGAGCCAATGCTATCCCCAGACCTTGGTGTGAAGAAGGAAGATGTTCTAGTAGATGTTACTTCACAAAGGCCTCTTCTGGTCCAGCTCCATGCGGGAGTTATGAATATGGGTTTCTTAATCACCCACGTGACTTAAATGCAACGTTTACCACATTTTTTACTAAATGTATACATTTTGGCAAGTTCCTTAACCTCTCTGTTTCCTTATCTGTAAAACGGGGATGATAACCTCTACGTGTGGGCGTCCTTGTTAAGATTACATGAGTTAATGTTTGGGAACATTGAGTATTGTGTCTGGCTCCTTGAGGGTGCCCCCCAAGTGGCAGCAGTTATTGTTTTTATTAACAATCGTGATCATCTCTTCAGGAAGTGTTTCTGCACTGCCGGGTTCTTGTCTGTGGAGTGTTGGACGAGCGTTCCCGCTGTGCCCAGGGTTGCCACCGGAGAATGCGTCGCGGGGCAGGAGGAGAGGACTCAGCCGGTCTACAGAGCCAGACGCTAACAGGCGGCCCCATCCGTATCGACTGGGAGGACTAGTTCGCAGCCACACCTCGAGTCCCTGTATTGGGTGGCTCTGCTCTTTGGAGCTTCTCCCCCCGGCCCTCTAAGAACATCCGCCAACACCTAGCCTCAGACTTCACACTGAGTTCAGACTCCCAGCACCAACTCACTCTGATTCTGGTCCATTCGGTCCGCACAGGCCACAGCACTGCTGAACAACGTGGCCTGGGTGGGGTTTCATCTTTCTAGGGCTGAAAACTAAACTGTCCACCCAGAAAGACACTCACCCCATTTCTCTCATTTCCTTCCTACACTTAAATACCTCGTGTACGATGCAATCAGATCATAAAATCAGAAGCCGGGTATAATATTTCAAGTAATAAACCCTAGAAAAATTAAACAGTTACTGAAATTATGACTTAAATACCCAGTGACTCCTTAAATATGTAAATAATAGTTATACCTTGTAATTTCAATTCAAATGCAGACTAATGATAGGGGATTTGGAAGTTTATCAATAAAACAGTATATAATTTTAAAAGTAGTATTTGGTTTTTCTGCCTCATACTATTTTCTTTTTCTTTTTCTCTCTCTCTCTCTCTTTTTTTTTTTTTGAGATAGAGGCTTGCTCTGTCACCCAGGCTGAAGTGCAGTGACGCAATCTCAGCTCACTGTAACCTTTGCCTCTCTGGTTCAAGCAATTCTCCTGCCTTAGTCTTTTGAATAGCTGGGACTACAGGCATGTACCACCACACCCAGCTAAATTTTGTGTTTTTAGTAGAGATGGGGTTTTTCCAGGTTGACCAGGCTGGCTTGAACTCTTGGTCTCAGGTGATCCACCCACTTCAGCCTCCCAAAGTGCTGGGATTACAGGCGTGAGCCACCGTGCCCGGCCATCTTTTGATGCTTCTAATATATTGCCTTAAGTGAAATATTTTTACCTAATAAATATTAATAAATTCATCAACATGTATTTAAGTGCTTCAATGAGATGTAACAGAATTAAAGTTTGGTACCATATTCCCTGTTATTTGGTATTCTGTACCCTCAGGTTGATAAGATAATAGAAAAAAGTATACAATTCTGCCATACTCTGTTTTGTAGGTACTTAATAAGTTTTATTGAAATAAACTTATAAACCACAAAAAATAAAAATATAAACCACAAAGATAAATTTTATCTGCAGTTAACTCTAATTTCTTTATATGCCAATTAATTTTATGGCCTTTACATAAGATCAGAAAAGTTTTTCTGCTTTTAGTTTTTAAAAGTTGCTGCAGCCTGGGCTTAGTGGCTCATGCCTGAAATCCCAGCACTTCAGAGGCCAAGGTGGGAGATTTCCTTGAGCCCAGGAGCTCAAGACTAGCCTAGGCAATAGTGAGACTTCGTCTCTACAAAAAAATTGTTTTAAATTCACCTGGCATGGTGGTGTGCCACTGTGGTTCCAGCTACTTGGGGAGCTGAGGTAGGAGGACTGCTTGAGCTCAGGAGGTTGAGGCTGCAGTGAGCCATGGTAGTGCTCCAGCCTGGGTGACAGAGTGAGACCTTGTTTCAAAGAAAACCCCAAATCCCAAAAAACAAACAAACAAAATGCTACATTTAATTGTTCTTAGTAGAAAAGTAAAATTAACAAAAGTAAGGGCAAGGAGAAAAGGATTTAGATAGAAGTCAGCAACTTTTTCTGTAAAAAGCCAACTGGTAAATGTATTAGGCTTTCTGGGCCCTGCAGTCTTTGTCACAGCTACTCAACTTTGCTGTTGTAGTACAAGGACAGCCACAGAGAATATGTAAACAAATGTGAGCATGGTTATTCCAAAAAAGGATTCAAAACCAGGCTTTGAGCCAGGTGTGGTGGCTCCCACCTGTAAACCCAGCACTTTGGAAGGCCGAGGCAGTCGGATTATTTGAGGTCAGGAGTTCGAGACCAGCTTGGCCAACATGGTGAAACCCTGTCTCTACTAAAAATACAAAAATTAGCCAGGCCTGGTGGCAGGCATCTGTAATCCCAGCTACTCAGGAGGCTGAGACAGGAGAATCGCTTGAACCCAGGAGGCGGAGGTTGCAGTGAGCCAAGATCTAGCCACTGCACTCCAGCCTGGACGGCAGAGTGAGACTCCCTCTCAAACAAATAAACAAACAAACAACAACAACAACAAAAACAGGCTTTGGGCTAGGCTTGGTCCACAGGACTTAGTGGGCCAATTTCTGCTGTAGATTAGTGGCCCCCAGCCCTTCTGTGCAGCAGAATCACCTGGAAAACATTTATAAAATACCAGTGTGTATTCTTTATTGGTTTGTTTTAAAGGATTCTCAGGTGATTCTAATCCATGGTTAGGGTTGTGACCCGCAAGTTAGGGAATGGCCACTTGTCTCTCACTCCCGATAGGCTGCAGGAACTTTTCCTAGCCAGCTCCATTAGTAACTCTTACCAAGTACATCTCAGATCTTAGCATGACTCTAACATCATTTAGTAACTGGGAATACCAGCAGGGTTAGGTCACCGAAGGGAAAAATGAATCCTCAGAGACCTAATTCCATCTGACCTTCCCCTCCATTGGCCTTAATCAGGTAAGCCTCTGAACCTGCCCACCTGTTTTCTCTTTTTAGCATCAGTGGGAATAACTGTGGTCATCGGTGGAACTTACCAGGTTGGGTTTTGGTCTCTTCTAAGTGAAATGGAAGCATATTGGTGATAATGGAATTCATTCATCTCTATCCAAATGTTCTAAAAAGTACACTTTATTAAATGTGAGATGCTTACTGGCAACTGAAACATGGGCCAGCAGAAAGTCATTGCCTCCCAAATGCCTGGACTCCCCACAATTTCATTCATGAATATAATTGTCAGGTCCAGGAATTGCAGGGTTTTCTTGCATTTTAGTCTTTAAGCTAAGAACTGAATTTCCAGGCAACGTGTCTTGGTTGGGGAGAGCAGTCTTAAATGAAGAGCAGCCTTCAAACCACTCCATGTTTTTTTCAATTTTCCTCAAAGGATAGGACTCACTTTCCAGGTGTAGAAAAAAGTTACCTTTCTCCGGCTTTATGGTGTCCAAACTGTTGGAAGAACAAATGAGTCACGCTGACTTGAAGATTGACATCTCGAAGGCTGACAGCTGTGGTGTCACTCAAAACCGGGAAGCAATCAGTTCTTCCTCATAACTCTTCCTTCTCCTCCTCTGCACAGATGCAAGCTGCCCGCTGACTATTCATAAAGGGGCGGCAGCCCAAAGTCCACACGGTGTTGAACACAGTGTCAACCAGGGAATCACAGGCTACTTGAAAAAGATGAAGAGGGATAGAAAGGTTAACATTGAGTAATTTTGAAGAGGAACTGTACTTCCAGAGATGATATGATACCCAGAGGAAAGGAGAGACAGTAATCCAAATACAGAATTCAAAGGAAGAGCATACATTTCAGAGAACATTCTCAGAAAAGCTCCCACCCAATCCAATAAAGCAGAAGACACCTGGAGGTGCCCTCACATGTGGGCCCTTGGTCAAAACAATGGTGAGCAACCAGAACCTCCCACACCACCGTGCTCACTCCATGGAGAATATTTTTTGCAGAAGACTCCCTCTTTTATGTTTTCCATAGCTTTCCCATCTATGGACATACCACCCGGAACACACCCAATCTCGCCTGTAGTTTTCACTGTTCAAGTATTGGATGAACAACCATTCGTTGATGGAAAAACATTTGCATGTGTTGGATATGTTCGTTAGCCACTGTCTTAGGAGCCAAGGATACAGAGACAAAAGGCATCATCCTCAACTTAAGGACTCCACAGTTTGGATAAAGAGGTGGACAGGCAAACAGATAGCTACACTACTTCATGATGAAAATAACCCCAAGGTGGTATGGGAGCCCACAGTCTCTATCCCTTTGCAGCAAGGGTTATTAGGGGAGGTATCTTAGAGGAAGTAAGATACCTAAGTTTAAACTAAAGAATGGTCAGGAAAACGAAGTACTGATGCATACTAAAACATGGATGAATCTTGAAAATATTATGTTAAGTAAAAGAAGCCAGACACAAAAGGTCACATATTGTATGATTCCGTTTATATGAAATTTTCAGAATAGGCAATCCATACGGAGAGTAAAACAGAGATTGTCTAGGGCTGGGGTGGGGTAGGGAAGGTAATGAGTAATGACTGTTAATGGCTACAGGGTTTCTTTTGGGACTAATGAAAATGTTCTAGAATTAGATTGTGGTGATGGTTGTACAATTCTGTGAATATACAAAAACCACTGAAGTGAAGGGTATATTTTACGGTATGTGAATGATATATCAATTTTTTTTAAGTTGGTTCATTGAAAAGATAAAAAATGTTGACAAACTTTTAGCTAGACTAACCAAGAAAAAAAGAGAGAATTCAAATTACCAAATTCAGGAATAAGAAAGAAATGTCACCAACAATCTTACAGAAATAAAAAGGATTAGGGCCAGGCACGGTGGCTCACGCCTGTAATCTCAGCACTTTGGGAGGCCGAAGCAGGCAGATCAGAGGCCAGGAGACCTCCTGGCTAACAAGACCCTCTAGGCTAACACAGTGAAACCCTGTCTCTACAAAAAATACAAAAATTAGCAGGGTGTGGTGGCGGGCGCCTGTAGTCCCAGCTACTCAGGAGGCTGAGGCAGAAGGATGGCATGAACCCGGGAGGCGGAGCTTGCAGTGAGCCAAGATCACACCACTGCACTCCAGCCTGGGCGACACAGTGAGACTCTGTCTCAAAAAAATAAAAATAAAAGAATACTATGAATAACTACATGCCAAAAAATGTGGATAACTTGGATGGAATGGACAAGTTTGTAGAAAGACATGAACTGCTAAAACTGACTCAAGAAGAATAGAAAATATGAATAGATTGTTAGTGTATACAAATACAATTACTAACCCAAGCTGGTGATTTAGTTATTTAAAACTTCCCAAAGAAATCCAGTTCTACTTGGCTTTACTGGGGAATTTTTCCAAACATTTAAAGAATTAATATCAATCCTTTCTAAACTTTTTAAAAAATTAGGAGAGAAGGGATCATTGCCCAACTCATTTTACGAGGTCAATATTACTCTGATACCAAAACCAAAGACATCACAAAAATAACAAACTGTTATTTGTTGAGGATGCAAAATCCTCAACAAAATACTAGTAAACTGAATCCAGCAACATATAAAAAGGTTTACATCATGACTAAGTGGGATTTAGCCTAAGAATGCTAAACTATACTAAAATCAATTAATATGATACACTACATCAATAGACTATAGAACAAATACCACATGATCATCTCAATAGATGCAGAAAATCATTTGAAAACATCCAACACTTTTTCATGATAAAAACATTCAGCCAGATGCAGTGGCTCATGCCTGTAATCCTAGCACTTTGGGAGGCCAAGGCGGGTGGAGCCCCTGAGGTCAGGAGTTCAGACCAGCCTGGCCAACACGGTGAAACACTGTCTCTACTAAAAATACACAAATTAGCCAGGCATGGTGGCGGGCGCCTGTAATCCCAGCTACTCAGGAGGCCAAGGCAGGAGAATCGCTTGAACCCGGGGTGCGGAGGTTGCAGTGAGCCGAGATCACACCACTTCACTCCAGCCCGGGCATAAGAGTGAAACTCTGTCTCAGGAAAAAAAAAAAAAAAGAAGAAAAAAAAAATTAAAACAACAACAACAACAAACAAACACTCAACAAACTGGGAAAAGAGGAGAACTCCCACAACCTGATAAAGCCCATCTAGAGACAGCCATAGCTAACAATCATGCTCAATGGTGAAAGACGAAATGCTTTTACTCTAAGATCAGAAACAAGACAAGAATGTCCACTCACAACACTTCTATTCAATGTTGTATTGGAAGCTCTAGCCAGGGCAATTAGGCAAGAGAAAAAAATTTTAAAAATCCAAATTGTAAAGGAAGATGAAAAGCAGATGGCATTATCTTATATATAGAAAAACCTATGGAATCCATGAAAAAAATCAATTAGAACTAAGGAGTTATTTCAGCTGTGTTGCAGGATATAAGATCAATGTACAAAAATCAAATGTATTTCTATACATTATTAGTAAATGATCTGAAAATAAAATTTAAATACAATTACATTTCAATAGCATTAAAAAGAGTAAAATACTTAGGAATAAATTTAACAGAAGTCCAAGATTTGTACTGTGAAAACTATAAACACATTGTTGAAATAAAGAAGACCTAAATAAATGGAAAGGACATTGATATAAATATAATTTTGTTAAGATGGCAATATTCTCAAATTGATCTATAGATTCAATGATAACCCTCTCAAAATTCTAGCTGCCATTCCTTGGAGAAATTGACTAACAGTTCCTAAAATTCATATGGAAATGTGAGGGACCCAGAGTGTCCAAAATAGTTTTGACAAAAAAGTACACAGTTTAAGAACACATCTTGATTTCAAAATTTACTGCATAACAACAGTAACAGACAGCATGGTCCTGACATAGATCAGTGGAATAGAACTGAGTGTCTAGAAATAAATCTTAACCTTTATGGTCAATTGATTTTTGACAAGGGTGCAAAGATAATTTAATGTAGGAAAGAATAGTCTTTTCAACAAACAGTGCCAGAACAACTGAATATCCACACAGAAAAGAACGAAATTGGACCTTTTCCTTTTTTTTTTTTTTTTTTTTTTTTTTTTAAGATGGAGTCTCGCCCTGTCGCCCAGGCTGGAGTGCAGCGGCCGGATCTCAGCTCACTGCAAGCTCCACCTCCCGGGTTCACACCATTCTCCTGCCTCAGCCTCCCGAGTAGCTGGCACTACAGGCGCCCGCCACCTCGCCCGGCTAGTTTTATGTATTTTTTAGTAGAGACAAGGTTTCACCGTGCCAGCCAGGATGGTCTCGATCTCCTGACCTTGTGATCCGCCCGTCTCGGCCTCCCAAAGTGCTGGGATTACAGGCTTGAGCCACCGAGCCCGGCCTGGACCTTTTTCTTACACCATATACAAATATTAATTCAAAATGAATCACAGACCTAAATGTTAAGAGCTACACCAATGAAACTCTTAGAAGAAAACATGAGTAAATCTTTGTGACCTTGGGTTAGGCAAAGCATTACTACGTATGACACCAAAAGTACAAATGACAAAAGAACAGATTAAAAAAAATAGATAAACTGGACTTAGAATTTGAAACTTCTGTGCTGCAAATAATACCATCAAGAAAGTAAGGGGAATAAAACAAAAAAAAGGGGGGAGAAAATGTTTGCTAATAATGTATCTGATAAAGGACTTGAATATATAAAGAACTCTTACAATTCAATAATAAAAAGACAACACAATTTAAAAAGAGACAAAGAATCCTAATAGACATCCAAGTATATATGCAATGGCCAATAAGCACATAAAGAGATGCCCAATATCAGTAACTGTCAGGGAAATGCAAATTAAAATCACCATGAGATACAACTTCACAGGGAGTAGGGTCTATAATTAAAAAGACAGATAATGACAAATGTTGATGAGGATGTGGAATAGCCTGAGCCTTCACAATTTGCTGGTGGGAATGCAAAATGGTGTGGCCACTTTGGAAAACAGTTTGGCAGCTCTTCAAAATGTTAAACATAGAGTTACCATTTAACCTAGCAATTCCTCTCCTAGATACATACCCAAAAGAAATGAAAACATATGTTTCCACAAAAATTTGTGCATAAATATTCAAAGCAGTATTATTCATAATAGCCAGAGGGTAGAAACAACACAAATGTCCATCAATTGATGAATGGAAAGAGAAAATATGTTGAGGGAGGTTCCAAGATGGCCAAATAGTAACAGCCTCAGTCTACAGCTCCCAGCATGAGCGATGCAGAAGACGGGTGATTTCTGCATTTCCAACTGCATTTCCAACTGAGGTACCAGGTTTATCTCACTGGGGCTTGTTGGACAGTGGGTGCAGCCCATGGAGTGTGAGCCGAAGCATCGCCTCACCCGGGAAGCGCAAGGGGTCAGGGAATTCCCTTTCCTAGCCAAAGGAAGCCGTGACAGATGGTACCTGGAAAATCAGGACACTCCCACCCTAATACTGCACTTTTTCTATGGTCTTAGCAAAAAGCATACCAGATTATATCCTGCGCCTAGCAGGATCCCACGCTCACAGAGCCTCGCTCACCACTAGCACAGCAGTCTGAGATCAAACTGCAAGGGGGCAGTGAGGCTGGGGGAGGGACGTCACCATTGCTGAGGCTTGAGTAGGTAAACAAAGCTGCTGGGAAGCTTGAACTGGGTGGAGCCCACTGCAGCACAAGGAGGCCTGCCTGCCTCTGTAGACTCCACCTCTGGGGGCAGGGCATAACTGAATAAAAGGCAGCGGAAACTTCTGCAGACTTAAACATCCCTGTCTGACAGCTTTGAAGAGAGTAGTGGTTCTCCCAGCATGCAGTTTGAGATCTGAGAACGGACAGACTGCCTCCACAAGTGGGTCCCTGACCCCTGAGTAGCCTAACTGGGAGACACCTCCCAGTAGGAGCTGACAGACATCTCATACAGCTGGGTGCCCTCTGAGATGAAGCTTCCAGAGGAAGGATCAGGCAGGAACATTTGCCGTTCTGCAGTATTTGCTGTTCTGCAGCCTCTGCTGGTGATACCCAGGCAAACAGGGTCTGGAGTGGACCTCCAGCAAACTCCAACAGACCTGCAGCTGAGGGGCCTGACTGTTAGAAGGAAAACTAACAAACAAAGGACATCCACACCAAAACCCCATCTGTATGTCACCATCCTCAAAGACCAAAGGTAGATAAAACTACAAAAATGGGGAGAAACCAGAACAGAAAAGCTGAAAATTCTAAACATCAGAGCACCTCTTCTCCTCCAAAGGAATGCAGTTCCTCACCAGCAACAGAACAAAGCTGGATGGAGAATGATTTTGACGAGTTGAGAGAAGAAGGCTTTAGACAACCAGTAATAACAAACTTCTCCAAGCTAAAGGAGGATGTTTGAACCCATTGCAAAGAAGCTAAAAACCTTGAAAAAAGAATAGACGAATGGCTAACTAGAATAAACAGCATAGAAAAGACCTTAAACCACCAGTTGGAGTTGAAAACCATGGCATGAGAATTATATGATGCATGCACAAGCTTCAGTAGCCAATTTGATCAAGTGGAAGAAAGGGTATCAGTGACTGAAGATCAAATTAATGAAATGAAGCAAGAAGTTTAGAGAAAAAAGAGTAAAAACAAATGAACAAAGCCTCCAAGAAATATGTGACTATGTGAAAACACCAAATCTACATTTGATTGGTATATCTGAAAGTGATGGGGAGAATGGAACCAAGTTGAAAAACACTCTTCAGGATATTATCCAAGAGAACTTTCCCAACCTAGCAAGGCAGGCCAACATTCGAATTCAGGAAATACAGAGAATGCCATAAAGATACTCCTCGACAAGAGCAACTCCAAGACACATAATTGTCAGATTCACCAAAGTTGAAATGAAGAAAGAAATATTAAGGGCAGCCAGAGAGAAAGGTCAGGTTACCCACAAAACAAAGGGAAGCCCATCAGACTAACAGCGGATCTCTTGGCAGAAACCCTACAAGCCAGAAGAGAGTGGGGGCCAATACTCAACATTCTTAAAGAAAAGAATTTCAACCCAGAATTTCATATCCAGCCAAACTAAGCTTCATAAGTGAAGGAGAAATAAAATCCTTTACAGACAAGCAAATGCTGAGAGATTTTGTGACCACCAGGCCTGCCTTACAAGAGCTCCTAAAGGAAGCACTAAACGTGGAAAGAAGCAACCAGTACCAGCCACTGCAAAAACATGCCAAATTGTAAAGACCATCGATGTTATGAAGATGTATTCTAACTATCCTAAATATATATGCACCCAATACAGGAGCACCCTGATTCATAAAGCAAGTCCTTAGAGACCTACAAAGAGACTTAGACTCCCACACAATAATAAAGGGAGACTTTAACACCCCACTGTCAACATTAGACAGATCAACAAGATAGAAGTTAACAAGGATATCCAGGACTTGAACTCAGCTCTACACCAAGCAGACCTTATAGACATCTATAGAACTCTCCACCCCAAATCAACAGAATATACATTCTTCTCAGCACCACATCACACTTATTCCACAATTGACCACATAGTTGGAAGTAAAATACTCCTCAGCAAATGTAAAAGAACAGAAATTATAACAAACTGTCTCTCAGAACACAGTGCAATCAAACTAGAACTCAGGATTAAGAAACTCACTCAAAACCACTCAACTACTTGGAAACTGAACAACCTGTTCCTGAATGACTACTGGGTACATAATGAAATGAAGGCAGAAATAAAGATGTTCTTTGAAAACAATGAGAACAAAAACACAACACACCAGAATCTCTGCGACACATTTAAAGCAGTGTGTAGAGGGAAATTTAAAGCACTAAATGCCCACAAGAGAAAGCAGGAAAGATCTAAAATTGACACCCTAACATTACAATTAAAAGAACTAGAGAAAAAAGAGCAAACATATTGAAAAACCAGCAGAAGGCAAGAAATAACTAAGATCAGAGCAGAACTGAAGGAAATAGGGACACAAAAAAACCTTCAAAAAAATCAATGAATCCAGGGCTGGTTTTTTGAAAAGATCAACAAAATTGATAGACCACTAGCAAGACTAATGAAGCAGAAAAGAGAGAAGAATCAAATAGATGCAATAAAAAATGATAAAAGGAACACCACTGATCCCACAGAAATACAAACTACCATCAGAGAATACTATAAACACCTCTACGCAAATAAACTAGAAAATGAAGAAGAAATGAATAAATTCCTGCACATACACACCCTCCCAAGACTAAACCAGGAAGAAGTTGAATCCTTGAATAGACCAATATCAGGCTCTGAAATTGAGCCAATAATTAATAGCCTACCAACCGAAAAAAGTCCAGGACTAGATGTATTCACAGCTGAATTCTACCAGAGGTACAAAGAGGAGCTGGTACCATCCCTTCTGAAACTATCCCAATCAATAGAAAAAGAGGGAATCCTCCCTCACTCATTTTATGAAGCCAATATCATCCTGATACCAAAGCATGGCAGAGACACACATAAAAAAGAGAATTTTAGACCAATATCCCTGATGAACATCGATGCAAAAATCCTCAATAAAATACTGGCAAACCAAATCCAGCAGCACATCAAAAAGCTTATCCACCACGAACAGGTTGGCTTCATCCCTGGGATGCAAGGCTGGTTCAACAAACGCAAATCAATAAATGTAATCCATCATATAAACAGAACCAAAGACAAAAACCACATGATTATCTCAATAGACGCAGAAAAGACTTTCAACAAAATTCATCAGCCCTTCATGCTAAAAACTCTCAATAAACTAGTATTGATGGAACATATCTCAAAATAATAAGGGCTACTTATGACAAACCCACAGCCAATATAATACTGAATGGGCAAAAACTGGAAGCATTCCCTTTGAAAACTGGCACAAGGCAGGGATGCCCTCTCTCACCACTCCTATTCAACATAGTGTTGGAAGTTCTGGCCAGGACAATCAGGCAAGAAAAGAAATAAAGGGTATTCAGTTAGAAAAAGAGGAAGTCAAATTGTCCCTGTTTGCAGATGACATGATTGTATATTTAGAAAACTCCATGGTCTCAGCCCAAAATCTCCTTAAGCTGATATGCAACTTCTGCAAAGTCTACAGATACAAAATCAATATGCAAAAATCACACGCATTCTTATACACCAATAACAGACAAACAGAGAGCCAAATCATGAGTGAACTCCCATTCACAATTGCTTCAAAGAGAATAAAATACCTAAGAATCCAACTTACAAGGGATATGAAGGACCTCTTCAAGGAGAACTACAAAACACTGCTCAATGAAATAAAAGAGGACACAAACAAATGGAAGAACATTCCATGCTCATGGATAGGAAGAATCAATATCATGAAAATGGCCATTCTGCCCAAGGTAATTTATAGATTCAAGGTCATCCCCATCAAGCTACCAATGGCTTTCTTCACAGAATTGGAAAAAACTACTTTAAAGTTCATATGGAACCAAAAAAGAGCCCACATAGTCAAGACAATCCTAAGCCAAAAGAACAAAGTTGGAGGCATCATGCTACCTGACTTCAAACTATACTACAAGGCTATAGTAATCAAAACAGCATGGTACTGGTACCAAAACAGAGATGTAGACCAATGGAACAGAACAGAGACCTCAGAACAGAGGCCTCAATGGAACACCACACATCTACAGCCATCTGATCTTTGACAAACCTGACAAAAACAAGAAATGGGAAAGGATTCCCTATTTAATAAATGGTGCTGAGAAAACTGGCTAGCCATATGTAGAAAGCTGAAACTGGATCCCTTCCTTACACCTTATACAAAAATTAATTCAAGATGGATTAAAGACTTAAATGTTAGACCTAAAACCATAAAAGCCCTAGAAGACAACCTAGGCAATCCCATTCAGGATATAGGCATGGGCAAGGACTTCATGACTAAAACACGAAAAGCAATGGCAACAAAAGCCAAAATTGACAAATGGGATCTAATTAAACCAAAGAGCTTCTGCACAGCAAAAGAAACTACCAGCAGAGTGAACAGGCAACCTACAGAATGGGAGAAAATTTTTACAATCTACCCATCTGACAAAGGGCTAATATCCAGCATCTACAAAGAACTCAAACAAATTTACAAGAAAAAATCATACAACTCCATCAAAAAGTGGGTGGAGGATATAAACATACACTTCTCAAAAGAAGACATTTATGCAGCCAACAGACACATGAAAAAATGTTCATCATCACTGGTCATCAGAGAAATGCAAATCAAAACCACAATGAGATACCATCTCACACCAGTTAGAATGGCGATCATTAAAAAGTCAGGAAACAACAGGTGCTGGAGAGGATGTGGAGAAATAGAAACATTTTTACATTGTTGTTGGGACTGTAAACCAGTTCAATCATTGTGGAAGACAGTGTGGCAATTCCTCAAGGATCTACAACTAGAAATACCATTTGGCCCAGCCATCCCATTACTGGGTATATACCCACAGGATTGTAAGTCATGGTACTATAAAGACACATGCACACGTATGTTTATTGCAGCACTATTCACAATAGCAAAGACTTGGAACCAACCCAAATGTCCATCAATGATAGACTGGATTAAGAAAATGTGGCACATATACACCATGGAATACTATGCATCCGTAAAAAGGATGAGTTCATGTCCTTTGTAGGGACATGGATGAAGCTGGAAACCATCATTCTGAGCAAACTATCACAAGGACAGAAAACTAAACACCACATGGTCTCACTCATAGTTGAGAATTGAACAATGAGAACACTTGGACACAGTGTGGGGAACATCACACACCAGGGCCTGTTGTGGGGTGGAGGAATGGGGGAGGGATAGCATTAGGAGATATACCTAATGTAAATGACGAGTTAATGGATGCAGCACACCAACATGGCACATGTATACATATGTAACAAACCTGCACGTTGTGCACACGTACCCTAGAACTTAAAGTAGAATTTAAAAAAAAAGTTACAGCCATACAATGGAATATTATTCAGCAATAAAAAGGAATGGAATACTGATACATTCTACAACATGGATAAACCTTGCCAAGTGAAGTAAGTCAGTCACAGAAAACCATATATTGTATGATTCCATTTATATGAAATGTCCAGAATAGGCAGTTCTAGAGGTAGAAAGTAGATTCGTGATTTCCTCAAGCTGGGCAGGGGGAGTTCGGGGAGAGACTGTTAATGGCCCTGGGGTTCCTTTTCAGGGTGATGAATGTGTTCTAAAATTGACTGTGGGATTGACTGCATAACTCTGTGAACATATTTAAAAGCATTTAAATGGGTGAATTGTATCATGTGTGAATGGTAACTTAATAAATCTGTTTCAACAACAACAAAAAATGAATGATTAGTGTGTTTCACACAGGGGCAGAAAGGAATGGGCCATCTACCCAAGTAGTTTGATTCACCAGGTTGGAAACACTCTGTGCAGAATCTACGAAGGGACATTTCTGAGCCTACTGAGGCCCATAAGGAAAAATAGAATATTCTGTGTTAAAAATGAGAAATAAGCAATCTTTGAAAATGCTGTATGATGGGTGGATTCATCTCACAGAATGGAACCTGTGTTTTGATTCACCAGGTTGGAAATACGCTTTTTGTAGAATCTACAAAGGGACATTTCTCAGCCCATTGAGAGCTATAAGAAAAACATCTAATATCCCGTGATAAAAACTAGAAGCAAGCTATCTGAAAATGCTTTGTGATGTGTGGATTCATCTTACAGAAAGGAACCTGTGTTTTGATTCACCAGGTTCGAAACACTCTTTTCGTAGAATCTAAGAAGGGGTATTTCTGAGACCATTGAGGCCTGTAAGGAAAAATCTAATAACGTGCAAAAAAAAAAAAAAATTAGAAACAAGCTATCTGTGAAAGTGCTTTGTGATGTGTGGATTCATCTCACAGAATGGAACCTGTGTTTTGATTCGCCAGGTTGGAAACACTCTTTTTGTAGAATCTACGAAGGGACAGTTCTGAGCCCACTGAGGCAGGAGTCAGGAGAGAGACCAGGAATGCCCAAGATGATGGTGGAGAGGAAGGCTAGGGCTGAATCAGAAAGGGCCATGTACGGCATACTGAGGAGTCTGGATTTAATCCGTAAGGAGGAATGTATTGAATGATTTACACAGGGGGTCAAGATGATCAGATTTGTGTGGCATATCTGGTCCCAATGGTGACCATCAATTAGATGGGACACAGAGACTGGGTTAATTTGCAGTAACCAGGCAAGTGGGATATGAAAGAGATATTTGGGAGAATGAATCAATAGGACATTGCTTGCAAAAAGTAACTTGACCTGACCATAGATTAGCAGCAGGTACTTTTTCACTCTCTGTAGAAACAAAATAGAATGATACTCCCTTTCATAGGGCACACTGAATTATTCACATTTCCAAGCCCTCACACCTTCACCTCCAGACTGCACTCTAGACATTGATCTATGAAAAGATCCAAAATTCTCTCTACTGCAGACACTGTCTGCGGTGTGGAGCCAGCTCTTTATCAGCCTGCATTTCAACGCTTGTCTTCTAAAAATAGAAAATGCTAATTCACACCTGGATACAATATCCTGGCTTCAGAAACTTGAGAGAGTAAAAACTTCCTAAGTAAATTAGGAAAAAGAAATAGTCAGTGCTAGAAACTAGGTAGCAAAGCAGTTGTTTAAAATAACTATCCTTGCTGGGCAGGGTGACTCACGCCTGTAATCCCAGCACTTTGGGAGGCTGAGGCAGGCAGATCGCTTGAGTTCAGGAGTTCGAGGCTAGCCTGGGCGACATGGCGAGACCCCCATCTCTACTAAAAATACAAAAATCAGCTGGGCATGGTGGCACATGCCTATAATCCCAGCTACATGGGAGGCTGAGGCACAGGAATCACTTGAACCCGGAAACAGAGGTTGTGGTGAGCCAAAATCACACCACTGCACTCCAGCCTGGGTGACGGAATGAGATTCTGTCTCAAAAAATTTTTTTTAAATTTTAAATAAAATAATTGTCCTCAAGTGTATAGAGATCTTTACACAGAAAAGGTTTTTTGAATTCCTACCCTGACTGAAAACAAAACAAACAAACAAAAAAGGCTTAAGCCAAACCATGTGGTCCTATAAGGAATAATTCCTGATATGGAAAATTATTTAACAGTGGAATGGATAATCCAAGCCAGTTTGGCAATTCCTTCTCCAGCCTTAAATGATAGATTTTTATTTTTTCTGGGAAGGCTTTGGTGTAGTCGTTTACCTTCAGGAGTGGTGCCAGCAGCTCGCGGGCAGGACAGCAAGAACTTTAGTGAAGGAGTGCCCAGAATCTTTCCTTCACCATTTCTTGCTCAGCCACAGTGCTCTGTCAAGAATATTCAGTTAGCTCTGATGATCTCTTTGAGTCAAGGGGTTCTGGCTATATCTCAGTGTGAAAACAGGAACAAAACTCCCTGTGCACTGTACATGCCATTGAGATACCTACCTTCCACTTTGGAGACAAAGCCCAGACTCCGCTTAAGGTCAGAGCAGATGGAGTGGAGACACCATCGGAATTTTGCATCGCAGCGATATTTGTTGGCACCGCACGTGTCATAGCAGACGTCCAGCTGGTTGCAGCACTTGGTCATTGCTGGAATGCCCAAGTCCATCTGGGGAAAAGGGAAGGAAGGGAAAAGAAGGGGAAGAAATGCCACGTTTAGACTAAGGACCTTAGGCAACCTTGCCCACCTTGTTATTAACTAGCCGGTTCTCACATTTCTATTGCATATCCCGATCAATTCAGAAACACCAATGACTCAGTAAAATGCCAACAGTCACAGGATTACAAGTTTTCATTGTTACTTAGTTATTAGTTCAATAAGCGATTCTGGCCCATTTTTCACCTTTTTTTTTTTTTTTTAGATGTTAGTAATTTTAAAATCCAGAGGCAGCTTACAGTAATGAAAATAGAGACCAGAAGGGTAGTCAAGAGAGCAGAGCCACAGGGCTTCTAAATGTAATTAACACTTAACATTCCCATATGAGATTTTGTGTGAGCAAAGGATTCTACGGCTAAGAAGCATAAAAAAATTCAGCCTCAGTTCATCAAGAGATCACCAGCATCCCAGACAGCACTATTTTAAGGGTGTGTATGTGTGAGTGTGTGTGGATGTGTTGGTAAGTAGAGTGGGTATAGAATACACAGCTCCTGATCACAAGAGGGCTGTAGTTAAAACACAACATCTCACACACACCCATGCTTACTAAGCAGCCTATAAACAACTGTAAATGGAGTGGCATAAACTGTGTAACTAAGTTCATAAAATGCCACATGTGTCTGGGCATGGTGGCTCACGACTGTAATCCCCGTCACCTTTGGGAGGCCGAGGTGGGTGTATCACTTGAGGTCAGGAGTTCGAGACCACCCTGGCCAACATGGTGAAACCCCGTTTCTACCAAAAATACAAAAATTAGCTGGGCATGGGGTATGCTTGTGTGTTTGCAGATTTCTATGATGTCAGCACTCCAAACATAGCCAGTTTGGCACTACTAACATGAAGTCAGCTGCTTGCAAAAGTCATGACAATATGCAACAGTCAGCTCTCACTGGCCAGCACCAGCTGGCTCTGGCACGTCACTGGAATGGTCCACTAATTTCAATAAGTCAAACCTGTCAGATCTATCTCAAATTAAGTTATGTCGTGATGTTCTAAGTCTCAGCTGACATTTTCAGTGGTGATTTCAAAGTTCTGATCCACTACCAAGGGTTTATCTGAGGGACAGCTGTCCCTGGGAAAAGGAAATCACATATCTTCTTTGAAAATTCTCTCCCTCATATCCAATTTAAAATACTGAATTGTATTGCTCAACTTTTTTCCAGAAACAATCACTTCCATCAAGGATAACTCTAGGATTGCTCTCAGTCAAAACCAATCAACCAAGAAGGTAATGCTGGCAGTACATACACTTTCTGGTACCTTGAGACCCAGGAAATAGGAGCCGCAGCCGTTGGGCTCTTGGGGCTTGTAGCCAGGTCTGGGCATCGGTGCCTTTCCTTGCAGGAGGAAGAAAGGAAAGCAAGAAGAAATATTTAGAAATCAAGCATTTGGGAACATTCATCAAATGAAAATTTTCTAAAAGCATATTTCACTTTTTCTTTAAAAGTCACTGTTCCTCACATCCAAATCAGGTGATGATGATGGTGATGTCACAGAAGAATAATGACTTTCAGACGACTTTGACTTTTTCTCCTAATCTCAAAAAATCTCATGAGGTTTTTTGAGACAGGTTCTCTTTCTGTCACCCAGGCTGGAGTACAGTGGTGTGATCTTGGCTTATTGCAACCTCTGCCTCCTGAGTTCAAGCAATTCTCCTGCCTCAGCCTCCCAAGTAGCTGGGATTACAGGTATATGCCACCATGCCCAGCTAATTTTTGTAATTTTAGAAGAGACCAATTTCACCATGTTGGCCAGGTTGGTCTCGAACTCCTGACCTCAAGTGATCCACCTGCCTCCGCCTCCCAAAGTGCTGGGATTACAGGCGTGAGCCACCACACCCAGTGAGCACTTATTTACTGACATTTCTAATGTTTTTTAAATGCATAACCTTGAAGATAAGGGCCATGGCAAAACCCAACTAAAGCTCAAGTTTCCTCATTCCTTAACCACTGCAAGATTTGGTTAAGGAGTTCGAGGCTAGCCACTCAAAGAACAAACAGAACACAACTTGATCGTACACTTAAGGAATCGGAATTGTAACAACACCACAAAAGGGTTTTAACTTGCAGGAAATTGAAGCAAGATTCCATAAACCTAGAGCATGATTGAGCAAAGAGCAAAGAAATCACCCCAATGTGATATCTTAGGCATTTATTTCATAGAAGTAAGCAGAAATGATCTGCACAGCTTTGAATTTCTGTTTTTTATGATCTTTCAAATGTGTAGAGAGAAGCTTTATCAGTTGTATCAACGGCAGTGCCCACAGGTAAAGATAACCTTGACCTGAGATGACCTCAGGACAGCCATCTGCAGTGGGTATTTTATCCCATTATCCAGATAAGAAACTCGGGCTAAGAGGTCACGTGACTTGCCTAACATCATAGAAAAAGTGAGGGAAATAGGATATAAAGTCAGATTTCATGTTTGTCTCCAAAACCCATGCTCCTTCACCACATCTCTGCCTCTTTTTAGGAGATACAAGACCTTAGAGTAAGGCATAAGACACTCTTTCTTTCTTTATCTTTCTTTCTTTTCTTTCTTTTTCTTTCTTTCTTTTCTTTCTTTCTCTCTCTCTTTCTTTCTCTTCTTCCTTGTTCTTCTCCTCCTCCTCCTCCTTCTTCTCCTTCCTTCCTTTTCTTCTTCTGCTTCTTTTTTTCTTTTCTTTCTTTCGTTCATTCATTCATTCTTTCTTTCCTTCCTTCCTTCAATATTCTCCTACCAGGTATTTATTTTTAATTATTTCGTATTATGA
Organism: Piliocolobus tephrosceles; assembly: GCF_002776525.5. Classification (NCBI taxonomy): domain Eukaryota; kingdom Metazoa; phylum Chordata; class Mammalia; order Primates; family Cercopithecidae; genus Piliocolobus; species Piliocolobus tephrosceles. The sequence continues at coordinate 69,318,873 of NC_045442.1, forward strand.
AATATTTCAAAACTGTTGAAAAGTCAGAGTAACAAACAACTCGTACCAAATGCACAAACATAATAAATGTTAACATTTGCCAAACTTGCTATAAATTTTTTTTTTAATTAAATGTGACAGTTAAAGTACAGGTTCAGGGTGCTGTTGAAGCCTCTTTGCACTCATCATTCTGTTTTAACTTTTAGACACTAAGTTTATGTTTTAAAGCCCTCACTTCGTATCATTCTGCAAAATTGTCTTGATTATGCTTGGACCTTTACTCTCACAAAGAATTTTGCAATTTTTTTTGAATTTGTAGAACCAACTTAGTAAATTCTGTAAGAAAGATGGTCAAGAGTTTTATTGAAAAATCCATTGAATGTATAGATTTGGAGACAGCTGCCTTTCTTAGGACACTCAGTCTTCCCAAATATAGACACGGTATAGTTCTCTGTTTACTTGTGTCTGCCTGTATGTCATTCAACAGAGCACTGCAATTTTCTCCATATGTGTATTATACTTTCTATATACCTATATTATTCAGATCCTTAAACAAGATTGAATATCTCATAAAAATCCGGAGCTAAGACTCATGCCTCTGGTATAGTAAATCTGCACTTTCCTAGAACCCAGGCTGCTTCCAGCTTTTCTACTCTACCAGCTCTAGAGTGTAGCCCTGGCTCTCACGGTCTAAGATGGCGCTTCAGCCAACATCCATATTACCTGTAACAGGACGGGAGGAGTTGGAAGGGTCCAGCCCCTCTCTTCAGTAAACACACTCCAGAATGTTATACACGTCACTTCCTCATACTTCCCTCTGGCCAGACCTTAATCAAATGGCAAAATCTGGTTGCAAAGGTGGGCTAGAAAATGAAGTGGGCAGCCATGAGCCCAGCTAAAACGTGGAAAGAGGGGCTTGATACTGTAGAAAGGAGGAAGAATGGATATTAGGGGACACTAAGCAGTTTCTGCCACACTTTGGGTATTTGTTGCTGTGATACTTGTGGTTATAACATTGTGGTCCAAGATGACTTCCAATGATCCCCACCTCCTGGTATTCACCTCCTTGTATATAGTCCCAGCAGTGGTCTGTGTGACCAAGATAATACTGCAGACATGGAGGTGTGTTCCTCCTAAGACTAAGCTATAAAAGACCACGATTTCTGTCTTAGGCTCTTACTCTCCCTCTCTCACCGTTCACTCTAGAGGAAGTTATGTCATGAACAGTCCCATGGAAAGACCCATCTGGCAAAGAACTAAAACCTCCTGCCAATAGCCACATGAATTTAACAAGAGATCCTCCAGCCCCAGCTGAATCTCCAGAGATGGCAGCATCAGCTGGGCAACATGACCTCAACCTTATGAGAAAATGACCCAGAATTGCCCAGCAAAGCCACTCCAGGATCCCTGACCCTTAGCAACTGTGTGATATAATCTTTGCTACTGTAAGCTGCTAAGCTTCGAGGTACCTTGTTGCTCAATAATATATAACTGTTTCAGTTGCCATTATGATTTTTTTTTTCTTTTTTTTGAGACGGAATCTCACTCTGTCGCCCAGGCTGGAGTGCAGTGGTGCAATCTTGGCTCACTGTAGTCTCTGCCTCCCAAGTTCAAGTGATTCTTCTGCCTCAGCCTCCTGAGTACCTGGGGTTACAGTCGCACACCACCACACCCAGCTACTTTTTGTATTTTTGGTAGAGATTGGGTTTCACTATGTTGGCCAACCTGGTCTTGAACTCCTGGCCTCAAGTGATCCACCCACCTTGGCCTCCCAAAGTGCTGGGATTACAGGTGTGAGCCACCTTGCCTGGCCTGCCATTATGATTTTAATCTCTTTGTTATATTTTTTTCTATGACAGCTTTATTGAGCTATAATTCATATATCATATACATTCACTCATTTAATGTGTACGATTCAATGGTTTTGGCATATCCACAGAGTTGTCCAGTCAACACCATAATCTAATTTTAGAACATTATAATCTCAAAAAGAAACCCCGTACCCATTAGTCACCACTCCCACTTCCCTACCCCCAGCCCTAGGCAACTCCTTCACATGAATTAAATCACACAACAGGTGGCCTTTAGTGTCTGGCTTCTTTCACTCAGCATAATGTTTTCTCGTTTCATACATGTTGTAGTATGTATCAGTACTTAAGTTATTTTTATTGCCAGAAAAACCTTCCATTGTATAGGCATACCACATTTTGTTTACCCATTCATCGGTTAACAGACATTTGCGCTGTTTTCACCCTTTAGCTATTATGAATAATACTGCTACTAATATTTGTAGACAGGTTTTTGTGTGGACATGTGTTTCATTTCTCCATAAGAATAGGATTGCTGGGTCATATGGTAACTCTGTTGAACATTTTAAGGAATTGCCACACTGTTTTCCAAAGTGGCTGCACCACATTCCCACCAGCAATGCATGAGGGTTCCAGTTTCTCCACATCCTCACTAACACTAGCTATTGTCTGTCTTTTTTATTGTAGCCATCCTGGCGGGAGTGAGGTGGTGTTTCACGGTAGTTTTGATTTGCATTTCTCTAATGATTATGTTGAGCATCTTTTTATGTGCTATTGGCCATTCATATAAATTCTTTTGGAAAATGTCTTTTTAAAGCCTCTACCTACTCTATAATTGAGTTATTTATCTTTTTACTGTTGAGTTGTAAGTGTTTTTTATGTATTTTGGAAGCAAGTGCCTTGTCAAATCTGCAAATATTTTCTCCCATTCTGTGGGCTGTCTTTTCACTTTTTTGATGGTGTAACTATTTATTTGTTTTTCTTCTTCTTCTTCTTCTTCTTTTTTAAGAGATGGGGTCTCGCTGTGTCACCCAGGTTGGAGTGCAGTGGCACAATCATAGCTCACTGCAGCTTCAAGCTCCCTGGTTCAAGTGATCCTCCTGCCTCAGCTGTCCACGCTATGACTGCAGGTGCATGCCATCATGCATGGCTAACTTGTAAATTTTTTTATAGAGATGGGGTCTTGCTATGTTGCCCAGGCTGGTCTTAAACTCCTAGGCGCAAGCAGCTCTCCAACCTCAGCTTAATGAGCTGCTAGAATTACAGGCATGAGCCACTGTGCCCTGCCTCTTTTCATTTTCTTTTTTTCTTTTCTTTTTTGAAACAGGGTCTCTCACTCTGTCACCCAGGCTGGAGTGCAGTGGTGTGATCTTCGCACACTACAGCCTCAATCTCCCAGGCCCAAGCAAGCCTCCCACTTCAGCCTCCCTAGTAGCTGGGACTACAAGTGCTATCACTGCACCTGGCTAATTTTTGTATTTCTTTGTGGAGATGGGGTTTTGCTATATTGCCCAAGCTAGTCTTGAATTCCCAGACTGAAGCTATCCACCCATCTTGGCTTTCCAAAGGGCTGAGATTATAGGCCTGAGCCACAGCATCCAGCCTTCTTTTTCTTATTGAGGTGAAATTCAGATAACATAAAATTAACCATCTTAAAGTGTGCAATTAAATATATTCACAATGTTGTACAACCATCACCTTTAACTAGTTCAAAAACATTTTCATCACCCCCAAGGTAGACCTTGTGCCCACTCAGCAGTCATTCTCTGTCTCAGGCAGTTTGGATGCTATAACAAAAATACCACAGACTGGATGGCTTACACAGCGGAAATTTATTCCTCACAGTGCTGAAGGCTGGGAATTCCAAAATCAGGATGCCAGTGCATTCCACGTCTGGTGAGGGCCTTCTTCCCGGCTTGCAGATGGCCTTGTCTTCTCTTCTTTCTCTTTCTCTTCTTACGAGGACACTAGTCTCATCATGGTGGCCCCACACTCAAGACAGCATCTCAGCTCACTGCAACCTCCGCCTCCTGGGTTCAAGCCATTCTCCTGCCTCAGCCTCCGGAGTAGCTGGGATTACAGGTGCCTGCCACCACGCCTGGCTAAGTTTTTGTATTTTTAATAGAGACAGGGTTTCGCCATGTTGTCCAGGCTAGTCTTGAACGCCTGACCTTAAGTGATCTGCCCTCCTTGGCCTCCCAAAGTGCCAAGTTTACAGGCGTGAGTCACCGCGCCTAGCCAGAGAATGAAACATCTTTTTCACAACTTTGCTGAAAAGGGCATTCGCTACAGACTTGGCTTGGTTTCTTGGGTTACCCTCTGCCTTTTTGCCCTTGATAACTCACAGAAGATAAAACTCTGCTATTCTAGTTTGAAAGATACCGGAATGGAATTCCTATCCAGCCTGCAGCTGATGATGGTTATTTTTATTTTATTTAATGTTTTATGTTAATGCAGAAATTCTGTTTAGAAATGAAGCTGAAAGTATAAGTTCTAAGACAAAAGGTAATGGTTTCAGTCTAGGCAAAAACAGAAATCATTCAAGGATATCATATCCTCAAATTATCGTTTGAGGAGCTTATGGTTGATGTTTTAAGTCTAGGCATTAATAATGTATCATATCCACAGATGTTTTATTTTCTGGCTGGAGCTGTTTATAGGAGTGAGAGGCCGACAACTTGATCCTGTTCAAATTCATATTTTAGTGTTCATAAAAAAAGTTTTATTGGAACACAGCCACACTCATGATTTAGCTCTGGCTGCTTTCACAGAAAAAAACAGCAGAAGACTGTTCTAATCTTGATGTGAGGATGGTTTTCTAATCAAGACATAAAATTCAGAAGCCATAAAGAAAGAGACTGACAGATTTGATCTTATAAAACTTAAAAGCTTCTGAATAAAGTGAAATACCATAAAAGTCTTAAAAGACAAACTGGAGGGAGATTGAGGAGAGTTAGCCAAGAATCCAAGAGCTCTGCCTGCCAGTGGTGGACACTGCCTCCTGAGCCCACCCTTTTATCTCTGTCACTGGAAAGAGCAGCACAAACTTTCAGGGCTTTGTGTCCCAGGGCAAGAGTTTTGTCTTCCCGGGAGGGTGCGTCCATCCTCTCCACCGGGCTGGTTCCCCGGGAGGTGCTGGCAGGGAATGAGTACGCTTTATTGAAAGGTACATCTGCAGCAAACCACTGTGGCACACATTTGCCTGTGTAACCAAACTGCACATCCTGCACATGTACCCCAGAACTTAAAAATCAACATTAAAAAAAGGATTAACATTTATATTTCCAAAAGAAATTCACGGGAGTGATTTTTTCCTCTCTGGCAGCAATAGTTCTTATCACTCTTCTTTTAAATTTTGCCACTCTGTTGGCTAAAAGTGGCATCTCGTTACTTTAATTTGTGGGCCCCTGATCAATACTGAATTCAACCATATTATTTGTATGCAAACCATTTAGTTTTTCTTTTCTGTCAATTGCCTATTTCCATTCTTTGCTCATTTTTCTTTTAGACCTTTCGCCTATTTCTTCACAGTTCGTAAGAACCTTTTTGTAGTATACATATTATGTCTTTGTCATTTGCTTTACAATTTTCCACTTAATAGTATGATTTTTCTATTAATGTTGTATTGTTATAAAGAACAGATAATGATGCCAAATGAATAATAAGGGTATTTACTAAACTATTATAGGCATGGCTTCATCAACAATCCCAACTAGCTGTCTCAAACATGAGAAAAAATAATTTCCAGGCGGGGAGCGGTGGCTCACACCTGTAATCCCAGCACTTTAGGAAGCCCAGCAGGGGGATCACCTGAGGTCATGAGTTCGAGACCAGTCTGGCCAACATGGTGAAACCCCGTCACTACTAAAAATACAAAGTAGCTGGGCGTGGTGGCGCATGCCTGTAATCCCAGCTACACCAAGAGGCTGATGCAGGAGAATCACTTGAACCCAGAAGGTGGAGATTGCAGAGAGCCGAGATGGTGCCACTGCACTCCAGCCTGGGTGGCAGAGGGAGACTCCATCTCAAGAAAAACAAACTTCCAGAAAAAAAAAAGAAAGAAAAGTATGTCTTCCTTCCTCGCAGAAACACTCAGATGCAACGTGACTAATACATCAAAGGAACACAGCAGGACAGAGGCAATTCTCCTGAAGAGAAGAACTCTGTATTTCAGTTGCGAAAACAGATTAAGTTACTGCATAAGGTAGGGTGACCAACTTGCCCTGGTTTGCCTGGTACCATCCCAGTGTTAGTACTGAAAGTCCCACATCCCAGGAGCATCTCCCCTACTCCCTGAGTCCCCAGCAGACTAGGAGGTCAGTCACCCAAAAACAAGAATAATCTGTTTGCCTCTAAGCCAACAGAAAACAGTGGCTGTTTTCTTTTTTTGGGCTCTGGATCCCCTGGAGAATCTGATGAAGTCTGTGAGTTATTTCCCTGGAAAAAGATACAAACTCACAGGTTTATCAAATTTTGCTGTAAAACTTCAGATAAAAATTCTCTTTAAAAAATAGACTGATATTTATTTTTATTTATTTATTTGTTTATTTTTGAAACTTAATCTCGCTCTGTTGCCCAGGCTGGAGTATAGTGGCGTGATCTCGGCTCACTGTAACCTCCGCCTCCCAGGTTCAAGTGATTCTCCTGCCTCACCCTCCCAAGTAGCTAGGATTACAGGTCACGCCACCACACTCGGCTAATTTTTGTATTTTTAGTACAGATGGGGTTTCACCATGTTGGCCAGGTTGGTCTCAAACTCCTGACTTCAAATGATCCACCTGCCTCAGCCTCCTAAAGTGCTGGGATTACAATAGACTGATGGTTAAAGAAACTTTTAAGATACATTTACTCTTGGAACTAAATCCAGGAAGAAATTCATTTTCAGGATCTTTTATTAAAGTGTGAAAGCGTGAACAGCATCATCGTAGAAACTCTGCTCCATTGACCCAGCTCCAGAGACCTTCGTGAAGCAGATAACTCTCCAGTCGTTTTTCCCTCGAGGGACTTCTTCCAGAAGCTGAGAGGCTGTTGTCTAGCCACTGGGATTTCTGGGATTTTTCATTTTTATGTTGAAAGAGAACTGGAAGAATCTGAATGCAATTAACCTGTTCACTAGACTGCCTTTCTCATAACGTTTATAAAATTTGTTTGGTACCTACCATGCTCTCTATATACTACTGATTCTTTATGTATATTATCTTTAATTCTCACAACACCTTTGCAAGGTGGGTATTAGTAACATTATTTTTACATATTTGAGGAAACTAAGGTTGAGAGAGTCAGATAACTCACCCAAGGTCACCAGCAATGGGATATTTTCCCCTAAATTCAAATCCATGATTTTTCCATTACTATGCTTATTTCTCAAAGTCTGGTTCAAAGACTACCCACTAAAAGTGCAGTTCCAGCTGGGCGAGGTGGCTCACATCTGTAATCCCAGCACTTTGGGAGGCCGAGGAGGGTGGATCACGAGATCGGGAGATCAAGACCATCCTGGCTCACGGTGAAATCCCGTCTCTACTAAAAATACAAAAAATTAGCTGGGCGTGGTGGTGGTGCACTCCAGCCTGGGCAATACAGTGAGACTCTGTCTCAAAAAAAAAAAAAAAAAAGTGCAGTTCCAAGGTCCCTCCACAGACCTACTGCATCAGAATCTCTGGAGGTGGAAAAGGGTATCTACATTTTGGAAACGATTCTCAAGGAAATCTTGTTTGCATTGGTACAGAGTCCTTTTTTTTTTTTTTTTTTCAGACGGAGTCTCGCTCTGTCACCCAGGCTGGAGTGCGGTGGCACGATCTCGGCTCACTGCAAGCTCTGCCTCCTGGGTTCACGCCATTCTCCTGCCTCAGCCTCCCGAGTAGCTGGGACTACAGGCGCCCGCCACCATGCCCAGCTAATTTTTTGTATTTTTAGTAGAGACGGGGTTTCACCATGTTAGCCAGGATGGTCTAGATCTCCTGACCTCGTGATCCGCCCACCTCGGCCTCCCTCCCAAAGTGCTGGCATTACAGGCGTGAGCCACCACGCCCGGCTGGTACAGACTCCTTAATGACAGCTGTGCTAGGTATGCCATTGACACACGCTGGATCTTGTCATATTTATAGCCCACTTGTTTGATAAGTACAGATTTTGTGTGTTGGCACAAGAACAAATTACTTTAGATATGAGAAGCACGGAAAACAATGTTGACATGCTATCGTGGGCTACCAGGATACATACACAGTTTTATCTGCCTGCATAATTTAACCTGTGGGCTGAAGTTCTCTAAGAATGACGTCATAGAATGGCACTCCTTTACCTTGGCTGTGCTTTGCAATCACTTGGGAAAAATGTTAAACTACTGATGTCTGGGACCAACCCACAGAAATACTAATATAATTGATTTGGTGCCAGGTGTTGTTAAAGCCCCTCAGGTGATCTGAAGTGTACCCAACTTAGAAAGCCATTGTTTTAAATAGTAGTTAGTACCTATCAAAGGTAAAATCTGGCTGGTGCTGTGGCTCACGCCTATAATCCCAGCAATTTGGGAGGCCAAGTTGGGAGGATTGCTTGAACCCTGGAGTTGGAGACCAGCCTGGGTAAGATGGTGAGACTCGCTTCTCTACAAAAAGTTACAACATTATCTGGGCATGGTGGCGCATACTTGTAGCCCAAGCTAACTGGGAGGCTGAGGCAGGAGGATCTCCTAAGCCCAGAAACTCTTACTAATCAGAAACACCTGGAGTGGGGCCTGGCGACCTATTTAAATCAGCCCTCCAGGTGCTTCAGTGCACAGGCGAGTTTGAGAATCACTACTTAAAAAACAAGCACGGTGCATGAGAGCTGTGTCACAGAGCAAACTACAAAAGAGCAGACTCGTTAGTAGGTGTTGTCTGTTCCAAAGATTGCTCGATTCACAATCAATTTGAGAAGATATGTTGTACTCTTGGGCACAGCCGACAGGTTTTTGGCTCCACTGGGTTCCAAGGTAAGGAGGCGTAGCCCCCTATTTTTCTAAGTGTTTTTCAGGCCTCTCATTGAGCAGGCTGTTTTACACAAAGTGAGAAGAGCTATTTGCCTTCCTCTTCTATTTACTCTTCCCATCCCCCACCAGTTGCTGCTGGCGTCCACCCTGCCTAGCCAGAGGCTCTGCAACTAAAATTTGCTGAAGTCTTTTAATGCTATTTTGCTAGAGAAGGAAGAAGAGGGTTTGGTTCTTGATTTCCTAATAAAAATTCCTGCTGTTACCTATTTGCTGAACCACAGATACTAGTCTTGTGTTGCCTTTAGGAAGGAAAACACCTGTGTTGATTCCAATGTCTGAAGTGAGTCAACCCCTTCCCTGCCCCATCTGTGCAAACGAGGTGAGCATAATCCAGTGGCAAGGCCTCTGCGTTGATCTAACTGCCTTGGACAAAGACATGGTTTTAGGGCCAGGTGGGTCCTAACAGACCAGGCATTTTTCTCTGTGAAGCTTTCACAAAGAAGCTGCAGTATAGGTGGTTAAACCATAGATTTTAACCATAGATGGTTAAACTATCTATGCTGCAAAACTTTGGGTCCTGATGCAATGATTAACCATTACCTCCTAGTCACTGTTAGTGTATAAGGAAGCGATTTTCCCCACTCAAAAACGAATAGAGAGACTTATGGGGTGAATCTGGGAAGTTTGTAGTTTTTTCGTGCATCTCTTGAAAGCTTTTTCTCTGTTATTTGGAGAAAATATTTCTCAAATGTTTTTTCCTGTTAGGCTAAACTGACAATTTTCATTTCTAATCCCATGATGAGATAGTTGACAAATTAAACAATAAAACTAATGCTACCCGTGACCTGAGACTGTGTATGCTTTCATGAGCATTGGCAATTACAAGGTGCCACCCAGCTTCAGGGCCTGGGGCTCCACATTTTGCTCCCATTACATTAATTTCCAGGGCCCGGTGAAGGAAGCACTGGTGCCAGGGACTCCGTGCCGGCAGTCAGGGGTGCACCTTAGCTCCTGTGTACCCCAGTCCTACTCAGGCAAGGTAGGGGAAGTGCTCCTGCCAGCTCACAATTCTACATCTGGCACCAAGCCCAGGGGACAGCCCTTGGGATCCCTGGTGAGCCACGAACCCTTCCTCTCCACAGCAGGCCTGTCATTGCCGAGGCCACAGGCAGGGACAGCTCCCTTGGGAAAGTCTAGCAAATTGATGCCAGTCAGGGACGGAGAGCTGGGAGGACGGTGTGAACTGCAGCAGCGGGGAGGGAGAATTTGTTTCCAAGCTCAGCACAGAGCAACTGAAGAGGCAGTTTTGCCCCGTGGCAGATTTTTCTCTCCATGTTCAGCTTCAGTTTTCATCCCTGGGAACTCCTCACAGAGACCTCTCACACCCACCCTCCTTCTTCCCACCCCAGGTACCCTTTTCCTAAGAACAGCCTCACAACAAACTCATAAAATGGCCCAGAGAAGGTTACCCAGATATAATACAGGAAGCTCAGTGAAATGTGAGTTTGAGATAATGAAGAATTTGTCAGGGTAAGTATGTTCCAGATATTTCACTGGACATACTTATACTAATGACTTATTTGTTGTTCGTTTGGATTTCACATTTCACTGGGTGTCCTACATTTTTATCTGCTAAATCTGGCAGCTCTAAATGGTTACCAGGAAAAAGTCCAAGACAGATCGTGGCCTCTCTGGGGCTGCCCATAGGTCCACCAGCGACAGTTTTCACAGAAAGAGAAACCGCACACTCACCATATCGGCACCTGTACTGACAGACTCCATTCTTCCCTCCCAGCAGCTCCAGAAAAGAATCGAAGTAGCTGTTGACAGATTCAAAGCTTCCCCGGAGGTGCCGAAGGCCCCAGTCTGAATAGGACTCCTCTGCATCAGGGCTCGTGTCACTCTGAGCCAGGCCAACCCCAAGGCTGAGCCACAAAACCAAGAAGCCACTGGCCAGCTTCATCCTGCAGCCAGGTAGGTACTGGGTTCTCTCCTCAAACCCCAGCCAGTGTCCCAGAAGTCCAGGGACAAACCCCCTACCAGATGTCACGCAGGACTGGGAAAGGGATTATCTGGAACATTCAATCTGTCTGTTCCCCAGAGGTGGACTTTAAACATAGCTACGGAGGTTGGGATGAGATCAGGGCAATTAGAAAGAGGGCAAAGGTTAGGGAGTGGGAGGGCCAGGGAGAGAGAACTCTTCAAAGTGGATTCTGCCACCCTGGAGGAGGGAGATGTTGACCAACTTCGAGGACACAGAAACGGTGAAGCATTCAGAGTTCTACCCCCACCAGCCTGTTAACCTATTGATCAGTTACAAGTGTGGCTCTTCAGGGCCAGCTTCTTGGTAGAAGAGCTTGCCTGAAGGTCCTAGCCGCACCCCTCAGCCAGCTACCGACACAGTCTCCAAGGAGAGTCAGGAGGATGTGTAAAGGGCTCATGAAAGCCCCAGTGATAGGGATTAATAGTCACTTTACCAAGGGTCACAATATTGTCAGAGTTTGTACCAAGTGTGTGTTAAGTAGAAGTTCAGATGTGAGACCCCAGCTTCTGCTTTGGAACCCACCTGGCTCTCAGACCCATAAATCCTCTAATTTGGCAGAGCTCCCAGATGCAGCCATCTGAGTGCAGGGACAGTTTTGCTTCTATTTACAGCAGTGTCTCTGTTTACACTCAGCAATACTGAATCGTAAGACAAGATCTACAGATGGCCCAAGGACGATTCTGGGGGCACTCTGCTCTCCTGCTGGTGTTTTTCCTTTGAGTTACTTAAAAGTCAGAGGGTTTATCAAATAGTGTATTTGACAGTTTAGGCTTTTAAGACTGTTGACTGAAGTCTAGTGTTTTGGCATCATTTTCAGTTTAGACTCTGCTTTTAGTCGTGTGAAGAAATGCCATCTATAAAATCACTAGTCTAGGGCCAGGCATGGTGGTGCATGCCTGTAATCCCAGCATTCTGGGAGGCCGAGGCATGTGGATCACCTGAGTTCAGGAGTTTGAGACCAGCCTGGCCAACATGGCGAAACCCTGTCTCTACTAAAAATACAAAAATTAGCCGGGCGAGGTAGTGGCTGCCTGTAATCCCAGCTTCTAGGAAGGCTAAGGCAGGAGAATCGCTTGAACCCAGGAGGCGGAGGTTGCAGTGAGCCAAAAACACGCCATTGCACTCCAGCATAGGCGACAAGAGCAAAACTCTATCTCAAAATAATAATAATAATAAAATAATCACCAGTCTATAAAAATGATACCTTTATGGACCACATGAATCATTTAGCTCCTCTCTCAAATGTTGGTCTGGAAAGCCCCATGGAAAATAATGAATTAAATGAATTAATTTCTTCATTTCCAGTAAATGTGTTTGGCTAAAGAGTCAGACTCCAGGAAGGGCAGTGGTTAAAAATTATTCACAGTCACAACAATGCCACCCAATATTTTAAAGCATCTATACTTTTTCAAACCACTTTCATACATACACACATACACAGAGAGACACAGAGACATACATATGCACAAATGTTCACGCAGGGTAAATATTCCCATTTGGGAGGTGAGAAAACTGGTGCAGAGGGTAAGTGACTTGATCAAAGCTGGACAGGCTATCAATGGGTAAGCTGGCACCAGGGCCAGCTACATAATTTGTGGGGCTTCGCCAAAACAAAACTGCAAATACAGAGCTCCTTTTCCAAAAGCAGAGGAACGTGCCATTAAAATACTAACTATAGGCTGGGCATGGTGGCTCACACCTGTAATCCCAGCACTCTGGAAGGCCGAGGCAGGTGAATTGTCTGAGGTCAGGGGTTCGAGACCAGTCTGGCCAACATGGTGAAACCCTGTCTCTATTAAAAATACAAAAAGATTAGCCAGGCGTGGTGGTGTGCGCCTGTAATCCCAGCTACTTAGGGAGCTGAGGCAGGGGAATTGCTTGAACCGAGGAAGTAGAGGTTGCAGTGAGCCAAGATCATGCCACTGCACTCAAGCCTGGGTGACAGAGTAAGACCCTGTCTCAAAATAATAATAATAATAGTAATAATAGTTTTATTTATGTTGCTAGGATTGAGGTACAAGTATATTTCTTTGGAATTATAGTTTTTTTTGAGACAGAGTATCACCCTATCATCCAGGCTACAGTGCAGTGGCACAATCTTGGCTCACTGCAACCTCCATCTCCTGGGTGCAAGCGATTCTCCTGCCTCAGCCTCCCAAGTAGCTGGGATTATGGGCACCCACCACCATGCCCAGCTAATTTTTGTATTTTTAGTAGAGACAAGGTTTTACCATGTTGGCCAGGCTGGTCTTGAACTCCTGACCTCAAGTGATCCACCCATCTCAGCCTCCCAAAGTGCTGGGATTACAGGCATGAGCCACCGTGCCTGGCCTGGAATTATAGATCTTCTGTGTTGGCAAGAATATGAAAGTTAATCTCGTCCAGCAGGTCTTCTAATACTTGAATCACCTCTATGCTCATCAGCTTTCTTGGTAGCTTCAGAGTTAGCTATTACATTTTTAATATGTAAGGAGGGAATGATTATGTTTTAGTTTGAAAATTTAAACATGCTTTTTTTTTTTTTGAGACAGGGTCTCACTTAGTCACCTGGAGACAGTGGCTTGATCATGGCTCACTGCAGCCTTCACCTCCTGGGTGAAGCAAAGCTTTCTCTTAATAAAAAGAAAATTTAGCCTATCGTGACTCCCAGTGTTTTTCTCAAAATTGTAAAGAAAGAAGCAAATGGATTTCTAGAGAAAGAATATAGCACATTCCCTTCCTGAGTTGTTTCTGCCTAGACTCTAACGTTTGACTTCTGCAGTTGCTGACATACCATCGTTATGATGAGAGATGTTGTCAGTTTTGAATGAGAAACAGAAGAATATCATTGGAACATGTAAAGAAGAATTGAGCCTTACTTATTTACAAGATGCTTTTCTCTATGTGACAACCAGCATTCACTACCTAAATTAATAGCATATTTTAGAAATCAGCCTCTTTATATCATGGGTTTTCTAACTCAACAACTTGGTTAGGAACTTAGTGAAGAGAACAGGGTATTTCTGAATGTCAGTCTCACGAATTCTAGCTACACTTTCCATCTGTTTTCATCAAATTCTTGGGTTCCAAATGTCTTCGTTCTTTCACAAAGTTTTCCTCCCTCTTTTATTTCCATATAGAAGTTTTTGGAATACCCTTACTTTATGTCTGAGAAAGGATGAAAAGTAATGAGACCAATTTCATCAATAATATATATGCTAATGAACACTGACCTTCAAAGTTAGTTAAAACTTGTCTCGGGGGCCCAGTGTTGTCATTGTTAAAAATAGCTCAAAAAGGTTTCGGAACTGCTTTAGGAGCCACATAGCCTGTTCCATGGCACTGGGGCTAGATCGGTTGTTCTAAACCTTGTTTCACATTAGGATCACACAGGGAGCTTTAAAAATATGATGTCCAGGCCCGCCCCTAGAAATTCTGATTAATTTATATGGGATTTGATTTATTTTGAGTTAATTTTTGTATGTGGTGTAAGGTAAGGTATCGAATTCATTGTTTTTCATGTGGATATCCAGTTTTCTTAGTACCATTTGTTGAAGAGACTATCCTTTCCACCATCAAAGTCTTGGCATCCTTGTCAAAATCATTTAACCATATTTGTATGGGCTCTTTTTTCCATTCCATTGGTCTGTATGTCTGTGTATAAGCCAATACCATACTGTTTTGATTAGCTCTGTATCAAATTTTAGTGTTTTATGTTTATTTTTTGTAGGTACATAGTAGGTGTATATAATTATGGAATACATGAGATACTTTGATACAGGCATGCAATGCATAGTAATCACATCATGGAAAATGGAGTATCCATCCCCTCAAGCATTTATCTTTGGTGTTACAAGCGATCCAATCATACTGTTTTAGTTAAAGTGTACAATTAAATTATGATGGACTAAAGTCACCCTATGGTGCTATCAAATACTTTGTCTTATTCTTTCTAGCTATTTTTTTGTACCCATTAACCATCCCCACTTCCTTGCTATGCCCACTACCTTTCCCAGCTTCTGGTAACCATCCTTCTACTCTCTATCTCCATGAATTCAGTTGTTTTTATTTTTAGATCCCACAAATAAGTGAGAACATATAAAGTTTGTCTTTCTATGCCTGGCTTATTTCACTTAACAAACATAATGATCTCCAATTTTATCCATGTTGTGGCAAATGACAGGATCTCATTCTTTTTTATGGCTGAATAGTGTTCTGTATATATGTATTGTATTTTCTTATCCATTCTTCTGTTGATGGACACTTAGTTGCTTCCAAATCTTAGCTATTATGAACAGTGCTGCAAAAAAACAGGAGTACAGATATCTCTTCAATATACTGATTTCCTTTCTTTTAGGTTTGTACCCAGCAGTGGGATGAATGGATCATGTGGTAGTTCTATTTTTAGGTTTTTGTTTGTTTGTTTGTTTGTTTTGGGGAAACCTCCAAAGTGTTTTCCATAGTAGTTGTACTAATTTACATTCCCACCAACAGTGTACGAGGATTCCTTTTTCTCTGTATGCTCGCCAGCATTTGCTATTGCCTGTCTTTGGATAAAAGCCATTTTAGCTGGGATTAGATATCTCTTTGCAGTTTTTATTTGCATTCTCTGATGATGTTGAGAACCTTTTCATATACCTCTTTGCCATTCATGTATCTTCTTTTGAGAAATGGCTATTCAGAATTTTTCTATTTTTTAAATTGAATCATTCACTTCCTCCCCTCCCCACCCACCCCAGGGAGTTGTTTGAGTTCCTTATATATTCTGGTTATTAATCCCTTGTCAGCAGAGTAGTTTGCAAATATTTTCTCCAATTCTGTAGGTTGGTTCTTTGCTTTGTTGATTGTTTTCTTTGCTGCGCAGAAGTTTTTTGTTGTTTTTGTTTTTTACCTTGATATGATCTAATTTGCTCATTTTTGCTTTGGTTGCCTGTGCTTGCAGGGTATCACTCCAGACCAATGTCCTGGAGAGTTTTCCTGATGTTTTCTTATAGTCATTTCATAGTTTGAGGCTTATATTTAAGTCTTTAATCCATTTTAGTTTGAGTTTTGCATGTGGTAAGAGACAGGAGTCAAGTTCTTCTGCAATTCTTCTGCATATGGATATCCAGTTTGCCCAGCACCATTTATTGAAGAGACTTTCTTTTCCCCAATGAATGTTTTTGGCACCTTTGTCAAAAATGATTTCACTATAGGTATGTGGATTCGTTTCTGGATTCTCTATTCTGTTCCATTGGTTTATATGTCTGTTTTTATGACAGTACCATGCTGTTTTGGTTAGCATAACTCTGTAGTATAATTTGAAATTAGGTAAAGTGATTCCTCCAGTTTTGTTCTTTTTGTTCAGGATAGCTTTGGCTATACTGGGTCAAATTTTAGGATTGTTTATTCTACTTCTGTGAAGAATGTCATTGGTATTTTGATAGTGATTGCATTAACTCTGTAGATTGCTTTGGATAGTAATGGGCATTTTAACAATATTGATTCTTCCAATCCATGAACATGGAATATTTTTCCATTTTTTGGGGTGTCCTCTTCAATTTCTTTCATCAGTATTTAATAGTTTTTCTTTTAGAGATCTCTCACTTCTTTGGTTAATTCCTAGGTATTTAATTTTATTTGGGGCTATTGTAAATGGGATTACTTTTTAAATTTCTTTTTCAGATTGTTCACTGTTGGCATACAGAAATACTACTGATTTTTGTATATTGAATTTGTATCCCACAGCTTTACTAAATTTGTCAGTTCTAATAGTGTTTTGGTGGAGTCTTTAGGTCTTCCCAAATATAAGATCATATCATCTGCAAACAAGGATAAAATGACTTCTTCCTTTCTAATTTGGAGGCCCATTATTTCTATCTCTTGTCTTATTGCTCTAGGTAGGACTTCCAGTACTATATTGAATAACAGTGATGAAAGTGGGCATCCTTATCATACTCCATATCTTAAAGGAAAGGTTTTCAGTCTTTCCCCATTCAGTATGATACTAGCTGTGGGTCTATCATATATGGCTATTATTGTGTTGAGGTATGTTCCTTCTATCCCCAGTTTTTTTGTTTGTTTGTTTGTTTGTTTGTTTGTTGGGGTTTCTTTTTAGGATTTTTATCACTAAGATATGTTGAATTTTATCAGATGCTTTTTCAGCATTAATTGAAATGATCATACAATTTTTGTCCTTCATTCTGTTGATATGATGTATTACATTGATTGATTTACGTATATCGACCCATCTTTGCATCCCTGGGATGAATCCCAATTGGTCATGATGAATGATCTTTTAAATGTATTGTTGAATTTGGTTTGCTAGTTTTTTGTTGAGGATGTTTGTATCAATATTCATCAGAGATATTGGCCTATAGTTGTTTTTTTTTTTTTTTTTTTTAATGTTTTTGTCTGGTTTTGGTATCAGGGTAATACTGGCCTTATAGAATAAATTTGGAAGTATTCCTTCTTCCAGTGTTTTTTAGAATAGTTAACGTAGAATTGGTACTAATTCTTCTTTAAATGTTTGGTAGAATTCATCAGTGAAGCCATCAGGTCTCAAGCTTTTCTTTACTGGGAGACTTTATTGCGGCTTCGATCTTGTTACTTGTTATTGGTCTGTTCAGGTTTTGGATTTCTTCATGGTTCAATCTTGGTAGGTTATATGTGTCTATGAATTTATCCATTTCTTCTAGATTTTTCAATTTGTTGGCATACAGTTGCTCATAGTAGCCATTAATGATCCTTTGAATTTCTGCAGAATCAGTTGTAATGTCTTTTTTAGCTCTGATTATTTATTTGGATCTTCTTTCTTTTTTTCTTAGTCTGTTTAAAGGTTTGTAAGTTTTATTTATCTGTCTAAAGGTTTGTAAGTTTTATTTATCTTTTCAAAAAATGAACTTTTCGTTTCATCGATCTTTTGTATTCTTTTCAAATTACTTATTTCTGCTCTGATCTTTATTATTTCCTTTTTTCTACTTTTGCTTTGGTGTGCTCTGCTCTTGCTTTTTAGTTCTTTAAGATGCATCATTAGGTTATCTGTCTGAAATTTTTCTTTTTTGATGTTGACACTTATAGCTATAAAATTCCCTCTCAGTACTGCTTTTGCTATATCCTGTAGGTTTTGGGATATTGTGTTTCCATTATTTGTTTCAAGAAAATTTTCAATTTCCTTCTTAATCTCTTCATTGACCCACTGATCATTCAGTAGAATATTGTTTAATTTCCATGAGTTTGTATAGTTTCCAAAAATTCTTCTTATTGATTTCTAGTTTCATTTTGTGGTCAGAATGATGCTTATATTTCAATTTTTTGGATGTTTAAAGACTTGTTTTGTGACCCCACATATGGAATATCCTTGAGAATGATGCATGTGTTGAAGGAAAGAATGCTCATTCTGCAACTGTTGGATGAAATGTTCTGTAAGTATCTATTAGGTCCATTTGTTCTGTAGTGCAGATTAAGTTCACTGTTTCTTTGTTAATTTTCTGTTTGGAAGATCACATCTAGTGCTGAAAGTCGGATGTTGAAGTCTCCAGCTATTATTGTATTGCAGTCTCTCTCTCTCTCTCTCTCTCTCGCTCTAATAATATTTGCTTTATATATCTGGGTGCTCCACTGTGGGGGGCATACATATTTACAACTATTATATCCTCTTGCTGAAATGACCCTTTTATTATTATGTAATGACATTCTTTGTCTCTCGTTACAGTTTTGGTCTTGAAGTCTATTTTGGGCATAAAGGTGCATGGTGGCTCATGCCTGTAATCCCAGCACTTTGGGAGGCTGAGGCAGGCAGATCACTTGAGGTCAGGATTTCAAGACCAGCCTGGCTAACATGGTAAAATCCCATATCTACTAAAAATACAAAAATTAGCTGGGCATGATGGCATGTGCCTGTAATCCCAGCTACTTGGGAGGCTGAGGCAGGAGAATTGCTTGAACCAGGGAGGCAGAAGTTGCAGTGAGCCAAGATTGCCCCACTACACTCCAGCCTGGGTGACAAGGCGAGACTCCATCTCAAAAAAAGAAATCTATTTTGTCTGATGTAAGTATAGCTACTGCTGCTCTTTCATGGTTTCCTTTGGCATGGAATATCTTTTTCCATCCCTTTATTTTCAGTCTGTGCATATCTTTACAGGTGAGGTGTGTTTCTTGTAGGCAACAGATCAGTGGGTCCTGCTTTTTTATCCATTCAGCCATTTTTGACTGGAGAGTTTAGTCCATTTACATTCAGTGTTATTATTAATAAGTAAGGACTTACTCCTGCCATTTTGTTATTTGTTTTCTGGTTGCTTTGTGGTCTTCTCTTTCTTCTTTCCTTCCTTCCTATCTTCCTTTTAGTAAAGGTGATTTTCTCTGGCATGATTTAATTTGTTGCTTTTTATTTTTTGGGTATCTGTTGTATGTTTTTCTTTTCTTTTTTTTTTTCTTGAGATGGAGCCTTGCTCTGTCAATCAGGCTAGAGTGCAGTGGTACAATCTTGGCTCACTGCAACCGCTGCCTCCCAGGCTCAAGTGATTCTCCTGCCTCAGCCTCCTGAGTAGCTGAGACTACAGGCATGCGCTACCATGCCCAGCTAATTTTTGTATTTTTAGTAGAGACGGGGTTTTGCCATGTTGACCAGGCTGGTCTTGAACTCCTGACCTCAGGTGATCCACCCACCCCAGCTCTCAAAGTGCTGGGATTACAGGTGAGAGCCACCACACCCAGCCATGTTGTATGTTTTCCAATTTGAAGTTAACATGAGGCTTGCAAATACTATCTTATAATCCTCTATTTAAACTGATGACAAGTTAACAATGATTGCATAAACAAACATGCAAAAAGAAAATAAAAACTGTACACTTTAATTTCATTACTCTACTTTTAACTTTTTGTTGTTTTTCTTTGTCTTATTGTACTGTCTTAAAGTAGTTATAGATATTATTTTCGATTGGTTCATTTAGTCTTTCTACTTAAGATAAGACTAGTTTATACACCACGATTACAGTGTTACAATGTTCTGTGTTTTCTTTGTGCTATTACTAGTGAGTTTATACCTTCAGATGCTTTAGATATATATATATGCAGGGTCTCACTCTGTCACCCAGACTAGAATGCAGTGGCACAATCATGTCTTACTGTAGCCTCGACTTCCCAGGCTCAAGCAATTTTCCCACCTCAGCCTTCCAAGGAGCTGGGACTACAGGTGCATGTTACCACTCTGGCTTGCTTGCTGATTGATTGATTGATTGATTGATTGATTGATTTAGTAGAAATAAGGTTTCACCATGTCACCCTGGCTGGTCTTGAACTCCTGGGCTTAAGTGATTTGCCCTCCTGTGCCTCTCAAAGCACTAGGATTACAGGCATGAGCCATCATGCCTAGCTGAGATGATTTCTTATTGCTCATCAATCTCCTTTTCTTTCAGATTAAAAAACTCCCTTTAGCATTTCTTGTAGGATAGGTCTAGTGTTGGTGAAAGCCTTTAGCTTTTGTTTGTCTGGGAGGCTCTTCTTGCTTGAAGGATATTTTCACCAGATATATTATTCTAGGGTAAAAGTTTTTCCTTCAGCACTTTAAGTGTGTCATGCCACATTCTCCTGGCCTGTAAAGTCTCTACTGAAAAGTCTGCTGTCAGACGTGTTGGCACTCCATTAGGCAACAGAGCAAGATTTGTCTCAAACAACAACAACAACAACAAAAACAAGACTCTGATGCATTCTTTAGTATTTAAATTGCATTTTTCAACTCTATAATTTCTGCTTGACTCATTTTAATAATTTCTCTGTCTGAAAGGCCACATATCTCTGTTTCTCCAGAATTGGTCCCTGGTGACTTATTTAATTTGTTTGGTGAGGTCAGGTTTTCCTGGATGGTCTTGATGCTTGTAGATGTCCATGGGTGTCCAGGCATTGAAGAGTTAGGCATTTATTGTAGTCTTTGCAGTCTGAGCTTGTTTGTGCCCATCCTACTTAGAAAAGTTTTCCCAGTATTGGAAGGGGCTTGGGCTCTAACCTCAGTAACACTGTGGTTCTTGCAGACTTATAGAAGTACTGCCTTGGTGGTCTTGGATAAAATCCCAAAGAATTCTCTGGATTACCAGGCAGAGACACTTGTTTCCCCCACCCCCGGCCCCTTCCTTTCTCATACTTTGTTCTCCCAAACAAAGCCTTTCTCACTGTGCTGGACTGCCTGGAACTGGGGCTGGGGGGACACAAGCACCCTTGTGGCCACCACTGTTGGGACTGTGCTGGTTTAGACCTGAAGCTAGCACAGCACTGGGTCTTGCCCAAAGCCTGCTGTAATCACTACCTTGCTACCACCTATGTTCACTCAAGGACCTAGAGCTCTTCGATCAGCAGGTGGCAAAGCCAGCCAGGTTTGTGTCCCTTCCTGTTCAGAGCAGCAAGCTCCCCCAGGCCCCAGGTGGGTCTAGAGATGCTGTCTGGGAGTGAGGGATTGGAGTCAAAAACCTTAAAAATCTACCTGATGTTTTGTTCTGTTGCAGCTAAGCTGGTACTCCAGCCACAAGACAAAGTCCCACCTGGTGTTCCCTCCCCTTTCTGCAAGCAGAGGAGCCTCTCTCTGGACATCACCATCAGTGGCCCAAGGGGTGTTCTGCCAGGCCACTGCCAGTGTTCACTTAAAGCCCAAGAGCTCTTCAGCCAGCTTGTGGTGAATGCTTCCAGGCCGGGAACTCACCCTTCAGGGCAGTGGGCTCCCCTTTGGCCCAGGTCCAGAAATGCTTTCCAAGAGCCTAGATTTGGACTCAAGGACCCCAAGAGCCTGCTTTGTGCTCTACCCCACTGTAGCCAAGCTGGTACTTAAGGTACAAGACAAAGTTTTATTTACTTTTCCCTCTGCTTTCCTCAAACAGAAGGAGTCTTTCACTGTAACACCATACCCGGGAATGTGCTGGGTCACACCTGAATTCAGCCCTTCTCAGAGCCCAAGGCCCATGGCATATTCCCTGGGTATCACTGTTGGTTATTCAGGGCCCAAAGGCTCTTCAGTAAGCAGGTGATGAATCCTGTCAGGATTGGATCCTCCCCTTCAAGGCAGCAGGTTCCCTTTTGACCCAGGATGTGTCTAGAAATGTCTAGGAGCTAGGGCTGGGAACAGGGGCCTCATGCCTGACTGGTACCCTATCCTGCTGTGGCTGAGCTGGTATCCAAGATGCAATACAAAGCCCTCTTAACTCTTCACTCTCCTCAAGCAGAAGGAAGGAGACACTTCCATTGCTGTGAGGGGGGCTGCCTGAGGTGTGGGGAGGGGTGGCACAAGCCCACCCTTAGCTGCCCCATCTGGTATCTTCCTAAGTCACATGCCACCCTAGTCTACTGGCTCTGAGTCCTGCCCAGTCCTGAGTCAAAAACCTTAGAAATCTACCTGATTTCTAAGAGTTGCCTGGGAATTGCAATCCTTGTGTCCTAGACTGCCTTTCGTTTACCTAGAACCCCAGAGCACTTTGGCCATAGTGGCGAGAACTCAAGTTCTTACTGCTGGCAAGGGCACTTCCTTTCTGGCTAGGGCTGGTCCTAATGCTGTCTCTGTGCATGGGCACTGGCTGAGCCCTGCACAGCTTGCTCTCTGCTGTGTCAGGACAGCACTGAGTCCAATGTAAAGTCCCCCAGTTGGCCTGGCACAGTGGCTCATGCTTGTAATCCTAGAAATTTGGGAGGCTGAGGCGGGTGGATCACTTGAGTACAGGAGTTTGAGATCAGCCTGGGCAACATGGCAAAATCCCATCTCTACAAAAAATAACAAAATGTAAGCAGGTGTGGTGGCATGTGCCTGTAGTCCCAGTTACTTGGGACTGAGGTAGGAGGATTGCTTGAGCCCAGGAGGTTGAGGTTGCAGTGAGCCAAGATTGTGCTACTGCACTTCAGCCTGAGTGACAGAGCGAGAGTCTATTTCAGAAAAGAGAGAGAAAGAGAGAGACAGAGAGAGAGTCCCCCAGTTACTGTACCTTCCCTTTCCCAAGGTCACAGATTTCTCCCTGCCGAATGGTTGTTGCGGGGGTGTGGGGTGGCAGGGAGGGGCGCAATTCAAGACTGCTTTTCCTACCTTTTCCAGTGCCTCCTTCAGTAGTATAAAGTTAAAACCAGGTACTGCAATTGCTCACCCGATTTTGGTTCTTGTGATGATGCTTTTTGTGTGCAGTTAGCTGTTAAAATTTGGTGTTCCTGAAGAGAGGACAAATGGTGTACGCTCCTATTTTGCCATGTTGCTCCACACCTCTCCCCCACCCCATATCAAGTTTTTTGGTTTTTTGTTTTTTTGTTTGTTTGTTTGTTTGTTTGTTTGAGATAGAGTTTCGCTCTGTCACTCAGGCTGGAGTGAAGTGGCATGATCTCAGCTCACTGCAACCTCCACCTCCTGGGTTCAAGCAATTCTCCTGCCTCAACCTCCCAGGTTGCTGGGACTACAGGCACACGCCACTATGTCCAGCTAATTTTTGTATTTTTAGTAGAGATAGGGTTTCACCATGTTGGTCAGGCTGGTCTTAAACTCCTGACCTCAAATGATCCCCCAACCTCAGCCTCCCAAAGTGCTGAGATTGCAGGCGTGAGCCACTGCGCCCAGCACCATATCAAGTTTTGAAATCAGGAAATAGGAGTTCTCCAACTTTGTTCTTTTTCATAACTGTTTAGGCTGTTTGGGGATCCTTACGATTCCACATGAATTTTAGGATGGACTTTTCTATTTCTGCAAAAAAATCATTGGGATTTTAATAGGAATTGCATCAAATCTATAGACGACTTTGGTTAATATTGTCACCTCAACAATATTAAGTCTTCCAATCCATGAACACAGGATGCCTTCATTTATTTACATACTCTTTGATTTATTTTAACAATGCTTTATATTTTTCAGTATATAAGACTTTCACACTGGGTGCAGTGGCTCACGCCTGTAACCCCAGCACTTTGGGAGGCCAAGGTGGGCGGATCACAAGGTCAGGAAATCGAGACCATCCTGGCTAACAGGGTGAAACTCCGTTTCTATTAAAAATACAAAAAATTAGCCAGGCATGGTGGCGGGCACCTGTTGTCCCAGCTACTTGGGAGGCTGAGGCAGGAGAATGGCGTGAACCCAGGAGGTGGGGTTTGTAGTGAGCCGAGATCACACCACTGCACCCCAGCCTGGGTGACAGAGCAAGGCTGTCACTTCCTTGAAGTGAAAAAGACTTTCACTTCCTTGAATAAATTTCTTCCTAAGTATTTTATTCTTTGATGCTTTTATAAATGGAATTATTTTCTTAATTTCCTTATCAATTGCCAATTATTAATGTATAAAATGCAACTTATTTTTTGTGTTGCTTTTGTATCCTACAATTTTGCTGAATTCATTGTTTGGTCCTAACAATGTGTATGTGTGTGTATGTATGTGTGTGTGTCTGTGCACACATGCACATGTATCTTAAGAATTTTCTATATATAAGATTATGTCATCTGTGAACAGAGATTCTTTCACTTCTTTTTTTTCCAATTTGGATGCCTTTTGTTGCTTTATTTTATCCTAATTGCTGTGGTCAGAAGTTCCAATACTATAGCCAACAGAAGTGATATAAGCTGGTATTATTGTCTTATTCCTGATCTTTCACCATTGAGTATGATGTTAACTGTGGGTTCTTCCCACATGGCCTCTATCACATTAAGAAGATTTCTGTCTATTCTTAGTGTGTTGAGTGTTTTTATCATGAAAGGGTATTGAAATTTGCCTGATGCATTTTGTATATAAAGTGAGATGATTGTGTGGGTTTTTTCCCCTCCATTCTATTAATGTGGGGTTTACATTATTATTATTTTTTCCCTGAGACGGAGTCTTGCTCTGTCGCCCAGGCTTGAGTGCAGTGGCACCATCTCAGCTCACTGCAACCTCCACCTCCTGGACTCAAGCAATTCTCCTGCCTTAGCCTCCCTAGTGGCTGGGATTACAGGTGCCTGCCACCATGTCCAGCTAATTTTTGTATTTTGGTAGAGACAGGGTTTCACCATGTTGGCCAGGCTGGTCTTGAACTCCTGACTTCAAGCGATACACCCACCTTGGCCTCCCAAAGTGCTGAGATTAGAGGTGTGAGCCACCGCACCCAGCCTTAATTGATTTTTTAATACATTGAACCATCCTTGTATTTCAGGAATAAATCTCAGTTGATCAAGATGTATAATCCTTTAAAATTTATTATTGATTTTGATATGCTAGTATTTTTTAAGAGTCTTGGCTGGGCACAGTGGCTCATGCCTGTAATCTCAGCACTTTAGGAGGCCAAAACAAGAACATCACCTGAGACCAGCAGTTTGAGACCAGCCTGGACAATAGGTAACATAGCAAGACTCCACCTCTATAAAAAAATTTTAAAATAGCTGGATGCAGTGGATGTGTCTATATTCCCAGCTACTCAAGAGGCTGAGGCAGGAGGATCACTTGACTCCAGGAGGTCAAGGCTGCAGTGAGTCATGACCATGCCACTGCACTCCGGCCTAGGTGACAGTAAGACCTTGTTTCAAAACAAAAAAAAATTTTTTTAAACCCCAAAACTAAAAATACAAAAACAAAACAAAAATAATAAAAAAACAGAATCTCATTATGTTGCTCAGGCTGCAGTACAGTGGCTATTCACAGGCATGATTGTGTATACTACACTTTCTAACTTCTAGGCTTTAGTAATCCTCCTGCTTCTCTCTCCTGAGTAGTAGGGATACTGATGTGTGCCACTGAGCCTGGCAATTCGCTAGTACTTTTTGTTTGTTTATAGACATAGGGTATCACTCTTGCCCAAGCTGGAGTATGGTGGCATGATCATAACTCACTGTAGCCTCAAACTCCTGGGCTCAAGTGATTTTCCTGCCTCAGCCTCCCAAGTACCTAGGACTACAGGCTCACACCACCATGCCTGGCTAATTTATTTTTATTTTTATTTATTTTTATTTTTTAAGAGAAGAGGTCTTACACTGTGTTGCCCAGACTGGTCTCAAACTCCTGACTTTAAGCAATCCTCCTGTCCTGGGATTATAGCTGTGAACCACTATACCCAGACTTGCTAGTATTTTGATGAGGATATGTGTATCTTTATTTGTGAGGGATGTTGGTCTGTAGTTTTCTTGTAGTGTGTGTCTGGCTTTAGGATTAGAGTTTTGCTAGGTTCTTAGAATAAGTGAGAAAGTTACTTTCGGAGGCTGAGGTAGGTGGATCACCTGAGGTCAGGAGTTCGAGACCAGCCTGGCCAACATGATGAAACCCTGTCTCTACTTTTAAAAAAAAGAAAAAAAAGTTAGCCAGGCGTGGTGGTAGGCACCTGTAATCCCAGCTACTTGAGAGGCTGAGGCAGGAGAATTGCTTGAACCCGGGAGGCAGAGGTTGCAGTGGGCCAAGGTCATGCCATTGTACTCTAGCCTGGGTGATAGAGCAAGACTCTGTCTCAAGAATAAGTGAGAAAGGGTTCTCCTCTCTTTAGTTTTTTGAAAAATTTGAGAAGGTTTGGTGTTAATTCTTTAAATTTTTTGTAGAATTCACCAGTGAAGCCATCTGGTCTAGGGCTTTTCTTTACTGGTAAATTTTTGATTACTGATTCAATCCCATATTCTCTTCCTATTTCTTCATTAGTCTGTTCCTATTTCATAAGTCTGTTCCTATTTCTTCATTATTCAGTTTTGGCAGATCATGCATTTTTAAGGAAGTTGTGTGTTTCATGTAAGTTATCCAACTTGCTTGTGTACAGTTGTTCACAGTATTCCCTTATAACCCTTTTTATTTCTGTAAAATTATTAGTAATGTCCCTACTTTCATTTCTGATTTTAGTGATTTGTGTCTTCTTTTTTACTAAGTTATTCTAACTAAAGGTTTGTCAATTTTGTTTATCTTTTAATAGAACCATCTTTGGTTTTGTTGATTTTTCTCCATTGTTTTACTATTCTATTTTATTTTTTTTCTGTTCAAATCTTTATTATTTCCTTCCCCCTTAGACTTTTGGGTTTAGTTTGCTTTTCTTTTTCTTTTCTTTTCTTTTCTTTTTTGTTTCTGAGAAGAGTCTCACTCTGTCAACCAGGCTGGAGAGCAGTGGCGTGAGCTTATCTCACTGTAACCTCCACCTCCCGGTTCAAGTGATTTTCTTGCCTCAGCCTCCAGAGTAGCTGGGACTACAGGTGTGTGCCACTATGCCTGGCTAATTTTTGGATTTTTAATAGAGACAGGGTTTCACCATGTTGACCAGGATGGTCTCAAACTCCTGACCTCAAGTGATCCACCTGCTTCAGCCTCCCAGAGTGCTGGGATTACAGGCACAAGCCACCGCACACAGCCTGCTCTCCTTTTTTTTTTTTTTTCTTTTTTTTTTTTGAGACGGAATTTCAATCTTGTTGCCCAGACTGGAGTGTAGTGGCATGATCTTGGCTCACTACAACCTCTGCCTCCTGGGTTCAAGCGATTCTCCTCCCTCAGCCTCCTGAGTAGCAGGGATTACAGGCATGTGCCACAATGCCTAATTTTTGTATTTTTAGTAGAGACAGGGTTTCACCACATTAGCCAGGCTGGTCTTGAACTCCTGACCTCAGCTGATTCCCCCTCCTTGGTCTCCCAAAGTACTGGGATTATAGGCATGAGCCACTGTGTCTGGCCTTTTCTATTTCTTTAAGGTATAAAGTTAGTTTATTTACTTAGATCTTCCCTCTTTTTTAATACATTTGCTTACAACTATAAATCTCTCTCTCAGCACTGTTTTTACTGTATCCCATAAGTTTTAATATATTGTATTTATGTTTTCATTTGTCTCAAGGTATTTCCTAATTTCTCTTGTGATTTCTTCTTTGACCCATTGGTTGTTTAAGACTACATTGTTTAATTTCCATATGTTTATGAAGTTTCCAGTTTTTCTTCTCTTGATTTCAAATTTAATTCCATTTTGGTTGGAAAGATACTTTGTATGATTTCAATATTTTAAAATTCTTTAATTTTCTTTATTTTAAATTGACAAATAATAGGCCAGGCTTGGTGGCCCATGCTTGTGGTCTCAGCTACTCAGGAGGCTGAGGACTGCTTAAGGCCATGAGTTTGAAAGCAGCCTAGGCAACAGAGCAAGACCCCACACCCCATCTATAAATAAATAAATAAATAAACAAATACAAATTAGCTGGATGTGGTAGCATGCACCTGTAGTCCCAGCTACTTGGAACACTGAGGCAGGAGGATCACTGGGGCCCAGGAGTTCAAGGCTACAGCGAGTTATGGTTGTTCCACTGCACTCCGGCCTGGGCAAAAGAATGAGACCTCCATCTCTAAAAATAATAATTATTATTGTACATATACATGGGGGCTACATAGTGATGTTTTGATATATATATAGTGATTAGATCAGGGTAATTAGCATATCCATCATCAAACATCATTTCTTTGTGCTGAAAACATTCAATATCCTCCTCCTAGCTATTTGAAACTATATATATATATATATATAT
>NC_045442.1:69347167-69371968 GCF_002776525.5 Piliocolobus tephrosceles
CACTGCAAGCTCCGCCTCCCGGGTTTATGCCATTCTCCTGCCTCAGCCTCCCAAGTAGCTGGGACTATAGGCACCAGCCACCTTGCCCGGCTAGCTTTTTGTATTTTTTAGTAGAGATGGGGTTTCACCGTGTTAGCCAGGATGGTCTCGATCTCCTGACCTCGTGATCCGCCCGTCTCGGCCTCCAAAGTGCTGGGATTACAGGCTTAAGCCACCGCGCCCGACCTATATATTATTAACTAGAGTCATCCTACAGTGATATAGAACACTAGAACTTCGTCCTCCTGTCTAGCTGTAGTTTTGTATCTTTCAATAAAACTCTCCCTTCCTCCCACCCTTCCCGGTCTCTAGTATCTTCTCTTTTACTTTTTACTTCTGTGAGATAAACATATATTAGCTTTCACATAAAAGTGCGAACATATTCATTTATTATACTTAATAGAAAGTATTTAACTTTCTGTTCCTGGCTTATTTCACTTAGCATAAGGTCCTCCAGGTCCTCCATCCATGTTGCCACCAATGACAAGATTTTATTCTTTTTTATGGCTGAATAGTAGAGATACATATATATATATCACATTTTCTGTACCTATTTGTCTGTTGTTGAACACCTAGGTTGAATCTATCTCTTGGCTATCGTGGATAGTGCTGAAATAAATGTGGGAATGAAGACGTCTCTTTGATATACTGATTTCCTTTCCTGTGGATAAATGTTCAGTGGTGAGATTGCTGGATCACTTGGTAGTTCTATTTGTAGTTTTTTGAGGAATCTCCATACTATTCTCCAAAACTAGTTTACATTCCCACCAACGATGTATAAGAAGAGTTCCATTTTCTCTACATCCTTGACAGTATTTGTTATTTTTCAGTCTTTTTGATAGTAGACATTCTAGGGGGAAAAAGGATACCTCATTGTGGTTTTGATTTGCATTTATCTGATGATTAGTGGAGTATTTTTTCATATATTTGTAGCCATTTGTGTGTCTTCTTTGAAAAATGTCTTTTTGGATCATCTGCTCATTATTTAATCATAGTGAGTTTTTTTTTTCTGTTGAGCTCTTTGAGTTCTTCACATATTCTGGATATTAATCTCCTATCAGATGAGTAGTTTGAAAACATTTTATCTCATTCTATAGGTTGTCTTTTCACTCTGTTGATTGTTTTGTTTTGTGGTTTTCTGTGCAGAAGCCTTGTAGTTTGATATAATCCAATTTGTTTATTTTTGCTCTTGTTGCCTATGCGTTTGAGTTTTTATTTATGTTTTCCTAGATGAATGTCCTGAAATGTTTCCCCTGTTTTCTTCTAGCAGTTTCATAGTTTTGGGTCTTACGTTTTTGTCTTTGATCCATTTTTATTATTAAACAGATTTGCCTATAGAGTGATAGGTGGGGTTCCAGTTCCATTCTTCTGCATGTGGATATTCAGTTTTCCCAGCACCATTTATTAAAGAGACTGTCCTTCACCCATGAGTATTCCTGGCACCTTTATCAAAAATCAGTTAGCTGTAATATGGATTAATTTATGGGATTCCCTATTCTGTTCTGTTGATCTGTTTGTCTGTTTGGGTACCATGCTGTTTGGGTTACTACAGCTTTGTAGTATATTTTGGTATCAGGTAGTATGATTTCTCCAGCTTTCTTCTTTTTGCTCAGGATTGCATTGGCTATTTGGGATCTGTTGGAGTTCCAAACGCTTTTTAGGATTATTTTTTCTATTTCTGTGAGGATGCAATTGGTATTTTGATATGAATCTGTAGATTCCTTTGAATGGTATTGTCATTTTCACAATATTCTGCAATCTATAACATGAAATGTCTTTCCATTTGTATCCTCTTCAATTTCTTTCATCAGTGTTTTTCGGTTTTCCTTGTAGAGAGAGATCTTTTATTTCCCTGGTTAAATCTATTCCTAGGTGTTTATATTTTGTAGCTACTGCAAATGAGATTGCATTCTTGATATCTTTTTCAGCTAGTTTGTTGTTGGTGTATAGAAACACTATTGATTTTTGTATATTGATTTTGTAACCTGCAAATTTACTGAATTTTTTCCCAGTTCCAAGAGTGTTTTAGTAGTCTTCAGGTTTTTTTCTGTATATAAGATCACGTCCTCTGCAAAAGACAATTTGACTTCCTCCTTTCAAATCTGGATGTGCTTTATTTCCTTCTCTTGTCTAATTGTTCTAGCTAGGACTTCTAGTACTATGTTGAATAAGAGTGGTGAGAGTGGGCTGGGCATGGTAGCTCACACCTGTAATCCCAGCACTTTGGGAGGCTGATGTGGGTGGATCATTTGAGCCCAGGAGTTCAATATCAGTATGGGCAACATGGTGTGACCCTATCTCTACAAAAAAAAAATAATAATAATACAAAAAATAAATTGCTGGGTGTGGTGACATGTGCCTGTAGTCCCAGCTACTCAGGAGGCTGAGGTGGGAGGATCACTTGAGCCCAAACGTTCAAGGCTGCAATGAACTATAATCATGCCACTGCACTCTAGCCTGGGTGACAGTAAGATGTTAGCCATGGGTTTGTCACATATGGCCTTTATTATGTTGAGATAATATCCTTGTATATCTAATTTCTTAAGAGTTTTTATTGTGGGCCAGGCACGATAGCTCACAGCTATAATCCTAGCACTTTGGGAGGCTGAAGCAGGCGGATCCCTTGAGCCTAGGAGTTCGAGACCAGCCTGGAAAACATGGCAAAACCCTGTCTCTACAAAAAATACAAAAAAAAAAAAAAATTAGCCAGGTGTGGTGGCATGTGCCCATAGTCCCAGCTACTTGGGGGGCTGAGACAGGAGGATCGTTTGAACTTGGGAGGTCAAAGCTTCAGTAAGCCAAGATCATGCCACTGCACTCCAGCCTGGGTGACAAAGTGAGACACTGTCTCAAAAAAAGGGGGGGTTTACTGTGAAGGGATGTCTATCAGATGCTTTTTCTGCATCTATTGAGATGATTATACAGCTTTTATCTTTCATTCTATTGATGTATGATGTTTATTGATTTGTGTATGTTGAACCATCCTTGCATTCCTAGGATAAATCCTACTTGATCATGGTGTGTTATCTTTTTGATGTACTGTTGAATTTGCTTGCTAGTATTTTGTGGAGGATTTTTGTGTCTGTTCACTAGGGATACTGGCCTGTAGTATTCTTTTTTGTTGTGTTCTTTCTGGTTTTGTTATCAGGGTTATCCTGACCTCATAGAAGGAGTCAGGAAGAATTCCCTCTGTTTTAATTTTTTGAAATAGTTTGACAAAATTGGTTTTAATTCTTTAAAACTTCAGTAGAATTTAGCAGTGAGGCATTCTGTTCCTGTGTTTTCCTTTGCTTGGAGACTTTTTATTATTGATTCAATCTCATTACTTGTTACTGGTTTGTGCAGATTTTATATTTCTTCTTGGTTCAATCTTGATAGGTTGTATCTGTCCAGGAATGTACCCATTTTCTCTAGGTTTTTAAATTTATTAGAATAGTTGTTCATATTAGTCTCTAATGATCCTTTATATTTCTGTGGTATCTGTTGTGTTGTGATAACTCCTTTTTTGTTTCTTTTCTTTTTCTTTTTCCTTTTTTTTTTTTTTTTTTTTGGTATAGAGTCTCATTCTGTTTCCCAGGCTGGAGTGCAGTGGCATAGTCTCAGCTCACTGCAACCTCCGCCTCCCAGGTTCAAGCAATTCTCCTGCCTCGGCCTCCTGAGTAGCTGGGATCATAGGCTCGTGCCACCATGCCTGACTGATTTTTATATTTTTAGTAGAGACAGGATTTCACCATGTTGGCCAGGCTGGTCTCAAACTCCTGACCTCAGGTGATCTACCTGCCTTGGCCTCCCAAAGTGCTGGGATTACAGGTATAAGCCACCATGCTAGTCCTGTTTCTAATTATTTTATTTATTTGGGTCTTCTCTCCCTCTTTTTTTCTTTTTTTCAGTCTAGTTAATGGTTTGTTGATTTTAGTTTTTCAAAAAAAAAAAAAAACACCGTTTTGTTTAACTGATCTTTTGTATTTTTAGTCTCAATTTTGTTTATTTCTGGTCTGATTTTTTTTTTTCTTCTATTGATATTGGGCTTGGTTTGTTCTTGCTTTTCTAGTTCCTTGAGGTATATTGCTAAGTTGTTTATTGGAAACCTTTTTACTTTTTTGATATAGGCATTTATCTCTATAAACTTGCCTCTTAATACTGCTTTAGTTGTATCCCATAGATTTTGGTGTGTTTCTATTTTCATTTGTTTCAAGGATTTTAAATTTTCATTCTTAATTTCTTCCTTTACCCCTTGGTCATTCAGGGGCATATTGTTTAATTTTTATGCATTTATATAGTTTCAAGTGTACCTCTTGTTATGTCTAGTTTTATTCAATTGTGATCAGATAAGATACTTAATATATTTTGATTTAAAAAAATTTTTTGAGAACTATTTTGTGTCCTAACATATGGTCAGTCTTGGAAAATCCAATCCACGTCCTGATGAGAAGAATGTATATTTCTGCTGCTGTTGGGTGAAATGTTCTATAACTGTCTGTTAGGTCTATTTGGTTTATGGTACAGTTTAAATCTGATGTTTCTTTGTTGATTTTCTGTCTAGATGATTCATCTAATGCTGAACATGGGGTGTTGAAGTCCCCAATTATTATTGTTTTGGGGTCTATCTCTTCCTTTAGATCGCATATTTGCTTCTGAGTCCTTTGGTGTTGGGTGCATATTTATTTACAATATTCTCTTGCTATATTGATCCCTTTAGTACTATATAATGTCCTTCTCTCTCTGTCTTTTTCTTTTAACAGATTTTGACTTGAAGTTGTTTTGTCTGATGTAAGTATAGCTATTCCTGCTTGATTTTTGTTTCCAATTGCATGGAATATCTTTTTTCATTCCTTCCTGTTCAATCTATGTGTGTCTTTAAAGGTGAGATTAATTTCTTGTAGGCAGCATAGAGTTAAGTCTTGTTTTTTTAAATCCATTCAGCCAGTCTATATCTTTTAAATGGGGGAATTTAATCAATTTATATTCAAGGTTACTATTGACAGGTGAGAACTTATTCCTATAATTTTATTGATTGTCTTCTTTTGTTTCATATATCCTTTGGTCCTTACTTCCTCTGTTATTTTAGTGATTGAGTGGTTTTCTATAGTGATAAAGTTTGATTCCTTCTCCTTTTTTCTTGGTATATCAGCACTACCAGTGAGTCTTATATTTTTCATATTTTCATTATGGTGATTATCATATTTTCACTTCCAGATGTAGGACTATTTTGAGCACTTCTTGTAAGTTGGTCTAGTGATGAATTCACTTTGTTTTTGCTTGTCTGTGAATGACTGTATTTCTCCTTCATTTTTGAAAGATAGTCTTGCTGGGTATAATATTCTTGGCCAACAGGGTTTTTTTGTTTGTTTGTTTCCTTTCAGTCCTTTGAATATATCCTCCCATTCTCTCCTTGCCTATAAGGTTTCTGTTGAGAAATCTACCTCTAGCCTAATGGGGACTCTCTTATCCATGATCTGCTGCTTTTCTCTTGCTGTGTTTAGAATTCTTTCTTTGGCTTTGACTTTTGATATTTGACTAGAGTGTGC
This sequence comes from Piliocolobus tephrosceles, assembly GCF_002776525.5. Lineage (NCBI taxonomy): Eukaryota > Metazoa > Chordata > Mammalia > Primates > Cercopithecidae > Piliocolobus > Piliocolobus tephrosceles. Next base: position 69,352,735 of record NC_045442.1, read on the forward strand.
CTCAGAGATTATCTGTTTGGGGTGAAATATATTATTTTTTGAGATGCCTGGACCTGGATGTCCATCTCTCTCCCAAGACTTGGAAAAAGTTTTCTGCTATCATTTCATTAAATATGTTATCCTCACCTTTCCCCTTCTCTTCTAGAATGCCCGTAACACAAATATTTGTTTACTTAATGGTGTCCCACAAATCCTGTAAGCTTTCTTCATTTTTTTTCTTTTCTTGTCTATTTTTGTGTTATTTCAAAAGACTTGTCTTCAACTTCAGCAATTCTTTCTACTGGCTGGTCTAGACTACTGTTGATGCTCTTAATTGTATTTTTATGTCATTCATTAAATTATCTAGGATATCTGCTTCATTCTTTTTTTATAACTGTCCATCTCTTTGGTGAATTTGCCCTTCAAATCATGAATTGTTTTCCTGATTTCATTGAATTGTCTATCTGTATTATCATGTAGCTCAGTGAGTTTCCTTAATATTATTATTTTGAATTCCTTTTCTGGCATTTCATATATTTTTCTATGATTGGAGTCTGTTGCTAGAGAATTATTGTTTTCCTTTGGAGGTGTCATGTTTCCTTGCTTTTTCATGGTTGATATATCCCTACATTGATTTCTACGCCTCTGATGCAGAAGTTGCCCCTTCCATTTTTATGGAGTTGGTGTTGTAGGGAAAGATTTATTTGTATGAATGAGTCTTGGGCTGTTGGTTTGGTGGGGTGCATTGATTTCTAGGTGGATGCAGTAGTAGTATAGTCTCCATGTAGTTGCTTCAGCTGTAATCCATACTAATGATGCTTGTGTGTTTGTTAGTGGCCTAGGCTGAGAGAGTTTGTGGTGATTGTGGTGCAGCTTTGCCAAGTGTGGGCTTGCCAGGCTATTTCTCAGGTTGGAGACATGTGCATGCACACAGTGGGTCAGCCAACTTGGAGTCTGACTCATTGGGGTTGGGGGCATGGGGCTGTTACACTGAAACACAGGCACAAAGTTGGTTGGCTGGCCTGGGGTTTGTTTCTCAGGCCTGGGACATAGCATGGCAGCTTGGTTGGCCTGGGGTGTGTTTGCCCGGAGTGATCCACAGGGTTGTTTCATAGGCTTGGGACATGATCACATGGCTGCTCAGCTAGCCTGGGTGCAGGTCTGCTGGGCTGGCCCACAGGGCTATTTCTCAGGTCCAGGACATGAGCCCTTGCTTGATTGGCCAGTCTAGGGATATGTCTGTCAGGGGTGGCCCATAAGGCTGCTTCTCAGGGGTGGGCATATGACTACTTGGCTGGCCTGGGTGCATGTTTGCTGGGCCAGCCAAGGCTGTTTTTCTGATCCAGGACTTTGGTGCTGCTTGGCTGCCCTGGGAATATGTCTTACAAGGGTGGCCCACAAGGCTGCTTCTCAGGCCTGGGATGTAGGCACAAGGCTGCTTGGCTGATCTGGTGGTGTCTGTTGAGGGTGGCCCATATTACTGTTTTCTTGTCCAGGACTTGAGTGCATGGCTGCTTGGCTGGCCTGGGGACGTGTTTGTCAGGAGCAGGTACAGGACTGTTTCTAAGTCTCATGACACAGCTGCACAGCTGCTCAGCTGCTTAGCTAGACTGGGGGCATTTTTGCAGGGGATGGCCCACAGGGCTGTTTTGTAGGCCCGGGATGCGGGCGCAGAGCTACTTGGCTGGCTTAGGGGTGAGTCCACTGAAAGTGTCCTGTGAGGCTGCTTCTCAAATCTGGAGTACTGGTGCAAGGCTGCTAGGCTGGCTCAGGGGTGTGCCTAACTAGGATGGCCTGTAGGGCTTTTTCTTAGGCCACAGACACAGCTGCATGGCAGCTCAGTTGGTCTGCAGATGTGTTTGCTAGGGACAGTCCATGGGGCTACTTCAAAGGCCTCAATCACAGGCACACATACAGCTGTTTGGCCAGCCTGGGGGAATGCCTTCTAGGGACACCCCTTAGGACTGTTTCTCAGGCCTTGATTGTGAGAATAGGGCCTTTGGGCAGGCTACGGTTGTGTCTGTGGGGATTGGGGGCTCCGCAGGGCTGTTTCTCGGGTCCTGAGTATGCGTATATATGCATAGCTCCTCTGCTGGCCTAGGGGTGTATCAGCTGCTCAGGGGCCTCTCCTGCTCGGGGGAGAGCATGCCACAGTTTGGCCAGGTCAAGGGAAGGTTTGCCCTGCGTGAGACTGCCAGGCTGATCCTCCAACTGGAAATGCATTGGCAGGGGTTGGTTTCCCTGCTCTGCAGGGTCAGAGTCACAGCCAATCCTGGGCCCAGGCTCCACACAGCTTGTGGCATTCAGCTACCATTGTAGCCTTGGTGGAATGAAGAGGGAGTCAGTGCTGGAGAGGTGCAGTGGCTACTGGCGCCCCCAGGGCAGGAAGCACACCAGAGGTGACTCTCATCTCAAGATAGTGCCATGCTGCAGCAGCTTGGTTCACAGAGGGTTGGGGTGGGGAGTGCACACGTTGTGTCCTTAATCTGGGGCAATGCAGCTGCATGAATTCCTGGCAGTTCTCCAAACTGGGCTCAGGGCTTGTGAGGCCTATGGGATTCTCCTATTGTAAGGACTGTAGGTGTTTCTGGTGGCAAAGGGGGCTGGTGGAGATCTTCTGCTTACCTTTTCCCCACAACACCAAGTCCCTAGTGACTCTGAGCAGATCCTATCTGGGGAATGGTTGCCAGGTGGAGTAGGGGACAAGGTTGCAGTGGCCGGGTGCTTCCATGCTGTCTTCCTGAACTTCCAATTACCACAGCTGCATCTCCCCTCCCCTGCTGCACTCTAGTGCTCTCCTGTCAACACTCCAGGCAAATCTCAGCTCTCAAATCTTGTTTTGTAGCCTAAAATGTGGTCTATTCTGGAGAATGTTCTGTGTACACTTGAGGAAAATGTGTATTCTGTTAGGTGGAGCGTTCTGTATGTGTATTTAGGTCTGTTGTTTTATAGTATTGTTCGAGTCCTCTGTTTCCTTAGTAATTTTCTGTCTGGTTGTCCTATCCATTATTAAAAGAGGGATACTGAATTCTATACCTCTTACTGTAGAACTGTATACTTCTCCCTTCGATTCTGTCAATATTTACTTTTTTTTGCATTCTGGTGTTAGGTGCATATATGTTTATACTTGTTATATCTTTTTGATGAATTGACCCTTTTATCAATATATACTGTCCTTTATCTCTTATAACAGTCTTTTTTTTCACTTGAAGTCTACTTTGTCTAAAATTAGGACAGTCACCTCAAATCACTTTTGGTTACTTGCTGTTTGCATGGAATATCTTTTTCTATCCTTTCATTTTCAGCCTCTTTATCTTTAAATCTATAAGGAGTCTCTAATAGATAACATGCACTTGGATCATGTTTTTTTTTTTTTAATCCATATTTGTTAATCTCTGCCTTTTAGTTGGAGAGTTTATTTACATTTAAAGTAATTATTGATAAGGATTTACTCTTGCCATTTCGCTATTTGTTCTGTATATGTTTGATAACTTTTTTGTTCCTTATTTCCTCCATACTGCCTGCTTTTGTGTGTGTGTGTGTGTTTTTTTTTTTTTTAGTGACACATTTCTATTCCGTTCTCATTTAATTTGTGTATATTCTATAGATATTTCTTTGTGGTTACCATGGGGATTACATACAACACATTAAAGTTATAACAATATAACTTAAATTGATACTAAGTTAATTTCAATCATATACAAAAAAACCCTATTCCTATTTAGCTCTACCCATCCTTTTATGAATGTCACAAATTATATCTTTATGCACTGTATGCCCAATAACATAGATTTATAATTACTTTTCAGGTGTTTATCTTTTAAATCCCTTAGAAAATAAAAAGTGGAGTTCCAAAACAAAATTATAATAATCTTTTATAGTAATCTTTTATATTTGCCCATGCATTTACCTTTAATAAAAATCCTTCTATCTTCATGTGGCTTTGAGTCGCTGTCTAGCATTTATTCATTTCAACCTGAAGAATTCCCTTTAACATTTCTTGTAGGGCAGGTGTAGTGGCAATGTACTCTCTCCATTTTTATTGATCTGGGAATGTCTTAATCTCTCAATTTTGAAGAGCAGCTTTGCTGGATAATTCTCAGTTGATGTTTTTAAATTTATAAATTTTTTAATTTATATATATATATTTTTTTTTTTTTTTTAACAAGAAAATCAAAGATGCCATCAGTTGATTTTTTTTTTTTTCCTCTTCCTTTCAGCACTTTAAATGTATCATCCTAGGCCGGGTGTGGTGGCTTACACCTATAATCCCAACACTTTGGGAGGCCGAGGCAGGCGGATCACTTGAGGTCAGGAGTTTGAGAACAACCTGGCCAACATGGTGAAACCCTGTTTCTACTAAAAATAAAAAAATTAGCCAGGCATGGTAGCATTCACCTGTAATCCCGGCTACCAAGGAGGCTAAGGCAGGAGAATCGCCTGAACTTGGGAGGCAGAGGTTGCAGTGAGCCGAGATTGCACCGCTGCACTCCAGGCCTGAGCAACAGAGCAACACTTTGTCTCAAATAAGTACATAAATAAAAATCAGTCAATCAATAATCCTACTGCTTCTGGTCTCTAAGATTTCTGCTGATCAATTGGCAAGATAATCTTATTGAGGCTTATCCCAGCTGCCTCAAGTTCCTGCAGAGACCTGAACAGCCCTGAGGTATGTATAGTAGACATACCAGGGGTACCTGAGCTTCCTCCTGTGCCCACACATCCAATTGTGTCTCCACTGCTCACCTACATGCTCTATTCTCCCATTAGATTTCATGTACAGAACACGAGTTCAAAGATAAGAATTTTAAGAACTTCAAGACAGTAACAGCAGAACATTAAACCAACCATGGGGTTCTTCTGGGGGAATGGCACCCATGAAGCTGACCCTGGCTGGGACTAAAACTCAGCTCTCCCAATTCACAGCCCCACATACTCTATTCCAGAAGCAGCAGAGCTGCTCTTCAATTGAAATCTTAAGTGGGACCGGGTGTGATAGCGCACTTTGTAATCCTAGCACTTTGGAAGGCTGAGGTGGGTGGATCACTTGAGGTCAAGAGTTCAAGACCAGCCTGGCCAACATGGTGGAACCCCCCGCCTCTACTAAAAATACAAAATTAGCCAGATGTGGTGGTATATGCCTGTAATCCCAGCTACTTGGGAGGCTCAGGCACGAAAATTGTTTGAACCCAGGAGGCAGAGGTTGCAGGGAGCTGAGATTGTGTCACTGTCTAGCCTGGGCAACAGAGCCAGACACTACCAAAAAAAAAAAAAAAAAAAAAAAAAAAAAAACCTAAGTGGAAGTAGAACATATAATCCTTAAATACTAAAATACTTTTTAAAAAACCACAAGTTTATAATAGATAACCTGACCACTTGAGGCTTTTTAAGATTCAAGTTCATAGGTATCACCTTATCTTTGCTTCATGTAACTTAAATTCACCTCCAGACTAAAGAAGCATAATGCATACTGTCTTTTCTACACAGTCTTTAATTACCATACTCCTCTCCTGAAATGCCTTCTTCTAACTGGTTAAATCTGGTGCATCCTTTATGGCTCAGTTTCACTCATTCTTCTATTAAATTTATTTAGCTTAACTGTAATTAACAGTGACCACCACTTACTGAGTGCTCACTCTATGCCTGGCCTGGTGCTAGGTGTGTTTTACTTTTTATTTCCAAGAATAGTAAGTAGTAAGACTCTTACTGCTGAGAACACAACAATTTAAGCAAAAGGTAGTTTGTTAAAAATAATCAATTAGGTCACAAAATCTATGCGAGTGTTGAACTTGGATGCTAGATGACAAATAAAATTTCCAACCTAACACTGCTGCCACTCAGTACTTAAGACACTAACCAGACACAGTGTTGTGCATCTGTAGTTCTAGCTACTCAGAAGGCTGAGGTGGGAGGATCACTTGAGCCCAGGAGTTCAAGGATGCAGTGAGCTATGATTGTGCCACTGCACTCCAACTTGGGAAACAGAACAAGACCCTGTCTCTCTCTCCCTCCTCTCTCTCTCTATAGATAAATAGATAGATAGATAGATAGATAGATAGATAGATAGATAGATAGATGCCAGAAACTGTGTCACAGAAGCTCTGAAAGAACCAGATGCCACCATCATGAGGCTTGCCACAAAAGATCCAGTTTCCTCGTGCAATTGCTGCCATATATTGTTCTGGCGTATATTTGCTTGACGAAGCCTAGGCAGATTCTTACAGATATGGAACTCTTGCAAATATTTTAACTTTCAGCCTCTTTGGTATATGAAAGTAAGAATTGGAATAGGCAGAATGAGGCTTTCTAAATTATCTCCTACTTCTTTTCTTTTTCTTACATTATCAACACATCTAGAACCATTTTGAGTGGAAGAAGTGCTACCAAGCACTCTGACTTTATTTCTGGCATTATCTAAAGTGTTTCAAAATTAGTTTCACAATCACGTGTGATATTCGTTAGAAGCTTATGGTAGATCCTGCTAATCAAGTTAAGGAGGTTCCCTTCTACTAGTTTTCAAAGAGTATTTTGTCTTATTTTTAAAATAGTAAGTGGGTGTCAAATACTTTTCCCCAACAATTATATCTGTTAATATTGTGGATTTTATTAACAGATTTTTTTGAGACCGAGTTTCATTCTTGTCCCCCAGGCTGGAGTGCAGTGGCACTATCTCGGCTCACTGCAACCTCTGCCTCCTGGGTTCCAGCAATTCTCCTGTCTCAGCCTCCCAAGCAGCTGAGATTACAGGTATGCACCACCACGCCCAGCAAGTTTTTGTATTTTTAGTAGAGATGGGGTTTCGCCATGTTGGCCAGGCTGGTCTCTAACTCCTGACCTCAAGTGATCCTCCTGCCTCAGCCTCCCAAAGTGCTGGGATTATAGGCATGAGCCACCGTGCCCATCCTTATTAACAGATTTTTAAAACGTGGAACCATCTTTACATTCTTGGGATACATGATACTTGGTCACAATATTTTTAATGCATGGTTTACATTGCCTGGTTGTTTGCTAATTTTTAAAAAGTAGACTTTAATGAATAATTTACATAGAATAAAATGCATGCATTTTAAATATACTATAAAATGAGTTTTGTTAAATGTATGCACCTGAGGAACCACCAGGCTATAGAACATTTTAATCACCCCAAAATGTCTCTTGTGCACCTTTCATGTCAATTCCCAGCCTACTCCCACCCCACTGTTGCCCGTGGCAAACAGTGATCTACTTTCTAATCACTATATATTTGTTTCTTATAGTTACATATCAATGTAACTATAGAGTATTTACTCTTTCATGCCTGGCTTCTTTCACTCAGCATTTTTGGAGATTCATATATATCATTGGATATATAACTAATTCAATTTATTACTGAGTATTACTCTAAATGGCAATACCATAGCTTGTTTACTTATTTCACTGTGGATAGAAATTTGGGTTGTTTCTAGTTCAGGGCTGTTATGAATAATGCTGTTGTGAAGACTCATATTATGAGTCTTTATATGTACACATTTTCAATTTCCTTGGGGAAAATACTTAGGAATGGAATTCATGGGTTATACGAGAAGCACACAGTCATTCCTTGGTATACACAGGGGATTCCTCCAGGACCTCCCATATATACCAAAATCCATGCATTCTCAAGTTTCTCAGTCAGCTCTGTGGAACATGCATATTTGAAAAGTCAGACCTCCATATATGTGGGTTTTGCATCCTGCAAATATGTATTTTCCATGTGTGTTTCACTGAAAAAAAATCCAGTTCAAACCCATGTTGTTGAAGGGTCAACTGCATATTTAACTTCATAAGAAACTGCAAAACTGCTTGCTAAAGTGGTTGTGCCATTTTGCATTTCCACCAAGAGTATATGAGTTACAGTGGTTCCACATCCTCCATTGTCACTCTTTTTAATTTTAGCCAGTATAGTGAGTGTGTAGTAGTATCTTACTGTGATTTCAATTTGCATTTCCTTGATGACCAATGATCTTAAGCATCTTTTCATATGCTTTGTAGTTATTCATGTATCTTCTTTAATGAAAGCGTCTATTAAAATCTTTGCCCTTTTTAAATTGAACTGTCTCAATCTGGATACAAGTCCTTTTTCAGACACACACACACACACACACACACACACACACACACAATTTTCTCCTAGTCTGCATCTTGCCATTTCATTTTCTTAAGTGACTTTCAAGAAGAACTTTCAAATATTGGTAAACTCCAATGTATTTTTTTCTTTTATGGTTGATGCTTTTTTTTGTTTTGTTTTCTGGTTTGCTTGTTTAATAGAACACAGTCTCACTATATTGCCCATGCTGGTCTTGAACTCCTGACCTCAAGTGATACTCCTGCCTCAGCCTTCCAAAGTGCTAGGATTATAGGCATGAGCCGCCACACCTGGCCAAGGTTAATGCTTTTTATGTCCTAAGAAACTATTGCCTACCCCAAAGTTAAAAGTATTTTTTTCCTAAATTTTTATACTTGTAACTTTCACATTCAGGTATATAATTCATTTCAACTTACTTTTTGTATATAGCATGAAGTAAAGGTTATGGCTTGATACATAGGTGAGAGATAACAAATTTGTTCCAGTTACACTTGTTGAAAGGTATCCATTTTCTATTGAACTGTGTTGACTCTTTGGCGGACAATCAATAGAATGTGTATGTGTTTGTCTCTTTCTGGACTTTCTATTCTGTTCCATTGATCTATATGTCTATTCTTAGAATAATAACACTATCTTCGTTTATCATTGCTTTATAAAAAGTCTTTAGGCCGGGCGCAATGGCTCATGCCTGTAATCCCAGCACTTTGGGAGGCCGAGGTGGGTGGACCACTTGAGGTCAGGAGTTCAAGACTAGTCTGGCCAACATGGTGAAACCCCCATCTCTACTAAAAATACAAAAATTAGCTGGGTGTGGTGGCGGGCACCTGTAATCTCAGCTACTTGGGAGGCTGACGCAGGAGAATTGTTTGATTCCAGGAGGCAGAGGTTGCAGTGAGCTAATGCTGCTGCACCCAACCTGAGAGACAGAGTAAGACTCCATCTCACACACACACACAAAAAAAGTCTTATATTAGGTCATATGAATCTTCCAACTTTATTCCTTTTTTCCCCCCCAATTGTCATCTTTATTCTGGATCCTTTGTATTTCCATATAAATTTTAGGATGAGGCAAGCATGATAGTTCATACCTATAACCCCAACTACTCAGGAAGCTGAGGTGGGAGGATTGCTTGAGCCCAGGAGTTCAAGGCTGCAGTGAGCTATGATTGTGCTACAGCATTTCAGTCTGGGTAACAGAGCAATCAATACCCTGTCTCTTTAATTAATTTTTTTTTTTTTTTTTTAGAATGAATCTATTAAAAAAAAACCTGCTTGGATTTTTATTGGGATTGTCTTGAATATATAGGTTAATTTGGGGAAAGCAAAATTGAGTCCTCTGATCTGTGAACATGATATCTATCTCCATTTATTTAGATCTTCTCCAATATCTCAGCAATGTTTTATAGTTTTTCAATATACAGCTCTTATACATATTTTGTTAAATTTAAATCTAAGTGTAACATTTTTCAGACTATCATACTGTTTTTTAAAATTCAGCTTTTAATTCATTTTTGTATAGGGACTTTGTATCCCACACTCTTGTTAACCTCTATTCATTTTTAAAAACTCTTTTGTAGATTCTCTAGGATTCTTTTTAATCAACACCATCATGTCACCTGTGAATGACGACTACTATTTCACTTCTTTCTTTCCGAGGTGTGTGGCTTTGATTTCCATTTCTTACATTATTGCATTAACTAGGATTTCTAGTTCAATGTTAAGTAGGAATGGAGGAAAGCAGATGTTGTTGCCTTATTCCAAACATAGGGAGAAGGCATTCTGTCCTTTACTGTTTAAATATGCTAGAATAAGATTCTTTTTTTTTTGTTTTGTTTTGTTTTTTTGTTTTTTGTTTTTTGTTTTTCAGTTTGGCTTCTTATTTTTATTTTTATTTTATTTTATTTTTTTATCATACTTTAAGTTCTAGGGTACATGTGCATAACGTGCAGGTTTGTTACATATGTATATATGTGCCATGTTGGTGTGCTGCACCCATCAACTCGTCAGCACCCATCAATTCATCATTTATATCAGGTATAACTCCCCAATGCAATCCCTCCCCCCTCCCCCCTCCCCATGATAGGCCCCAGTGTGTGATGTTCCCCTTCCCGAGTCCAAGTGAGCTCATTGTTCAGTTCCCACCTATGAGTGAGAACATGCGGTGTTTGGTTTTCTCTTCTTGTGATAGTTTGCTAAGAATGATGGTTTCCAGCTGCATCCATGTCCCTACAAAGGACGCAAACTCATCCTTTTTTATGGCTGCATAGTATTCCATGGTGTATATGTGCCACACTTTCTTAATCCAGTCTGTCACTGATGGACATTTGGGTTGATTCCAAGTCTTTGCTATTGTGAATAGTGCCGCAATAAACATACGTGTGCATGTGTCTTTGTAGTAGCATAATTTATAATCCTTTGGGTATATACCCAGTAGTGGGATGGCTGGGTCATATGGTACATCTAGTTCTAGATCCTTGAGGAATTGCCATACTGTTTTCCATAATGGTTGAACTAGTTTACAATCCCACCAACAGTGTAAAAGTGTTCCTATTTCTCTACTACCTCTCCAACACCTGTTGTTTCCTGATTTTTTAATGATTGCCATTCTAACTGGTGTGAGATGGTATCTCATTGTGGTTTTGATTTGCATTTCTCTGATGGCCAGTGATGATGAGCATTTTTTCATGTGTCTGTTGGCTGTATGAATGTCTTCTTTTGAGAAATGTCTGTTCATATCCTTTCCCCACTTTTGGATGGGGTTGTTTGTTTTTTTCTTGTATATTTGTTTAAGTTCTTTGTAGATTCTGGAAATTAGCCCTTTGTCAGATGAGTAGATTGCAAAAATTTTCTCCCATTCTGTAGGTTGCCTGTTCACTCTGATGGTAGTTTCTTTTGCTGTGCAGAAGCTCTTTAGTTTAATGAGATCCCATTTGTCAATTTTGGCTTTTGCTGCCGTTGCTTTTGGTGTTTTAGACATGAAGTCCTTGCCCGTGCCTATGTCCTGAATGGTACTACCTAGATTTTCTTCTAGGGTTTTGATGGTATTAGGTCTAACATTTAAGTCTCTAATCCATCTTGAATTAATCTTCGTATAAGGAGTAAGGAAAGGATCCAGTTTCAGCTTTCTACTTATGGCTAGCCAATTTTCCCAGCACCATTTATTAAATAGGGAATCCTTTCCCCATTTCTTGTTTTTCTCAGGTTTGTCAAATATCAGATGGTTGTAGATGTGTGGCATTATTTCTGAAGGCTCCGTTCTGTTCCATTGGTCTATATCTCTGTTTTGGTACCAGTACCATGCTGTTTTGGTTACTGTAGCCTTGTAGTATAGTTTGAAGTCAGGTAGCGTGACGCCTCCGGCTTTGTCCTTTTGACTTAGGATTGTCTTGGCAATACGGGCTCTTTTTTGGTTCCATATGAACTTTAAAGCAGTTTTTTCCAATTCGGTGAAGAAACTCATTGGTAGCTTGATGGGGATGGCATTGAATCTATAAATAACCTTGGGCAGTATGGCCATTTTCACGATATTGATTCTTCCTATCCATGAGCATGGTATGTTCTTCCATTTGTTTGTGTCCTCTTTGATTTCACTGAGCAGTGGTTTGTAGTTCTCCTTGAAGAGGTCCTTTACATCCCTTGTAAGTTGGATTCCTAGGTATTTTATTCTCTTTGAAGCAATTGTGAATGGAAGTTCATTCTTGATTTGGCTCTCTGCTTGTCTGTTACTGGTGTATAAGAATGCTTGTGATTTTTGCACATTAATTTTGTATCCTGAGACTTTGCGGAAGTTGCTTATCAGCTTAAGAAGATTTTGGGCTGAGACGATGGGGTTTTCTAAATATACAATCATGTCATCTGCAAACAGGGACAATTTGACTTCTTCTTTTCCTAACTGAATACCCTTTCTTTCTTTCTCTTGCCTGATTGCCCTAGACAGAACTTCCAACACTATGTTGAATAGGAGTGGTGAGAGAGGGCATCCCTGTCTTGTGCCAGTTTTCAAAGGGAATTTTTCCAGTTTTTGCCCATTCAGTATGATATTAGCTGTGGGTTTGTCATAAATAGCTCTTATTATTTTGAGGTACGTTCCATCAATACCGAATTTATTGAGTGTTTTTAGCATGAAGGGCTGTTGAATTTTGTCAAAAGCCTTTTCTGCATCTATTGAGATAATCATGTGGTTCTTGTCTTTGGTTCTGTTTATATGCTGGATTACGTTTATTGATTTGCGAGTGTTGAACCAGCCTTGCATCCCAGGGATGAAGCCCACTTGATCATGGTGGATAAGCTTTTTGATGTGCTGCTGAATCCGGTTTGCCAGTATTTTATTGAGGATTTTTGCATCGATGTTCATCAGGGAGATTGGTCTAAAATTCTCTTTTTTTGTTGTGTCTCTGCCAGGCTTTGGTAGCAGGATGATGTTGGCCTCATAAAATGAGTTAGGGAGGATTCCGTCTTTTTCTATTGATTGGAATAGTTTCAGAAGGAATGGTACCAGCTCCTCCTTGTACCTCTGGTAGAATTCAGCTGTGAATCCATCTGGTCCTGGGCTTTTTTTGGTGGGTAGGCTATTAATTGTTGCCTCAATTTCAGAGCCTGCTATTAGTCTATTCAGGGATTCAACTTCGTCCTGGTTTAGTCTTGGGAGAGTGTACGTGTCCAGGAAATTATCCATTTCTTCTAGATTTTCTAGTTGATTTGCGTAGAGGTGTTTATAGTATTCTCTGATGGTAGTTTGTATTTCAGTGGGGTCGGTGGTGATATCCCCTTTATCATTTTTTATTGCGTCTATTTGATTCCTCTCTCTTTTCTTCTTTATTAATCTTGCTAGCGGTCTGTCAATTTTGTTGATCTTTTCAAAAAACCAACTCCTGGATTCATTGATTTTTTGGAGGGTTTTTTGTGTCTCTATCTCCTTCAGTTCTGCTCTGATCTTAGTTATTTCTTGCCTTCTGCTAGCTTTTGAATGTGTTTGCTCTTGCCTCTCTAGTTCGTTTAATTGTGATGTTAGAGTGTCAATTTTAGATCTTTCCTGCTTTCTCTTGTGGGCACTTAGTGCTATAAATTTCCCTCTACACACTGCTTTAAATGTGTCCCAGAGATTCTGGTATGTTATATCTTTGTTCTCATTGGTTTCAAAGAACATCTTTATTTCTGCTTTCATTTCGTTATGTACCCAGTAGTCATTCAGGAGCAGGTTGTTCAGTTTCCATGTAGTTGAGCGGTTTTGATTGAGTTTCTTAGTCCTGAGTTCTAGTTTGATTGCACTGTGGTCTGAGAGACAGTTTGTTATAATTTCTGTTCTTTTACATTTGCTGAGGAGTGCTTTACTTCCAATTATGTGGTCAATTTTGGAATAAGTGCGATGTGGTGCTGAGAAGAATGTATATTCTGTTGACTTGGGGTGGAGAGTTCTATAGATGTCTATTAGGTCCGCTTGGTGCAGAGATGAGTTCAATTCCTGGATATCCTTGTTAACTTTCTGTCTCGTTGATCTGTCTAATGTTGACAGTGGAGTGTTGAAGTCTCCCATTATTATTGTATGGGAGTCTAAGTCTCTTTGTAAGTCTCTAAGGACTTGCTTTATGAATCTGGGTGCTCCTGTATTGGGTGCATATATATTTAGGATAGTTAGCTCTTCCTGTTGAATTGATCCCTTTACCATTATGTAATGGCCTTCTTTGTCTCTTTTGATCTTTGATGGTTTAAAGTCTGTTTTATCAGAGACTAGGATTGCAACCCCTGCTTTTTTTTGTTCTCCATTTGCTTGGTAGATCTTCCTCCATCCTTTTATTTTGAGCCTATGTATGTCTCTGCATGTGAGATGGGTCTCCTGAAGACAGCAGACTGATGGGTCTTGACTCTTTATCCAGTTTGCCAGTCTGTGTCTTTTAATTGGAGCATTTAGTCCATTTACATTTAAGGTTAATATTGTTGTGTGTGAACTTGATCCTGCCATTATGATATTAACTGGTTATTTTGCTCATTAGTTGATGCAGTTTCTTCCTAGCCTCGATGGTCTTTACATTTTGGCATGTTTTTGCAATGGCTGGTACCTGTTGTTCCTTTCCATGTTTAGGGCTTCCTTCAGGGTCTCTTTTAAGGCAGGCCTGGTGGTGACAAAATCTCTAAGCATTTGCTTATCTGTAAAGAATTTTATTTCTCCTTCACTTATGAAACTTAGTTTGGCTGGATATGAAATTCTGGGTTTAAAATTCTTTTCTTTAAGAACGTTGAATATTGGCCCCCACTCTCTTCTGGCTTGTAGAGTTTCTGCCGAGAGATCTGCTGTCAGTCTGATGGGCTTCCCTTTGTGGGTAACCCGACCTTTCTCTCTGGCTGCCCTTAAGATTTTTTCCTTCATTTCAACTTTGGTGAATCTGGCAATTATGTGTCTTGGAGTTGCTCTTCTGGAGGAGTATCTTTGTGGCGTTCTCTGTATTTCCTGAATTTGAATGTTGGCCTGCCCTGCTAGGTTGGGGAAGTTCTCCTGGATGATATCCTGTAGAGTGTTTTCCAATTTGGTTCCATTTTCCCCCTCACTTTCAGGCACCCCAATCAGACGTAGATTTGGTCTTTTTACATAATCCCATACTTCTTGCAGGCTTTGTTCATTTCTTTTTCTTCTTTTTTCTTTTGGTTGTGCATTTGTCATGTATTTCTCGTGTCATGGTTTTCATCTCTGTCATTTCGTTTATGACCTTCTCTGCATTAATTAGTCTAGCTGTCAATTCTTCCACTCTTTTTTCAAGATTTTTAGTTTCTTTGCACTGGGTACGTAATTCCTCCTTTAGCTCTGAGAGGTTTGATGGACTGAAGCCTTCTTCTCTCATCTCATCAAAATCATTCTCTGACCAGCTTTGATCCATTGCTGGCGATGGGCTGTGCTCCTTTGCAGGAGGAGATGCGCTCTTATTTTTTGAATTTCCAGCTTTTCTGCCCTGCTTTTTCCCCATCTTTGTGGTTTTATCTGTCTCTGGTTTTTGATGATGGTGACGTACTGATGGGGTTTTGGTATAGGTGTCCTTCCTGTTTGATAGTTTTCCTTCTGACAGTCAGGACCCTCAGCTATAGGTCTGTTGGAGATTGCTTGAGGTCCACTCCAGACCCTGTTTGCCTAGGTATCAGCAGCAGAGGTTGCAGAAGACAGAATATTGCTGAACAGCGAGTGCACCTGTCTGATTCTTGCTTTGGAAGCTTCCTCTCAGGGGTGTACTCCACCCTGTGAGATGTGGGGTGTCAGACTGCCCCTAGTGGGGGATGTCTCCCAGTTAGGCTACTCAGGGGTCAGGGACCCACTTGAGCAGGTAGACTGCCCCTTCTCAGATCTCAACCTCCGTGTTGGGAGATCCACAGCTCTCTTCAAAGCTGTCAGACAGAGTCGTTCGCGTTTGCACAGGCTTCTGCTCCTTTAGCTGAGCCCTGTCCCCAGAGGCGCAGTCTACAGAGACAGGCAGGTTTCCTTGAGCTGCTGTGAGCTCCACCCAGTTCGAGCTTCCCAGCGGCTTTATTTACCTACTTAAGCCTCAGCGATGGCGGGCGCCCCTCCCCCAGCCTCGCTGCTGCCTTGCGGTTAGATTGCTGCAGACTGCTGTGTTAGCAAGGAGGGAGGCTCCGTGGGCGTGGGACCCTCCCGGCCAGGTGTGGGATATATTCTCCGGTGTGCCGGTGTTATAGCGCAGTATTGGGGTGGGAGTTACCCGATTTTCCAGGTGTTGTGTCTTAGTTCCCCTGGCTAGGAAAAGGGACTCCCTTCCCCCTCGCACTTCCCAGGTGAGGCGATGCCTCGCCCTGCTTCAGCTCTCGCTGGTCGGGCTGCAGCAGCTGACCCGCACGGATTGTCCGGCACTCCCGAGTGAGATGACCCCAGTACCTCAGTTGAAAATGCAGAAATCACCGGTCTTCTGTGTCGCTCGCGCTGGGAGATGGAGACTGGAGCTGTTCCTATTCGGCCATCTTGCTCCGCCCCTCCGGCTTCTTATTTTTAAAATAAGCAGGCACAGAAGGTACAACAGAAACAGTACTGGGCTGGGATAATTGTCCCTGCTAGGCCCAGCTCCCGCTCCCGGGTCTCTCCTCAGCCTAGAATAAGATTCTTATAAATGCCTTTTATGAAGTTGAGGAAATTTCTGTCCCTTGCTATTTAAAAAAAAAATAATGACAGGCATTCCAAGATGGCTAAATAGGAACAGCTCTGGTCTGCAGCTCCCAGAGTGATCGACACAGAAGATGGGTGATTTCTACATTTCCAACTGAGGTACCCAGTTCATCTCACTGGGACTGGTTGGACAGTGGGCGCAGCCCATGGAGGGCGAGCCAAAGCAGGGCGGGCATCACCTCACCCGGGAAGTGCAAGGGGTCGGGGATTTCCCTTTCCTAGCCAAGGGAAGCCATGACAAACTACCTGGAAAAACAGGACCTCCCACCCAAATACAGCACTTTTTCCAAGGTCTTAACAACCGGCAGACTAGGAGATCCTCTCCTGTGCATGGCTCAGTGGGTCCCATGCACACAGAGCTTTGTTCATTGCTAGCGCAGCAGTCTGAGATTGACCTGCGAGGCTGCAGCTGGGCAGCGGGTGGGACGTCCACCATTGCTGAGGCTTGAGTAGGTAAACAAAGCGGCCAGGAAGCTCAAGCTGGGCAGAGCCCACCACAACTCAACAAAGCCTGCTGCCTCTACACTCTACCTCTGTAGGCAGGGCATAGCTGAACAAAAGGCAGCAGACAACTTCTGAGACTTAAACGTCCCTGTCTGACAGCTCTGAAGAGAGGAGTGGTTCTCCCAGCATGGAATTTGAGCTCTGAGAAAGAACAGACTGCTTCCTCAAGTCCCTGACCCCCATGTAGCCTAACTGGAAGACACCTCCCAGTAGGGGCTGATAGACATCTCACATAGGTGGCTGCCCCTCTGGGACGAAGCTTCCAGAAGAAGGATCAGGCAGCAATATTTGTTCTGCAGCCTCCACTGGTGATACCCAGGCAAACAGGGTCTGGAGTAGACCTCTAGTCAACTCCAACAGACCTGCAGCTGAGGGACCTGACTGTTAGCAGGAAAACTAACAAACAGAAAGAAACAGCATCAACCTCAACAAACATGACATCCACACCAAAACCCCATCTGTAGGTCACCAACATCAAAGACCAAAGGTAGATAAAACCACAACGATGGGGAGAAACCAGAGCAGAAAAGCTGAAAATTCTAAAAAAATAAAATAAAATCAGAGTGCCTCTTCTCTTCAAAAGGATCGCAGTTCCTTGCCAGCAATGGAACAAAGCTGGACAGAGAATGACTTTGACGAGTTGACAGAAGTAGGCTTCAGAAGGTCGGTAATAAGAAACTTCTCCGAGCTAAAGGAGGATGTTCGAATCCATTGCAAGAAAGCTAAAACCCTTGAAAAAGGATTAGACAAATGGCTAACTAGAACAGTGTAGAAAAGACCTTAAATGACCTGATGGAGCTGAAAACCATGGCACGAGAACTTCATGATGCATGCACAAGCTTCAATAGCCAATTGGATCAAGTGGAAGAAAGTATATCAGTGATTGAAGATCAAATTAATGAAATAAAGCGAGAAGACAAGGTTAGAGAAAAAAGAATAAAATGAAATGAACAAAGCCTCTAACAAATATGGATCTATGTGAAAAGACCAAATCTATGTTTAATTGGTATACCTGAAAGTGATGGGGAGAAGGAAACCAGGTTAGAAAACACTCTTCAGGAAATTATCCAGGAGAACTTCCCCAATCTAGCAAGGCAGGCCAACATTCAAATTCAGGAAATACAGAGAACACCACAAAGATACTCCGTGAGAAGAGCAACTCCAAGACAATAATTGTCAGATTCACCAAGGTTGAAATGAAGGAAAAAGTGTTAAGGGCAGCCAGAGAGAAAGGTTGGGTTACCCACAAAGGGAAGCCCATCAGACTAACAGTGGATCTCCTGGCAGAAACACTACAAGCCAGAATAGAGTAGGGGCCAATATTCAACATTCTTAGAGAAAAGAATTTTCAACCCAGAATTTCATATCCAGCCAAACTAAGCTTCATAAGTGAAGGAGAAATAAAATCCTTTACAGACAAGCAAATGCTGAGAGATTTTGTCACCACCAGGCCCGACTTACAACAGCTCCTCAAGGAAGCACTAAACAGGGAAAGAAACAACCGGTACCAGCCACTGCAAAAACATACCAAATTGTGAAGACCATCGATGCTATGAAAACAACGCATCAATTAATGGGCAAAATAACCAGCGAACATCATAATGACAGGATCAAATTCACACATAACAATATTAACCTTAAATGCAAATAGATTAAATGCCCCAGTTAAAAGAAACAGACTGGCAAATTGGATAGAGTCAAGACCCATCCGTGTGCTATCTTCAGGAGACCCATCTCACGTGCAAAGACACACATAGGCTCAAAATAAAGGGATGGAGGAAGATCTACCAAAAAAATGGAAAGCAAAACAAAACAAAAAAAACAGGGGTTGCAATCCTAGTCTCTGATAAAGCAGACATTAAACCAACACAGATCAAAAGAGACAAAGAAGGCCATTACATAATGTTAAATGGATCAATTCAACAAGAAGAGCTAACTATCCTAAATATACATGCACCCAATACAGGGGCACCCAGATTCATAAAGCAAGTCCTTAGAGACCTACAAAGAGACCTAGACGCCCACACAATAATAAAGGGAGACTTTAACACCCCACTGTCAATATTAGACAGATCAACGAGACAGAAGGTTAACAGGGATATGCAGGACTTGAACTCAGCTCTGCACCAGGCAGACCTAATAGACATCTACAGAGTTCTCCACCCCAAATCAACAGAATATACATTCTTCTCAGCACCACATCATACTTATTCTAAAACTGACCACATAATTGGAAGTAAAGTACTCCTCAGCAAATGTTGAACAGAAATCACGGCCGGGCGCGGTGGCTCAAGCCTGTAATCCCAGCACTTTGGGAGGCTGAGACGGGCGGATCACAAGGTCAGGAGATCGAGACCATCTTGGCTAACACAGTGAAACCCCGTCTCTACTAAAAATACAAAAAAAATACAAAAACTAGCCGGGAGAGGTGGCGGGCACCTGTAGTCCCAGCTGCTCAGGAGGCTGAGGCAGGAGAATGGCGTGAACCC
>NC_045442.1:69372068-69480991 GCF_002776525.5 Piliocolobus tephrosceles
AAAAAAAAAAAAAAAAAAAAAAAAAAAAAAAAAAAAGAACAGAAATCGCAACAAACTGTCTCTCAGACCACAGTGCAATCAAATTAGAACTCAGGATTAAGAAACTCACTCAAAACCATACAACTACATGGAAACTGAACAATCTGCTCCTGAATGATTACTGGGTACATAACGAAACGAAGGCAGAAATAAAGATGTTCTTTGAAACCAATAAGAACAAAGACACAACGTACCAGAATCTCTGGGACACATTTAAAGCAGTGTGTAGAGGAAAAGTTATAGCACTGAATGCCCACAAAAGAAAGCAAGAAAGATCTAAAATCGACACCCTAACATCACAATTACAAGAACTAGAGAAGCAAGAGCAAACACATTCAAAAGCTAGCAGAAGACAAGAAATAACTAAGATCAGAGCAGAACTAAAAGAGATAGAGACACAAAAAACCCTTTAAAAAAAAATCAAGGAATCCAGGAGCTGGTTTTTTAGAAAAGATCAACAAAATTGCTAGACCGCTAGCAAGACTAATAAAGAAGAGAGAAGCATCAAATAGATGCAATAAAAAATGATAAAGGGGATATCACCACTGATCCCACAGAAATACACACTACCATCAGAGAATACTATAAACACCTCTACGCGAATAAACTAGGAAATCTAGAAGAAATGGATAAATTCCTGGACACATGGACCCTCCCAAGACTAAACCAGGAAGAAGTTGAATCTCTGAATAGACCAATATCAGGCTCTGAAATTGAGGCAATAATTAATAGTCTACCAATGAAAAAAAGTCCAGGACCAGACGGATTCACAGCCAAATTCTTCCAGAGGTACAAAGAGGAGCTGGTACCATTCCTTCTGAAACTATTTCAATCAATAGAAAAAGAGGAAATCCTCCCTAACTCATTTTATGAGGCCAGCATCACCCTGCTACCAAAGCCTGGCAGAGACACAACAAAAAAAGAGAATTTTAGACCAATATCCCTGATGAACATCGATGTGAAAATCCTTAATAAACTACTGGCAAACTGAATCCAGCAGCATATCAAAAAGCTTATCTACCACGATTAACTTGGCTTCATCCCTGGGATGCAAGGCTGGTTCAACATACGCAAGTCAATAAACGTAATCCATTACATAAACAGAACCGATCGCAAAAACCACGATTATATCAATAGATGCAGAAAAGCCCTTGACAAAATTCAACAGCCCTTCATGTTAAAAACTCTAAATAAACTAGGTATTGATGGAACATATCTCAAAATAATAAGAGCTATTTATGACAAACCCACAGCTAATATCATACTGAATGGGCAAAAACTGGAAGCATTCCCTTTGAAAACTGGCACAAGACAAGGATGCCATCTCTCACCACTCCTTTTCAACATAGTGTTGGAAGTTCTGGCCAGGGCAATCAGGCAAGAGAAAGAAATACAAGGTATTCAATTAGGAAATGAAGTCAAATTGTCCCTGTTTGCAGATGACATGATTGTATATTTAGAATACCCCATTGTCTCAGGCCAAAATCTCCTTAAGCTGATAAACAACTTTAGCAGTTTCAGGATATAAAATCAATGTGCAAAAATCACAAGCATTCCTATACACCATTAACAGACAAAAAGAGAGCCAAATCATGAGTGAACTCCCATTCACAGTTGCTTCAAAGAGAATAAAATGCCTAGGAATCCAACTTACAAGGGATGTGAAAGACCTCTTCAAGGAGAACTACAAACCACTGCTCAATGAAATAAAGGAAGACACAAACAAATGGAAGAACATTCCATGCTCATGGATAGGAAGAATCAATATCGTGAAAATGCCATGCTGCCCAAAGTAATTTATAGATTCAGTGCCATCCCCATCAATCTACCAATGACTTTCTTCACATAATTGGAAAAAACTACTTTAAAGTTCATATGGAACCAAAAAAGAGCCCACATAGCCAAGACAATCCTAAGCAAAAAGAACAAAGCTAGAGGCATCATGCTACCTGCCTTCAAATTATACTACAAGGCTACAGTAAGCAAAACAGCATGGTACTGGTACCAAGACAGATATATAGACCAATGGAACAGAACAGAGCCCTCAGAAATAACATCACACATCTACAACCATCTGATCTCTGACAAACCTGACAAAAATAAGAAATGGGGAAAAGATTCGCTATTTAACAAATGGTGCTGGGAAAACTGGCTAGCCATAGGTAGAAAGCTGAAACTGGATCTCTTCCTTACACCTTATACAAAAATTAATTCAAGATGGATTAAAGACTTGAATGTTAGACCTAAAACCATAAAAACCCTAGAATACGTAGGCAATACCATTCAGGACATAGGCATGGGCAAGGACTTCATGACTAAAACACCAAAAGCAATGGCAACGAAAGTCAAAATACACAGATGGAATCTAATTAAACGAAAGAGCTTCTGCACAGCAAAAGAAACTACCAGCAGAGTGAACAGGCAACCTACAGAATGGGAGAAAATTTTTGCAGTCTACCCATCTGACAAACGGCTAATATCCAGAATCTACAAAGAACTTAAACAAATTTACAAGAAAAAAAAAAAAAAACCATCAAAAAGTGGGCAAAGGATATGAACAGACACTTCTCAAAGGAAGACATTTATGCAGCCAACAGACACATGAAAAAATGCTCATCATCACTGGTCATCAGAGAAACGCAAATCAAAACCACAATGAGATACCATCTCATGCCAGTTAGAATAGCAATCATTAAAAAGTGAGGAAACAGATGCTGGAAAGGATGTGGAGAAATAGGAATGCTTTTACACTGTTGGTGAGAGTGTAAATTAGTTCAACTATTGTGGAAGA
Source organism: Piliocolobus tephrosceles (assembly GCF_002776525.5). Lineage (NCBI taxonomy): Eukaryota > Metazoa > Chordata > Mammalia > Primates > Cercopithecidae > Piliocolobus > Piliocolobus tephrosceles. The sequence goes on from NC_045442.1 coordinate 69,374,899, forward strand.
CAGTGTGGCGATTCCTCAAGGATCTAAAACTAGAATTACCATTTGACCCAGCAATCCCATTACGGATTATAAATCATGCTACTATAAAGACACATGCACACGTATGTTTATTGCAGCACCATTCACAACAGCAAAGACTTGGAACCAACCCAAATGTCCATCAATGATACACTGGCTTAAGAAAATGTAGCACATATACACCATGGAATACTATGCAGCCATAAAAATGGATGAGTTCCTGTCCTTTGTAGGGACATGGATGAAGCTGGAAACCATTATTCTCAACAAACTATCACAAGGACAGAAAACCAAACACCACGTGTTCTCACTCAGGTGGGAATTGAACAATGAGATCACTTGGACACTGGGCTGGGAACATCACACACCGGGGCCTATCAGGGATAGCATTAGGAGAAATACCTAATATAAATGATGAGTTGATGGGTGCAGCAAACCAACAGGGCACATGTTTGCCTTTGCCTATGTATCAAACCTGCACATTGTGTACATGTACCCTAGAACTTAAAGTATAATAATAATAAAAAAGAACAATATTGAATTTTGTCAAATACTTTATCTGCCTCTATTGAAGTAATCATGTGGTTTTTTTTCTCCTTTTTTTTTTTCTGGTACTATGGTAAATTACATAGGTTTAATTTTGTATGCCTGAGATAAATACAACTTAGTCATTTGTCTATTGTTGGGCTAGACTTACTAATATTTTATTTTATTTTATTATTTATTTATTTATTGTTGTTGAGACAGGGTCTCTTCCTGTCGCCCAGGCTGGAGTGCAGTGGTGCAATCTTGGCTCACCGCAAACTCCACCTCTTGGGTTCAACCAGTTCTCCTGCCTCAGCCTCCCGAGTAGCTGGGATTACAGGCACCCACCATCATACCTGGCTAATTTTTGGATTGTTTTAGTAGAGATGGGGTTTCACCTTGTTGGCCAGGTTGGTCTCAAACTCCTAACGCAGGTGATCTGCCCACCTCAGCCTCCCAAAGTGCTGGGATTACAAGCATGAGCCACCGTGCCCTGCTGCCAATATTTTTTTAAGGTATTTTGCATCTGTGATCATGAGAAATATTGATGGATAGTTTTTTTTTTTTCTTTTGAATGTCTTTGGTTTTGGTATTGGTATAATGCTCATCTCTTAAAACGAGTGGGAAGCTTTCCATTCTCTATTTTCTGAAGCAGTTTCTATAGAATGGGTATTCAACATGTTTGATAGAATTCACCAGTAAAGTTATCTGGACCTCAGCTTTGTTCTGTGGTAATATTTTAAATTATTAATTCAATGTCTTTACTTGATGCGAGGCTATTCAGACTTTGTTTCTTTGTGAGTAAATTTGTATATGGACTTTGTAATTAGTTTCTTTCAAGAACTGTACATTTAAATAAGTTGTCAAATTTATTGGCATAAATATGGTAATAATATTCCATTATTGCCCAGGTACAGTGGCTCACACCTGTAATCCCAGCACTTTGGGAGGTGGAGGTGGGCAGATCTCTTTAAGCCCAGGAATTTGAGACCAGCCTAGGCAACATAGCAAAACTCCATCTCTACAAAAAAATAAAGAAGTGCTCTTATTTTTTTAAAAATTCCATTATCATCCTTTTAATGTTTGTAGACTCTGTAATAATGTCCCTTTTTCCATGCCAGATACTGGCAATTTATTTCTTCTCTCTGTTCCTTACCAGTTTAGAAGTTTGTCTATTATATTAATCTATTTACGAAATCAACTTTTACTGTAGTCCTAGCTACTCAGGAGGCTGAGACATGGGGACCACTTGAGCCCAGAAGTTCGAGGCTAGACTGGGCAACATAGCAAGACCCTGTCTTGAAAAAAAAATAAATCAACTTTTGGTTTCATTTCTCTATGGTTTGTGCATTTTCAATTTCTTTCATTTCTGTTCTTTGTCACCATCCTTCTGCTTACTTTGGGTTTAATTTGATCTTTTTCTAGCATTTAAAAAATAGCTTTATTTAGATATAATTCACATACCATACAACTTACCAACTTAATGTATACAATTCAATGGCTTTTAGTATATTCACAGAACTGTGCATCTACTATCATAATTTTAAAACATCTTCATTACCCTAGAAAGAAACCTTATACCCCTTAGCTATTATCTCCCAATTTCTCTCCTCCATTCCAAGGCTACAATTAACTACTTTCTGTTTCTATAGATTTGCCTTTTCTAGACATCTCACATATAAGGAATCATTCACTGCATGGTCCATGATGACTACCTTATTTCTTCACTTCTTTTTACAGTCAAACAACATTCCATTATATGGTTTTTCTAGCTTCATAAGGCGGAAACTTAAATAATTTTGAATGTTTCTTCTAACATGGATATTTAGTATTGTAAACTTTCAGCAAAGCACGACTTATTTTCAACCTACTTTGGGTTTTTCTAATAGAATACACAAATTTTAAATCTTTTTTTTTTTTTTTTACTATGCCATAAACATTAAGTTTATGTTAAGTAGTGTTTATGGTATAATACCAAAAACATTAAGATTTGATAACTAGTGAATGCTGTCATTCTTTCACATCTATTTCATAATTTCCATTTGAGTGCCTGAAGCTCATTCTTTAGTAGATTCCTTTTCAAGGGATTATAGAAAGAAGATTTTCTGAATTCCTGCATGTTAATAGATTTGTCTGTATGCTTTACACTTAGAGGTTAGTTATACTGGATATAGAATTCTTTGTTCACATTTTCTTTCCTTGACTATCTTAAACATACCCGTTTTTCTTCTGGAATAAAGTGTTGCTATCAATATCTGATAATCTAATTTTCTCTTCCTTGTAAGTCATGTGCTTTTTTTTTTTTTTTTTTAAGACAGAGTCTCACTCTGTCCAGGCTGGAGTGCAGTGGTGTGATCTCAGCTCACTGCAATCTCTGTCTCCTGGGTTCAACCCATTCTCCTGCCTCAGCCTCCTGAGTAGTTATGATTACAGGTGTCTGCCACCATGCTTGACTAATTTTTGGTATTTTCAGTAGAGACAGGGTTTCACCATGTTGGCCAGGCTGGTCTTGAACTCCTGACCTCAAGTGATCCACCCACCTCAGCCTTCCAAAGTGCTGGGATTACAGGTGTGAGCCACTGTGCCTGGCCCAGTCACATACTTTTACTGCCTAAATCCCCACAGGATTTTTCTCCTCTTTAAAATCTGGTAATTTTGTAAGAATCAATTCGTGTTGGTCATTCTGACTCAATATTCTTACATATATAATATGCTCTTCAATATGTGGTTTTTAAATACTGTTATTTATGAAAGTTTTCTTAAAATATAATTTTTAAGCTTTGTTCTTTTCCTTGGTTTTGTTTCGGACTTCCTATTATCTATATGTTAAATCTTTTTTGAGACCCATTGGAGGCTCTCACTCCATCAACCAGCCTGGGGCTGGAGTGCGGTGGTGTGATCATGGCTCACTGTAGCCTCAATCTCCTCGGCTCAGGTGATTCTCCCACCTCAGCCTTCCAAGTAGCTGGGACTACAGGCATGTGCCACCCACACCCAGCTAGTTTTTTGTAGAGATGGGATTTCACCATGTTGCCCAGCCTGCCTTTGCTTATTTTCAATGTCTGTCTCTTTGAGGTCTTTTACTTCTATTTTTTTTCTTAATTATCCTGTTTTTCACTTTTAAGATTTTTGCTAATCTCATCTGTAGATGGACACTTGGGTGACTTCCACTTTTTGGCTATTGTTAATAATGCTGCTAAAAACATGGATGTACAAATATATTTTCAAGTTCCTGCTTTCAGTTATGTAGGGTATAAATCGAAAAGCAGAATTGCAGGACCACATTGTAATTCTGATTAATTTTTTATCGTGATTATGTATGTATTTTTATTGTGATTATGTTTGGATACATATTTTATTGGGATTATATGTATCCATACATAATCACAATAAAATTATAATCACAATTAAAAAATCAGAATTTATGTATGTACATGTTATACATACATAATCACAATAAAATATGTATAATGTAAAACTTATCAATTTAACCATTTTAAAGTGTGCAGTTTTGTGGCTTTTAGTACATTTACATTGTTATGCAACCATCACCACCATCTGTCTTCAGAACTTTTTCATCTTCCCCAACCGAAACTCTGTACCCATTAAATACTCACAATTCCCCTCCCCCAAGGTAAACATCATTCTTCTATGAATTCAATTACTTTAGGTACATCATATAAGTAGAATCATACAGTATTTGTCCTTTTGTTTGGCTTATTTCACTTACTATGTCTTTAAGGTTCATGCATGTTAAACTTTAGAATTTCCTTCCTCTTTTAGCTGAATAACATTGTATTATGTATGTGTATATATCACATTTATCCAGTCACCTGTCTATGTACAACTTAATTGCATCCACTTACAGTTATTGTGAATAATGCTACTATGACCATGATGTACAAATACTTCTTGGAGTCCCTGTTTTCATTTCTTTGGGGTATATGATTCCGGAGGCGGAACTGCTGCATATGTTAACTGTATAATTGTTTGAGAAGCTGTCATGCCAGTTTCCACAGTGCCTGCACCATTTTACATTCCCCCTAGTAATGCAAAGGTTCCAATTTTTCCACATTCTAGCCAACACCTGTTATTATCTATTTTTTAATAGTAGTAATCCCAACGTGGTATTATAGTTTTGATTTGCATTTCCCTAATGACTAGTGATACTGAGCATCTTTTCATGTGTTTATTGGATGTTTATATATTTTCTTTGGGGAAATGTCCATTCAAGTCCTTTGCCCATTTTTGAGTTGTTTTCCTATTGAATTACAAGGATTTCTGGGCTCTCTGTCTATATTTGTCTTTATGCCAGTACCAGTTCTGATTACTGTAGCTTTGTAGTAAGTTTTGAAATCGGGACTTGTGAGACTTCCAGTATTATTCTTTACCAAGATTGTTGGCTATTCAGAATGCCTTAAGATTCCTTATTTTATGATGGATTTTCCTATTTCTGCAAAAATCTTCTTAGTCTTTTCTGTAGCTGTAACAGAGTACCTACGACTGGGTAATTTATAAGGAAATTTACTGGGCTTACAATTCTGGAAGCTGGGAATTACAAGGGCATGGTGGTGGCATCTGGTGAGGGCCTCATGGTGCTTCATAACAGGGTGGAAAAGTGGAAGGGGAAAGAAGTGTATATAAAAGAGACAGGACACAGGAAGAGGAACCACTTTATGACAACATGCTCTTGAAAGAGTCTCGACTAACCCAGTCTTCTCATGGGAAAGATGTTAATCCATCTTAATTATCTCTTAAGATCCAGGCTCCCAAAACGATTACATTGGCAATTAAATTTAAACATGAGTTTTGGTGGGGACAAACCACATGCAAACCATAGCACCCTCATTGGGATTTCCACAGGGAATGTTTTTCCATCCCTTTACATTGAACCTGTGTCTCTAGATCTAAAGTGAGTCTTATAGACAGCAGCTAGTTGGCTTTTTTTTTTTCCTTGATCCATTATGCCAATCTGTATCTTTTGATCAGTGAGTTTAATCCATTTAGTCACTGATGAGGAAGAACTTCTCTGCCATTTTGTTTTCATGTCTTAAGATTTTTTTTTTTCAGATAGGATCTTGCTGTTGCCCAGGCTGGCGTGCAGTGGCACAAGCACAGCTCACTGCAACCTTGACCTCCCAGGCTCAAGCAATTCTCCCGCACCAGCCTCCAGAGTAGCTGTGACTATAGGCATGTACCACCAAACCTGGCTAATTTTTTGAAAAGATGGCGTCTACAGACATAATTCTGTCTGTTCAAGTGATTTATAATTACTTAATCATGATTTGGTGTGTGTATGTGTTTTAGTATCACACTGTTTTTTCAGGGTCTTGCTGTGCTGCCCAGGCTTGAGTACAGTGGCACAAGCATAGCTCACTGCAGCCTTGACCTCCCAGGCTCAAGGGATCCTGCCACCTCAGCCTGCCCAGTAGCTTGGGACCACAAGCAAAGAACTAGACTAGTTCAGGCTAGTCTTGAACTCCTGGTCTCAAGCAATCTTCCTGCCTCAGCTTCCCAAAGTGTTGATATCAGGTGTAAGCCCCTGCCCCTGGCAGTTGTTTTTTTTTTTTTTTTTTTTGGCCTCTATTACTGGCTTCCCCCACCCTTTTTTTGTACTAAACACATTTTTGATACCCTTTTGTCTATATTCAATACATATTTTCTTTGCAGTTATGAGGATTACATCTTAATGTCGTAACAATCTGAATTCTAGCCTGATGTTGAAGTGAATTTTTCAATTTAGGTACTGTATATTTCAGCTCCAGAATTTGTTTTGTTCCTTTTCTGTGTCTCTGTTGATATGCTACATATCATTTCCCTAACTTCTTCTGGCTCTCTGTCCATGTTTTTCCTTTAGCTTGTTGAGCATATTTAAGACAGGTATTTTAAGTATTTGTCTAATATCTGTGTTTCTTCAGAGACAGTTTCTGTCACCTTTTCTCCCTTTGAATGGGCCACATTTTCCTGTTTTTGCCTTGTGGTTTTCTGCTGGAAAAATGGGAATTACAAAAAAAAAAAAATCATCTCTCCCAGTTTTTGCAGACTGGTTCCATGATGAGGACAACCCTCCTTCACTAATTAGCAGGCATGTTATGAGCCTTGGGAGCAGCCTGGGGTGACAGCTTCAAGTCCTGCAGCTTTTCCCAGACATGTTGCCTTTCCCCATGTGAGCGCTCTGTTAAGTGAAACAGACACTCCTTCAGGAAGCCCCCAGATGAGTTAGAATGCTGGAAATAAGTTCTGCTCCATTCCCTCCAGTTCAAGGGAGGGAATTGAGCAACACTACTGAAAAGTTCTGGTTTTCACTGAGATTAGAAGTTTATACTATAATGTAAGTAACACTGCTTTTCTTTATCTAGAAAGACTTGCTACAAAGTCTACTGAATTAAATGAAAGAGGTACTTACTGATGTAGTTTATTTTGATGTAAACGCCTTTCTGGAGAAGAAACCCCATGGCAGCTCATCTAGAAGCCACACTGACTAGCACTGTTTCAGAGCACTTTCAATATTCCCTTACTTGAACTTTTCGTGGACTATTTTCCCCATAGTTGCAGAAATAAGAAAAGAATGTAGGAAAGATAGGACTGATTATTTTTAGTACGGACTACTTTTTTTCTATCTTACAAGTCAAAAGGTGTTTCACGTAACAGAACCTCACTTTTTTGCCTTTTAAAAGCAAAGTAAAAATAGAACCAAATTCAACTGTTATGTAAGTTATTTCGTTTTCTCAGACTTAACAATGATTTATCATGCATGTATCAAAAGATGACATTAGTATTTCTTTTAAGTTAACCATTATGTAGTTATTAGGTATATGACTCATGATATATCGAAACCTGTGTAAAACCTACATTGGAATGGAGTTCAACTATACTTATTACTTTAAAGTAGGTATTACAATAATTCTGACTCTTTGTTGGACTTAAATGCCTTTTCTAACTTGAAACACAATCCTTCTCCCTAAAAAGCACTGAAATGTAAAAGTGTACATCAATCTATATTTAAAATGCTCTATTCTGAATTTGAAGTGCTTAGCCTGAAACAGATTTCTTTTAGAATTAAGCCTATTATGAATTGAAAAGACCAACTGACAAAATTGGAGAAATTTTCCTCTTTCAGATTTTAGAGCTTATTTCATATGTGAGTATCTTGCTCTGTATAACACTACAGTCATGTGCCACCTAACCTTTCAATGACAGACTGCTTATCTGGTGGTGGTCCTGTAAGATTAAAATACTCTATACTGTATCTTTTTCTACTTTTAGATACATACATTGTTAGCTCCGTTATAATTGGTTACAGTATTCAGTACAGTAACATGCTGTATAGGTTTGCAGCCTAGGAGCAATACGCTGTATCACATAGCCTAGGTATGTAGCAGACTATACCATCTAAGTTTGTGTAAGTACACTCTATGATGTTCCCACAACAACAATCTTCTAATGATGAGGCATTTTCCTCTCATTAAGCAACACATAAATAAATTTCAACAGAATAGTGCCACAATGAAAGTTCAACAAGACCTCAAAAGCAGACGATGGAGGACTTCCACTCCTTTTGGTTGCTCCTTTTACTTAACATCTGCTTGTATATAAGTTACTTACAGTAAGGCATTCTTACCAGTTTTCCTGAGTCGAAATTTGTGTTTAACTTAAGGCTACATTTACACGGAAAGTAAACTTTAAAGTCCTCAAATTTAAGAAAGTAGGCAACCAAAAGAACTCTACTACAGTTAATTTTGCAAAACATCATTAAAGTGATTGAATAATATCCAAGGACATTAGGAACACAGGATTATGAAATTTTATTCTGATAAATCTGGTAAGTTATGGTTCTCTATTAACTCATTCCTTTTTGTCTAAGTTACCCAATATTGTTCCCTCTAAAACACTAACTTTTACTATAGTAAAAATAAGCACTACCAAGAGATTAGTCCTTATGTTGCTATCTGGATTAAGATGTCATTTTTTCCATTCTGCTTTCTCCTAGCAATCTTTATTTCATAATTCTGTCTGTTCAAGTGATTTATAATTACTTAATCATGATTTGGTGTGTGTATATGTTTTAGTATCACACTGTTTTTTCAGGGTCTTGCTCTGCCGCCCAGGCATGAGTACAGTGGCACAAGCATAGCTCACTGCAGCCTTGACCTCCCAGGCTCAAGGGATCCTGCCACCTCAGCCTGCCCAGTAGCTTGGGACCACAGGCAAATGCCACCACAGCTGGGTAACTTGATTGGTAGTAAGAGACAGGGTCTTACTATGTTGCCCAGGCAGGTCTCCAATTCCTGGGTTCAAGAGATCCTCCCACCTTGACCTCCCAGTGTGCTGACATTGTAGGCATGCACCACTGTGCCCAGCCTATATATTTCTTAACAGCAATCCAGTCATTCAATAGTTTAGTCCATTGGGCTCTGCATATAACCTGTTCGTTTTTCAGCTATATGGACTTAAGTGGTATGGAAGTTACATATAGCAGTCAACACATGGCTATGTAAAGATATTTAGATGCTTTTAGGCAGCAAGATTTTTTATACACACACACACGCATTAGTTTATAAATTATATACATATATATGTGTGTTGGTTTACTATTTGTAACTTCTCTACACTCTCACACCATAATAACCATTTTATTTTTATTTTTATTTTTATTTTTTCAGATGGAGTCTCGCTCTGTTGCCCAGGCTGGAGTGCAGTGGCGTGATCTCTGCTCACGGCAACCTCTGCCTCCCACGTTCAAGCGATTCTCCCACCTCAGCCTCCCGAGTAGCTGGGATTATGGGTGCCTGCCACCATGCCTGGCTAAGTTTTTGTATTTTCAGTAAAGATGGGGTTTCAACATGTTGGCCAGGCTGGTCTCAAACTCCTGACCTCAGGTGATCCACCTGCCTCGGCCTCCCAAAGTGCTGGGATTACAGGCATGAGCCACCATGCCCGGCCAATAACCATTTTATTATAATTTCACTGAAGTAGATGATTGATCACTTCTTTCATTTATTGTATTTACCAATCAGCTTTCCAAAGAATCCTAAAGTCAGTTCATTGTTCTTTTTATAATCTTACTAGGTTATTACCACCTAGTTACCACATTTGCTTACCCCACTGTTAAAATGTTCTGGTGGATACTTCAGTTAACTCCATATTTGTGATAACTCCCTATTTAAAGTTAATGAGAATAAAATTAATGAATGATGAAACTTCCAATATGTTGGTGAGGAAACCACAGTTTCCACATTATCCAAGGTAGTTCCAGCCCTCCTTTGTGTGAAAGTTCAGCATTAAAAGAAATACAGAATTGTAGTAATGGAACTAAAAGCTTCATACTGGATTTTTCCCTCTCTCTTCATTTGGAAAGAAAAATAATTGGTAATTATAAAACTTTAAAGGGGTACTGTATGATCTAATTCTGAAAGAATTTAATAATTCCCACGTGGGGTTCCAAGTTGAATATAATGAAATTTGTAAGATTATGGAATACGTAATTTCCTTCTGAAAGATACTTGTATTCTACTTTCTATGACACACATGGCAATAAACGGTATTTTACATCCTTTGAACCCCTATATTACTTCTACATTTTTGAGTTTTTTTGCTTCCATTTACTTCACTAAAAAAGTTTTAAAAAAATCATCAAAATCTGAATGGATGAACATGCTGAACTTAATTCTCTATATTTCTAAAATACTTATGTTGGAACAAAGGCTAGTCAGAAGAAAGGAACTTCAGAGTTCACTTTTAAAATGGGTAAAAACACCCACTTTCCCAGAGAATCAAACCAAATTCTTCCTTCAGTATTTAAATACTGCATAAAGGATAAAGAACCCTTGTGTGAATTAGGATTCACCCATAAGTAATGTAAATAGTCTAAAGCATCAATTAACATACTTCATTAAGCTCACAGCTTTGTATCACCACACATTTTTTAATTGGAGAAAGTCTTAAGTATCATTATTGTAATAACTTTTCTTTTTTGAGACGGAGTCGTTCTGTCACTCAAGCTGGAGTGCAGTGGTGCAGTCTCAGCTCACTGCAACCTCTGCCTCCTGGGTTCAAGCTATTTCCCTGCCTCAGCCTCCCAAGTAGCTGGGACTACAGGTATGCACCACCACACCCAGCTAATTTTGGTATTTTTAGTAGAGATGAGATTTCACAATGTTGGCCAGGCTGGTCTCGAACTCCTGGCCTCGGGTGATCTGCCTGCGTCGGCCTCCCGAAGTGCTGAGATTGAAGGCATGAGTCACTGTGCCTGGCCCGTAATAACTTCATAACCACAGTAAAGTATTTTAGAGCTCTCTTTGAAGAAAACACATTTTGACTCATGAAATATCTGAAACTTCAGAGAGCCCAAATTTTTCTTCCTTAACCATGTGACATTAGTGTGAGTGGAAACCAACAGTAGAAACCTAAGCCCTATGTATACTAAAGAAATAACATAAGTTAACCTGTTACTGCCACATCATACATTTTGATTTAAATACGAAAAACACCACACAGAAAACAAACATTTTTTAAAAAAAGATTTAAAGATCATAAATAGGTCATTGTTGTCACAACACATTTCAGAATCTTAAAAAAACAAACATTTTGGCTTCCTAAGAAAAAGACTTTTAAAAAAAATCAATTCCCTCATCACTGAAAGGACTTGTACATTTTTAAACTTCCAGTCTCCTAAGGCACAGTATTTAATCAGAATGCCAATATTACCACCCTGCTGTAGCAGGAATAAGAGACAAGGTATAAGCACTAAGAAAAACAGCAAAATTTCTGGACAAAATCATCTGTCATTTTTAAAAAGGGATAAACAGACTAAGTGGTGAGCATTTTAGTTAAGAAGGCCCAGTGTTGTTATGCAGGACTTTGTTTAAAAAAAAAAAAAAAAAAAAAAGAAATCAAAATATTTTAACTCAAGTAGGTTTAATTCACCACAGAAGAGCTATGAGAAAAGAGAGGGGGCTGGTAAAATACAGTGTACTTTCTTTAAAAAGGACTTGGGAGGAAAAAAATCAACTTAGAAGATCATATGAAACATCACATGGAACCCAATTAGTGTCCTAGTTTATTACTAGTCTTCAGATCCAGAAAATAGAGTAAGACACTAGGTAAACAGAACACCTAGACACATCTGTAAGGCATTTGTTTCCTATCACACGGCCCGTTCTAGCTTAACACCCACCAACTGAGATGTAGTGAAATAGTAAAATTGGATGCTCAAATTATATTTTTATCTAACCAAAAAGTTCTTTAAATATAGAATTCCTCACTTTAAACTCTGTCTTGTCTTCTGTGATACCAACAGAACTTTAAGGTTGTACATATGCAATATGGTGATTTAGTGTTACTTTTAAAAGAACCCACAAAGTAAGCGATTGTCCACAGATGAAACGATGAGGTTCATGACTGAATCAATCATGGAGTGTTAGTCAATTGTAAACTCCTGAAAGTTAAGACTAGGAAATGTGTATATCAGACACATAAGAGTACAACAATAGGAGAGGAAGGGAAGCCTGTTTGTCATTCCAATTCTGACAAGGTGCAAGGTCTTCGAAATTCTTGTCCACGTTCATGGAGCCATTTATTGGATACTGTGAGAGAAAAGTAATATATTAATTTCCCCCCTTAATCTAATCAGTATTTAATTAGTTTCTAAAAGCTAGGTCTATAAAAAGTTCAACACCAAAACCGGATAAAGGCAGATGCTACTTAAAAACTTGGCTAAATGCTGAAAACACAGATTTTATATACCTATATACATATGTGTACACACTTGTGTGTGTTTATGTACATACATGTATGTATACACATGTGTATATTTGCAAGTCTATGTGCATTTCCTAAAGTTTCCAATGTTCAATGTGAGGCTTGAAATGAGACACAAATGGACTTAAGATACAGGTACAGATAGAGTAGAATATTGCTTTATGTACTGTTTTCAAAGTACAACCTCCAAAATACAAAGACATTTTAATAATAATAAACAAACTTTCCACTCTAAAGGAACAACTCTAATCAACCATTGTTATTGTATGCTCATTAAGTTTCCAAAATACCTTTAAGAAATGTATACCATGTAAAAATGTATCCCAAAAGGAGTTAATTTTCTATTTATTTTTTTTGTCTCCAGTACCATAGAACCCAGTCAAAATATCTAAAGCAGAAACCTTAATTCTTAATTCCTTTTTCAACCCTTGTATCTACTCTTTATTCATCAAACCCTGACAATCTTCCTTATGTGTCTCTCGAATCTATTTGCTCTCCAACCCTTTCACTGATGCTTTAATCCAGGCTGTTGTCATCTTCCACTTAGACAACAGAAAACAACTTTCTAAACTCTCTCTCACCAACTAGCCTCTCCTCATTCTAGTCCAGTGGTTCTTAAACACTATAATCATGAGGGGAGTTTTTTTTTTTTTTTTGAGACAGAGTCTCACGCTGTCACCCAGGCTGGAGTGCTGGAGTGCAGTGGCGCGATATCCACTCACTGCAAGCTCCACCTCCCGGGATTCACGCCATTCTCCTGCCTCAGCCTCCTGAGTAGCTGGGACTACAGGCGCCCGCCACCGCGCCCGGCTAGTTTTTTGTATTTTTTTAATAGAGACGGGGTTTCACCGTGTTAGCCAGGATGGTCTCAATCTCCTGACCTCGTGATCCACCCGTCTCGGCCTCCCAAAGTGTTGGGATTACAGGCTTGAGCCACCGCGCCCGGCCTCGAGGGGAGATTTTAAAATCCTGATCAGGCCTCACTCCTTAACCTTGTTATGTCTTGTATGTAACCACTAAACATGTGGCTAGTAACACAGATTGAAATGGATACATGGGGCTAATTAATAGATATTAAAACTAATTTCACCTGTTTCTTTTTATTTTTTTTTAAATGTGACCATTCCTGTGCACTTGCATGTTCCTGAAAGTGAGTGCGTCTTTAAATTTTGCACATTAGGTGCTACTCGAGCCTCATACTAGAACCTGGTGTCTAACATGTTTGGAAAACTGCTGTTCTATCTTTTGGACCAAATTTAAAGAAAAAGCTTTGAACTTAGGCAGTCACCATCTTCTGTTTACGTTTTTGTAATAATATGTACTACATTATAATCCATTAGTATGTCTCAATCAGATTATTAACCCTTTGAGGGGAAGATATTGTCTTATTCAATTTTGAGTCAGACAATGTTTCTTAGAATAAGTGAAAATAGAGTTAAAAATAAAATCTGTCATCAAAATTCTGATTATAAATTTATATTAAGATTAGGCACTTGTTTGGTTGAATCCTGTACAATGTTAAAATCATATTAAGCAAACATTGTGGGGGCTTTTGTTATTAAGACACAGATAATAGTTTCAAAATAGATAACAAAAATTACATTCTCTTCACAGAATATATGAAATATTTACCCCATTTGTTGCCAACTAGCACTGGACAGGCTGCATGCCGTGTACTATAATCACCTTCTCCACTGGCAAACAGATTATACCAGAAAACAGCAGTTCCCTATGGAGAACAATTCACAATTATCCCCAAGTATACAATGCCAGGTAATCGCTTTCGGCAGTGATTACTTTTTTTTTTTTTTGAGACTGAATCTTGCTCTATCGCCCAGGCTGGAGTGCAACCTCTGCCTCCCAGGTTCAAGCGATTCTCCTGCCTCAGCCTCCCAAGTAGCTGGGATTACAGGCATGCACCACCAGGCCTGACTAATTTTGTATTTTTAGTAGAGACGGGCTTTCACCATGTTGGTCAGGCTGGTCTCAAACTCCGGACCTCAGGTGATCTGCCCATCTCGGCCTCCCAAAGTGTTGGGATTACAGGCGTGAGCCACTGTGCCCAGTAGCTTTCTTAATTTTTCCTTTGTTCCTGTGGAAGAACTCCTCTATAGCAGCATTTTATCTTCCTCTAATATAATTCTGAAAATATGGTTATATCACTTTAAAAACTGTTTTTGATCATATGAAAAATACCATAAAAATGCTTGACAACAAAAGTATTTGCCAAAACAAAGCTAACATATCTTACATAGCAAGATGGAGGGGAAAACAATACAGAACCCATTTTAGAAATGAAAAAATTTCAATACTAATTCCTGGTCATTCATTACCTCTACATACTTGTGGCAAGGACCATAAAAAATACCTCTAAAAATGTAATTTGGCCAGGTGTAGGGGTTCATGCCTGTAATCCCAATATTTTGGGAAGCTGAGGTTGTGGAGGATCACTTGAGCCCACGAGTTCAAGACCAGCCTGGGCAATACAGGGAGATACTGTCTCTACAGAAAATTTAAACATTAGCTGGGCATGGTGACATGCACCTGTAGTCCCAGCTATTTGGGAGGCTGAGGCTTGAACCCAGGAGGTCAAAGCTGCAGTGAGTCATATTTGTGCTGCTGCGCTCCAGCCTGGGCAACAGAGCGAGAACATGTCTCAAAAAAAGAAAAAGAAAAAAAAATGTAATTCATTAATTAGACCATGAATACAAGTGCATCTCTTCCTTAGGGAAAAAATTAATAAACCAAAAACAAACCAAACAGGCTTACTTTTTTGGGCCAAACACTAGCTCCAACTTCAGGAAAAACAGTGGCTCCTCCTGCAGACACATCACTCATCTATAAGAAACAAGGGAGTGTTATCGAAAGCGCTGGCAGAATAAAGTAAAACACGCCATTATAAAGACTTGATATTGGATACTAGAATATTGGGAACATATGGACTTGTTCTTATATAGCAGGGTTGGTACATGCTACTAGTTTTTAAAGAATAAAATGCCATTTAGGTTTATACACATAAGTAAAAAAACTACAAAAAGCAAAGGAATGATTAACAAAAAACCGTCAGATGGGTGAGTGGGGATATAATTTGAGACAGGAACTTATTTATAGCCAGAAGGAAAAAGAAATGACTTAAAACTAATAAATCAATACAGAGATATAAATATGTATTTTATTGTATTAGATGTAATCTCCATGGAGGCAGGAATTTTCATCTGTTTTGTTCATTGCTGATCATTAGTGTCTAGAACAGTAGTACCTCAAGAACAGTAGTAGGTGCTCAAGAAATATTTAAATAAATGTAAAAAATAATGAGAAAAATAACAAACTAAAATCAGTTTTGCCATTTCTTATGGTAGGGAATCAAACATATTAAATAAAAGTGAGAAAGTTAAAGGATTATATAAAGTTATAGTCATAAAGATAACCTAGGAAAAATATGGAAACTTTTTAAAGTAACCGAATAATCACATAAAACAAGGCAAAGGAAACATGGATCATAAAGATTTTTTTTAAAGCAACATAAGTAGAATGCATAGACTGATTAGATCACAGAGCAAAACCCAACTATATGTTGTATCAGAGCTGCATCTAAAACAAGTGACTTAGAAACACAGAACACAAAAACGTAAGATTTGGGGCAAATGATATCCAAGGAAAACAGGGTATGATCTTAGTATGAGACACAGTTTAAATCAAGGTAAAAAGCATTAAATGAGATAAAAGGTATTTTACAATGATAAATATATAACTAATAATAAAGAACTAAGAACACTTAACCAATGAAAAAATTAACTTTGGCTAGGCGTGGTGGCTCATGCCTGTAATCCCAGAACTTTGGAAGGCCAAGGTGGGCGGATCACGAGGTCAGGAGATCAAGACCATCCTGGCTAACACGGTGAAACCCCATCTCTACTAAAAATACAAAAACAAAATTAGCCAGGCGTGGTGACAGGCGCCTGTAGTCCCAGCTACCCGGGAGGCTGAGGCAGGAGAATGGCATGAACCTGGGAGGCGGACCTTGTAGTAAGCTGAGATAGCACCACCACCGCACTCCAGCCTGGGCAACAGAGTGAGACTGTCTCAAAAAAAAAAAAAAAAGAAAAGAAAAAACTGACTTTGAGGATATTAAAAAGTTGTGCGTGAGAGAAAAGTAACTTGAGATATTCTATGTGCCCCTCTGGGGAGGTATTTAAATAATGGGAAAAATGATAATCAATTAAAATGCTATGCAACTGTTTTAGAAAAACAGGAAGGGTGTTTACATTAAGAGGGAGAAATGGATAGTGGGCCAAATAATACATCATCAATATTCATAAAACAAAGAAATACAAGGAGAACCAGGAACACATAAACACTAATGGCTTTTAAACATCTGAAAAGATGCTGAACTTCCATAATAAGAGAAATACAAATTAAAGCCACAATAACTGCTAATTTGATAAGTGAAAGATACGCAGATCAAAAAGTCTGACAAACATACTTCACAAATATATCCCACTTAAAATTGGGATATAAATTGGTACAACCTCTAAGGAGACTCACCTCTAGAAAATATGCAAGCCTTCACAGCATGAATTTGTACACTGTACTAACCCTCTCCTGGTTTTTCCTTTGTGATATTTCTCTTTTCTATAATGTACCTTGCCTCCTTTTGGAAACAAGATGGAATTGTGAGAGGAATACAAATTGGGAATTGGGGAGAAAAGGAGGCATATGGAGAGGAAGGAAACAGGGAAGGTGGCAGGGAGAGAAGAAGAAAATAGACTGAACAGAGAGAGATTTTGGCAGGGAGTGAGATACTATAGACAGCAAAAAAAAATGTAATTCAAATAGGGCTAAGGAATGGAAAGAGCAATGAAATAACCAAAATTAAGTCTAGATATAATATATATATATAGTTTCTTTTTTTTTTTTTTTTGAGATGGAGCCTCACTCTGTTATCTAGGCTGGAGAGTGCAGTGGCGCGATCTTGGCTCACTGCAACCTCTGCCTCCTAGATTCGAGCAATTCTCGTGCCTCAGCCTCCTGAGTAGCTGGGACTACAGGCATGTGCCACCACGCCCAGCTAATTTTTATATTTTCAGTGGAGACGGGGTTTCACCACATTGGCCAGGCTGGTCTCGAACTCCTGACCTCAAATGATCTGCCCACCTAGGCCTCTCAAAGTGCTGGAATTACAGGCGTGTGTCACTGTGCCTGGCCTAAAATATCTTTAAGAAAGGTTATGACATTATGGCAGATTGCATTTTCCAAATATAATACATCCCAATATGTCCCATCCTACATGCTATTCTTATGTGACACTGACATTCGTCTGCAGTAGTAGGGTCTGTGTGCCCTCTCCTTGAAGCTGGACAAACCTTTGTAATTGCTGTAACAGAATACAGCAGGATAACATCTGTGACTTCTGAGGGTGGTAGGTCATAACAATACCATGTACTTTTGCATTGTTCTTTTGGGATGCTTCCTCTTGCAATCCAGTCACTATGCTGTGAAGAAGCTCAGCCACATGTATTGGCCAGAATTTAGGCATTCTGGCTGACAGCCAGCCTCAACCTTAGCCTTCAAGATACCCCACTGCCAGACACTTGATGGCAAATGCATGTCAGATTTGAAGCAGGAACCATGAGTTGAGCCTAGTCAACCTCCTAACTGTTAGAGATACATTAAGAAAATCATTGTTGTTATTTTAAACCACTCAGAAAAGAGAGTTTTGGAGTGATTTATTTGGGGTAACTAGAACAAACACTATAAACAATTTTAAAAATTGAATTATGATCATACTGTTTTAAAAGTTTGAGGTAGGGCTTCTGGGGACTGTAATGTGCTATTTCTTCACCTTAGTACTGAATACACCAGAAGTGTTCACTTCGTGAAAATTAATCAAGTTACAATACTTAATTTGTGTACTTTTCTACTTCAATAAAAAAATGTAATTCAGAAGTTTACTGAAATAATGTGTATGTACAGAAATTCAAATATAGAGAGATTCTTATATACACATATTATATGTGACTAAACAGACAGCCTATATGTCAAATTATTAATGATTATCTACAGGTAGTGGCACTATAAATTTTAAGTTTGTCCAAAAGTTTCTATAATGAACATCTATCTTACAGCCTGAAAAAGTTGCAAATGCAAAAAAATTCTTAACTTCCTTTACTCAGTTATAAAAATGTTAAACTAGGATGGTGAATCAGAGCTACACAGAACAAACTTAACACATTAAAATGAATCATGTGATCAAATCCCAACTTAACCTAAAAATTTTAGTGACAACTTACATAAAACAGCCATGTAGCAATTCTATTTCCTGTCCCCAGCTCTTTGAAAGCATCTGGCTCATCTTTCTGTGAATAAAAACACAGCAAATTCAATGGTATAAAAATTCAGTAATACAAATACTCTAGTGGCAACTAAACATCAGTAGTAATATCCTGAAGAATATGCCAACAACCCCAAAAGTTTCCCTTGTAATGTCCACTGCACTATAAACATCAGGCACTATTTTTGTAAAGATGGAGTCTTGCTATATGGACCAGGGAGATCTTGAACTCCCGGCCTCAAGCAATCCTCCTGCCTTGGCCTCCCAAAGTGCTAGGATCACAGGTGTGAGTCACTGTACCTGGCCTCAAATACTTGCTCACTGAACTTGTATACTGGATACTTTAGACAGGATTACAGGATAAAAGGCAGACTTATGAGTCTAAACGACAGCCATTATTTGCTGACTACATATTATTTTAAAAATCAATACCCACAATTTTAGCTTCCAAAAAACTACGACGTGACAGCCATCTCTTAGCTGCATTCCTGAAGCTTAATGTACCTTGAGACTTACTTTGAACTCATGACCTACTGAAATATTTCCCAGTATTATTTTTCTTTTTTGAGACAGAGTCTTGCCCTGTCGCCCAGGCTAGAGTGCAATGCCATGATCTCAGCTCACTGCAACCTCCACCTCCCAGGTTTAAGCAATTCTTCTGCCTCAGCCTCTCAAGTAGCTGGGACTACAGGCATGCACCACCATGCCTGGCTAATTTTTTTGTATTTTTAGTAGAAATGGAGTTTTGCCATGTTGGCCAGGCTGGTCTTGAACTCCTGATCTCCAGTGATCCACCCACCTTGGCCTCCCAAAGGGCTGGGATTACAGGCATGAGCCACTATGCCTGGTCCCTAGTATTATTTTTCTAATAATGCTAGTAAAGTGACTTTCAGCACTATAATCAAGCTAGAGAATTAATATCTAAATATTTATATCTAAATTAAGATACAATACAACCTCTTGGCATTTATCCCAGAAAAATGAAAATGTATTTTTCATACAGAAACATATATACATCTTTATTTGTAATAGTCAAAAACTAAAAACTATCCAAATGTCCTTCGATGTGCGAATGGCTAAACTGTGGTATATCCATAACATGGAATACAGGTTGAGCATACCAAAAGTCCAAAATTCAAAATGCTCTGAAGTTCAAAACTTTTAGTGCTAACATGACACATGTGGAAAATTCCACACATAGTACTCCCTGAAGCGGCTCCCCTATCATACACATTATGCCCCAGCCAGGATGGAAACAGACAGTTCCCCATAAGGCTCCTGCATCACAACAGATTTATTTTCAAAACCATTCTTTCTTTACTGAAGGTGTAATCTTTGTGGAGATTTAGATTTTATGCCGGGGTCTCAAATTCAGCAGCCTACACTGTGGCAGATCCTCCACTTACAGAGCTGTTAATTCCCAAAGCTCTAGTTCCTGGAGGCACAGACCTCCAGCCTCTGTGTTTTGTCCCCTCTTTAACTCTCCAGGTTTGGGATCACCTTTGTTCAGTTTTCCTTTTGGAATACCCTTTACTTTCTTCCAGGTTTGCCAATGCATTTAAAAGTATCTTAAGTGATTTTATTGGGTATCTAGGTGTTTTTTTTTTTTTTTTTTAACTGCTAAAAAGGTTTCACAGAATATCTGCCACACCGTATTTCCATAAATTCCAAATAGGCTATGAATTTTTAATGTTAAAAGAACAGAATTAACATGTTGACAAAGAATCTCTCCTTGGCCGAACTACTCAGGCTCCTCTGAACTTTCTTCTCAAGTAGGCCCTGACTTTGGGCTTCTAGTATTTATCTCTGCATTGTCCAATTTGAGCAAGAACCCTGCTAAGTCAGGTTAGCCAGAATCCCCCATCCTTGCCATGTGATCACCCTTAAAATCTAACTGGGTTCTTCATCTTCCACTATCCCCTGGGTGATGATCACTCTGCCCTGACTTCAGCAAGGATCTCGTTACGTCAGTTTAGCCAGAATCCTCCCTTACCTCTTAGTAATTTTCCATCTACTAACACCCACCCTTGCTCACTGGCTATAAATTCCAACTTTTCCTTGTTGTATTTGGAGTTGGGCTTAATCTCTCTCCCTTACTGCGAAATTCCAATGCAATTGCTGTGGTCCCTATACCTATCACAATGGTTCCCTCTTGAATGAAGTCTGCTGTACCATCTTTAACAAGTGTCAAGAATAATTTTTTCTTTAACAATGTAATGCAGCCAGGCATGGTGGCTCACGCCTGTAATCCCAGCACTCTGGGAGGCCGAGGTGGGTGGATCACCTGAGGTCAGGAGTTCAAGACCAGCCTGGCCAACATGGCGAAACCTCGTTGCTACTAAAAATACAAAAATTAGCTGGGCGTGGCGGCGCGCATGCCTGTGATCCCAGCTACTTGGGAGGCTGAGGCAGGAGAACTGCTCCAACCCAGGAGGCAGAGGTTGCAGTAAGCCAAGATCACGCCACTGCACTCCAGCCTGGGTGACAGAGTGAGACTCTGTTGTTTTGTTTTGTTTTGTTTTGAGACAAACAATGTAATGCATAAGCCTCAGTGAATTTCTCCATTTCTTTTTTACTTACCCGTGCAAAGTCAAAATGGGGTTCATACTGTCCTCCAACTCCATAATTTGCTACCTGAAGGAAAGACACAAAACATGAAAGAAAAGAACTATAAAGATTACTATTCAAAAAAATCTATGAACCTCATTTTTTGGACTTTTATAGACCATGGTCAGGTATTTACAGAGAAATGAAAAGTATTTAAAATCAATGAGCGTTCCTATGAAAACAGGGATGAAAAACAAAGGACAGCTACTATGTATCTATAGATATAGATCTTTATATCTATAGATCTATATATATTTATATATATGTACCTCTCCCCACCCCCCCACCAGAGACAGGCTGAAGTGCAGTGATGAAATCAGAGTGCACTGCAGCCTCAACCTTTGGGGGGCACAAGTGATCCTCCCACTTCAGCCTCCTGAGTATCTGGGACTACAGGTGCATGCTACCACACCCAGCTAATGTTTAAAAATTTAATACATAAGTTAAAATTTGATATTTCTATTATTTTGTTTCACTAAACACTTTCCTTTGGAACTTAAATCAAAAAATGTTTTCCAAAGCCCCAAATGCTGGTGAACTTGCAATCTACTTTAATAAAATATCTTTTCTTAAAATACATATTTTTTCCCTGCTAAAAAAGGAAAGAAGTTAACACCAATTTAATTATTCCTGCTGAGGGGCCCTAACAACTTCAGTTGCTTATGACAATGTCCCAGTGTGACGCGGCAAAATGTAAGAAAAATATTCGGTCTGAGTTCAACTTTGGATATAATCTCAGTTTTCTTATTTGTTAAAATGAGGAGAATGATACTTAACTCTTTCCCTCAATCACACAACACAATAAAATGCTGACAAAATCAAAGGAGAACATAAGTAAGAGTGCTACTGGTGAAACTGGAATTACTGCTGGAGTGTGTCTTGCTCTGGGGGCCAGCAGCCACAGCACCCCTTCATCCCTGAAGCTAAGCCAGGAATGAAGGCCTAAGGCCTACTTGGAAGCCTGACATTCCCAAGCAGAGATGCCAGCAGCTGTTATACCCTTTCCAGTGGGGTCAAGGGAGATGGAACTGCTCTACCCACCCCTCCTCCAACTCCCTGAGGCAGGAGCTGGAGCCGTGTACTCCCTCCCAAGAAAATAGTACTTTGGCAGAACGCTGCATCCCAGGGAAATGATGCCTGGGCCACCCAGAGCAGTCATGTCCCCTGAGCCTGAGCTGAAACAGCACATCACCGTTGGGGAACTGTTGCACTGGCCAAGCTGAGCAGCTGCACATCCCAGGGCTGAAGTAGTACCCAGGGACCCAGGGAAACAGAGCAGTGGCTAAGCTGAGAGATGTGCCCTGCAGGACAAATAACTCTAGTACCCTGCTTCCCTGGAGAGTCCACGCTGCTGAGACAATTCTCTTTCTGGGGAGTGAAGTCACTGCTGTGCTGCTCTCTGCCCCAGAGGGCCCAAACAACAGGCATGGTTGGCCATTCAGGGGTGCTTATTCCTGCTGTACCTGGCCTCAGAGTCTGGGATCCATCTGAGCCCACCAATCCAGGTTCTAGAGTGACTACTACATGATGCCTTATCCCCAGGGATAGGAGTTGCCACTAACCCTATTGGCTCAGGCTCCTAAATCATAGCCAAACCCTGCATCCCAGACTCAAACCTCCAGAGCATCCTCTCTTCCCTAGAGTTGGGCCAGGGCTGTGCCCTGTCCGCCAGGGGTAGACTCACAGCTACATACTGACACTCTTTTCCCAAGCAGCTAGACGGTGCCTCAGAGTCACAGATCCTGGCACTATAGGCAACCTACATCCAACCCTGCCATAGAGAGTGACCTTGTACCCTAAGACCCAGGTGTTACAGTAGTATGTGAGACCCTGAGACCAGGATCCTAGCCCCACAGCCACTCCAAACACTTGAACCTGGATTGCAGCACCATGGCAGCTGCTCGTAGGATATGTCAGACCTGCCACAAGAAGACTCCCACTGGCTAAAACTCCCTATTGTGCGGAAAACAAGAATGGAAGGATTCCAAAAGCTCTTGCCACTGAAGATACTAACAATGTACTCCACAGCGACCACCACCACAAACTTCTCCAGCCTAGGCTGCTGAGGCACCCACAATTATTGTTGACAATGAATACAGCTGAAGAAGCTACAAGAGACTACAGTACTGAATCTACCTGGAAACAGTGTCACCACACCCTTCCCAAACAGTCCAACTGAAGCGAAAAGTTTAAAAGAGCCAATTGTTCCACTAGATGCAAAGACATCAATGCAGGAAACAAGAAACATTAAAAAGCAATGAAATATGACACTGCTGAGAATGTAACTCTCTAGTTACAGGCCGAAATGAAAAGGAAATCAACACCTAGCTAGAAAAAAATTCAAATAATGATCTTAAGGAAACTCATACAGATAAAAGAAAATACAGATAGATAATTCAATGAAATCAGGAAAACAATTCATGATATGAATCAGAATTTCAAAAAAGAAAGATATCATAAAAAAGAACCAAACAAAATTCCTGCAGCTGAAGAATTCAATGAACGCGGGAGGCTGAGGCAGGAGAATCGCTTGAACCTGGGAGGCGGAGGTTGCAGTGAACTGAGATCTCGCCACTGCACTCCAGCCTGGTGACAGAGCAAGACTCCATCTCAAAAAAAAAAAAAAAAAAAAAAAAAAATCTGCACCAGCACACTTGATTAAGCAAAATGATCTCTGAACCTGAAGATACATTGTTTGGTATTACTCAGAGGGGGAAAAAAAGGAAACAATGAAAAAGGACAAAGAGAGCGTACAAGACTTATGGGACACCATTAAACATTTGTATTACAGGAGTTCCAGAAGAAGAGAGGGTAAAAAGCATAGAAAACCTATTTAATAATAGCTGAAAACTACCCAAGTCTGGGGAAGAGAGAAGGGTATCCAGCTCCAGGAAGTTCAAAAGTCTCCAAATAGATTCAACCCAAAAAAGTCCTCTCTGAAGCACATTTTAGTCAGATTGTCAAACATCAAAGAATTCTAAAAACAGCAAGATAGCTAGATTAACAAAGAAAAAGATCCAAATAAGCACAATCAGAAATAACAAAGGTGACATTACAACTGACCCCAAAGAAATATAAAAAGTCCTTAGAGATTATTATTAACACCTCTATGCACACAAACTTTTATAAAAAACTTAGAAGAAACTGATAAATTCCTAGAAACATACAACCTCCCAAGACTGAACCAGAAAAAACTGAAACCCTTAACAGACCAATAAGGAGTTCTGAAATTGAATTGTAATTAAACAAAACAAAACAAAACAAAAACCTACTGACCAAAAAAAGCCCTGGACTGGATGGATTCACAGCCGAATTTTACCAGACATACAAAGAAGAGCTAGTATCAATCCTACTGAAATTATTCCAAAACACTGAGAAGGAAAGACTCCTCCTTAACTCATTTTATTAAGCCAGCATCATTCTGATACCAAAACTCATCAGAGACATGATGAAAAAAGAAAATTTCAGGTTGATATTCCTGATGAACACAGACACAAAATACTCAAAAAAAATTAGAAAACAAAACCTAGCAGCACATCAAAAAGTTAATTTACTACAATCAAGTAGGTTTTATTTGTGGGGTGCAAGGTTGGTTCAATAAATGTAATTTACCACATAAACAGAATTAAAAACCATATGATCATCTCCGCAGATGCAGAAAGAGCTTTCAAAAAAATTCAACATCCTGGCCGGGCACAGTGGCTCACACCTACAATTCTAGCACTTTGGGAGGCCAAGGTGGGTGGATCACCTGAGGTCAGGAGTTCAACACTAGGCTGGTAAAACCCTGTCTCTACTAAAAATACAAAAATTAGCTGGGCATGGTGGCGGGGGCCTGTAATCCGCTACACAGGAGGCTGAGGCAGGAGAACTGCATTAACCCAGGAGGTGGAGGTTGCAGTGAGCCAAGATCACACCACTGCACTCCAGCCTGGGCAACAGAGTAAGACTCCATCTCAAGAAAAAACAAACAAACAAAACCAGAAATAACAGATACTGGGCAAGGATGAAGAGAAAGGGGCATGCTCATACACTGCTGGTGGGAATGTAAAGTAGTACAATCACTATGGAGAACAGTGTAGAGGTTCCTTAAAAAACTAAAAATAGATCTACCATATGATCCAGCAATCCCAATGCCAAGTATATATCCAAAAGAAAGGAAATTAGCATGATGAAGAGATATCCACATTCTCATGTTTATTGCAGGACTATTCACAATAGCTAATGTATGGAATCAACCTAAGTGTCCATCAACAGATGAATGGATAAAGAAAATGTGGTGCTTATATATAATGAAACACTATTCAGCCATAAGAATGTAATCTTGTCACAGGGATGGAACTGGAGTTCATTATATTAAATAAGCCCAGCACAGAAAGACAAATATCACATATTCTCACTCACATGTGGGATTTCTGCATTTCCAACTGAGGTACATGGTTCATCTCATTGGGACTGGTTGGACAGTGGGTGCAGCCTATGGAGAATGAGCCAAAGCAGGGAGGGGCATTGCCTCACCTGGGAAGCGCAAGGGGTCAGGGAATTTCCCTTTTCTAGCAAAGGGAAGCCATGACAGACTGTACCTGGAAAAACGGGACACTCCCGCCCACATACTGCGCTTTTCCCATGGTCTTAGCAACTGGCAGACCAGGAGATTCTCTCCTGTGCCTAGCTCGGTGGGTCCCACACACACACAGTCTTGCTCACTGCTAGTGCAGCAGTCTGCTGGCTGCAGGAGGGGCGTCCACCATTGCTGAGGCTTGATTAGGTAAACAAAGCAGCCAGAAAGCTCAAACTAGGCAGAGCCCACCACACCTCAGCAAGGCCTACTGCCTCTATAGACTTCACCTCTGTGGGCAGGGCAAAGCTGAACAAAAGCCAGCAGAAATTTCAGCAGACTTAAACATCCCTGTCTGACAGCTCTGAAGAGAGCAGTGGTTCTCCCAGAATGGCATCTGAGCTCTGAGAACAGAAGACTGCTTCCTCAAGAGGGTCCCTGACCTCCATGTGGCCTAACCAGGAGACACCTCCCAGTAGGGGCTGACAGACACCTCATACAGGTGGGTGCCCCTCTGGGATGAAGCTTTCAGAGGAAGGATCAGGCAGCAATATTTGCTGTTCTGCAGCCTCTGCTGGTGATACTCAGGCAAACAGGGTCTGGAGTGGACCTCCAGCAAACTCCAACAGACCTGTAGCTGAGGGACCTGACAGTTAGAAGGAAAACTAACAGAAAGGAATAACGTCAACATCAACAAAAAGGTCATCTACACCCAAACCCCATCTGTAGGTCACCAACATCAAAGACCAAAGGTAGATAAAACTACAAAGATGGGGAGAAACCAGAGCAGAAAAGCTGAAAATTCTAAAAATCAGAGCACCTCTTCTCCTCCAAAGGACTGCAGCTCCTCGCCAGCAACAGAACAAAGCTGGATGGAGAATGACTTTGATGAGTTGACAGAAGTAGGCTTCAGAAGGTCAGTAATAACAAACCTTCTCCCCACTAAAGGAGCATGTTCTAAGTCATTGCAAGGAAGCTAAAACCCTTGAAAAAAGGATTAGACGAATGGCTAACTAGAACCAACAGTGTAGAGAAGAACTTAAATGATGGAGCTGAAAACCATGGCACAAGAAATTCGTGACGCATGCATAAGCTTCAATAGCCGATTGGATCAAGTGGAAGAAAGGGCATCAGTGACTGAAGATGGAATTAATGAAATAAAGTGAGAACACAAGTTTAGAGAAAAAAGAGTAAAAAGAAACTAATAAAGCTTCCAAGAAATATGGAACTATCTAAAAAGACCAAATCTACATTTCATTGGTGTACCTGAAAGTGACAGGGAGAATGGAACCAGGTTGGAAAACACTCTTCAGGAAATTATCCAGAAGAACTTCCCCAAACTAGCAAGGCAGGCCAACATTCAAATTCAGGAAATACAGAGAACATCACAAAGATACTCCGTAAGAAGAGCAACTCCAAGACACATAATTGTCAGATTCACCAAGGTTGAAAGGAAAAAATGTTAAGGGCAGCCAGAGAGAAAGGTCGGGATACCCACAAAGGCAGGCCCATCAAATTAACAGCGGATTTCTCGGCAGAAACCCTACAAGCCAGAAGAGAGTGAGGCCCAATATTCAACATTCTTAAAGAATTTTCAACCCAGAATTTCATATCCAGCCAAACTAAGCTTCGTAAGTAAAGGAAAAATAAAATTGTTTGCAGAGAAGCAAATGCTGAGAGATTTTTGTCAGCACTAAACATGGAAAGAAGCAACCAGTACCAGCCACTGCAAAAACATGCCAAATTGTAAAGATCATCGATGTTATGAAGAAACTACATCAATTAACAGGCAAAATAACCAGTTAACATCATAATGACAGGTTCAAATTCACACATAACAATATTAACGTTAAATGTAAATGGGCTAAATGCCCCAATGAAAAGGCACAGACTGGTAAACTGGATAGAGTCAAGACCCATCAGGAGACCCACGTCATGTGCAGAGATACACACAGGCTCAAAATAAAGGGATGGAGGAAGATCTACCAAGCAAATGGAAAGGGAAAAAAAAAAACAAAGCAGGAGTTGCAACCCTAGTCTCTGATAAAACAGACTTTAAACCACCACAGATCAAGAGACAAAGAAGGCCATTACATAATGGTAAAGGGATCAATTCAACAGGAAGTGCTAACTATCCCAAATATATATGCACCTAATACAGGGGCACCCAGATTCATAAAGCAAGTCCTTAGAGACCTAAAAAGAGACTCAGACTCTCACACAATAATAATGAGAGACTTTAACACCACACAGTCAATATTAGATCAACAAGACAGAAGGTTAACGAGGATATCCAGGACTTGAACTCAGCTCTGCACTAAGCAGACCATTATAATAGACATCTACAGAACTCTCTCCACCCCCAATCAACAGAATACACATTCTTCGCAGCACCATATCATACTTATTCTAAAATTGACCACATAACTGGAAGTAAAGCACTCCTCAGCAAATGTAAAAGAACAGAAATTACAATAAACTGTCTCTCAGACCACAATGTAATCAAATTAGAACTCAGGATTAAGAAACTTACTCAAAACCATACAACTACATGGAAACTGAACAACCTGCTCCTGAATGACTACTGGGTACATAACGAAATGAAGGCAGAAATAGATGTTCTTTGAAACCAATGAGAACAAAGACACAATGTACAAGAATCTCTGGGACACATTTAAAGCAGTGTGTAGAGGAACATTTATAGCACTAAATGCCCACAAAAGAAAGCAAGAAAGATCTAAAATCGACACCCTAACATCACAATTAAAAGAACTAGAGGGCCGGGCACGGTGGCTCAAGCCTGTAATCCCAGCACTTTGGGAGGCCGAGACAGGTGGATCACGATGTCAGGAGATCGAGACCATCCTGGCCTACACGGTGAAACCCCGTCTCTACTAAAAAATACAAAAAAACTAGCCGGGCGAGATGGCGGGCGCCTGTAGTCCCAGCTACTCGGGAGGCTGAGGCAGGAGAATGGCGTAAAACCCGGGAGGCAGAGCTTGCAGTGAGCCGAGATCGTGCCACTGCACTCCAGCCTGGGTAGCAGAGTGAGACTGTCTCAAAAAAAAAAAAAAAAAAAAAGAACTAGAGAAGCAAGAGTAAACACATTCAAAAGCTAGCAGAAGACAAGAAATAACTAAGATCAGAGCAGAACTAAAAGAGACAGAGACACAAAAAACCCTTCAAAAACTCAATGAATCCAGGAGCTGATTTTTTGAAAAGATCAACAAAATTGATAGACAGCTAGCAAGACTAACAAAGAAGAAAAGAGAGAAGAATCAAATAGATGCAATAAAAAATGATAAAGGGGATATCACCACCGATCCCACAGAAATACAAACTACCATCAGAGAATACTATAAACACCTCTACGCGAATAAACTAGGAAATCTAGAAGAAATGGATAAATTCCTGGACACATATACCCTCCCAAGACTAAACCAGGAAGAAGTTGAATCTCTGAATAGACCAATATCAGGCTCTGAAATTGAGGCAATAATTAATAGCCTACCAACCAAAAAAAGTCCAGGACCAGATAGATTCACAGCCGAATTCTACCAGAGATACAATGAGGAGCTGGTACCATTCCTTCTGAAACTATTTCAATCAATAGAAAAAGAAAGAATCCTCCCTAACTCATTTTATGAGGCCAACATCATCCTGATACCAAAGCCTGGCAGAGATACAACAAAAAAAGAGAATTTTAGACCAATCTCCCTGATGAACATCGATGCAAAAATCCTCAGTAAAATACTGGGAAACCGAATCCAGTAGCTTCATCCCTGGGATGCAAGGCTGGTTCAACATACACAAATCAATAAACGTAATCCATCATATAAACAGAACCATCACAAAAACCACATGATTATCTCAATAGATGCAGAAAAGGCCTTTGATAAAATTCAACAGCCCTTCATGCTAAAAGCTTTAAATAAACTAGGTATTGATGGAACATATCTCAAACTAATAAGAGCTACTTATGACAAACCCACAGCTAATATCATACTGAATGGGCAAAAGCTGGAAGCATTCCCTTTGAAAACTGGCATAAGACAAGGATGGCCTCCCTCACCACTCCTATTCAACATAGTGTTGGAAGTTCTGGCCAGGGCAATCAGGCAAGAGAAAGAAATAAAGGGTATTCAATTAGGAAATGAAATCAAATTGTCCCTGTTTGCAGATGACATAATTGTATATTTAGAAAACCCCATGGTCTCAGCCCAAAATCTCCTTAAGTTGATAAGCAACTTCAGCAAAGTCTCAGGATACAAAATCAATGTGCAGAAATCACAAGTATTCCTATCCACCAATAACAGACAAACAGAAAGCCAAATCATGAGTGAACTCTCATTCACAATTGCTTCAAAGAGAATAAAATACCCAGGAATCCAACTTAAAAGGATGTGAAGAATCTCTTCAAGGAGAACTACAAACCACTGCTCAACAAAATAAAAGAGGACACAAACAAGTGGAAGAACATTCCATGCTCATGGATAGGAAGAATCAATATTGTGAAAATGGTCATACTGCCCAAGGTAATTTACAGATTCAATGCCATCCCCATCAAGCTACCAATGACTTTCTTCACAGAACTGAAAAAACTACTTTAAAGTTCATATGGAACCAAAAAAGAGCCCATACTGCCAAGACAATCCACTTCTTCTTTTTGGCCAGACCCGGATAACAGTTTATCATTTAAAATTGAAAAGAGGCCAAGGCACAGTGGCTCATGCCTATAATCCCAACACCTCTAGAGGTCAAGGCAGGCAGATCACTTGAGGCCAGGAGTTCGAGACCAGCCTGGCCAACACGGTGAAATCCCATAGCTACTGAAAACACAAAAATTAGCTAGGCGTGGCGGCATGTGCCTGTGGTCCCAGCTACTTGGGAGGCTGAGGCAGGACCATCACTTGAGCCCAGGGAGGGGAGGTCACATTGATCCAAGACTGCACCACTGCACTCCAGTGAGACTGTCTCAAAAAAAAGAAAAACAAAAAAGGTTGAAAAGAAGCAAAAGCAAAAGTATCACCTTTCTAATGAATTTATGAGCTGCATATTGAGGACTTTTATTCATTCTAGCTACATCTAGCCTAGCTGTCTACTCCATTTTATGATCAGGGTGAGCATCAAATTCAAACTACGCACTAACTGTATCTGTCTTAGAATTTTGCAACCAGGCCAGGCACAGTGCCTCACGCCTGTAATCCCAGCACTTTGGGAGGTCAAGGCAGGTGGTCAGGAGTTCAAGACCAGCCTGACCAACATGGTGAAACCCAGTCTCTACTAAAAATACAAAATCAGCTCAGTGTGGTGGCACATGCCTGTAATCCCAGCTACCTGGGAGGCTGAGGCAGGAAAATTGCTTGAACGAGGAGACAGGGGTTGTAGTGAGCTGAGATCATGCCACTGCACTCCAGCCTGGGCCACAGAGCCAGACTCCATCACAAAAAAAAAAAAAAAAAAAAAAAATTGCAACCAGAAAGGCTATAATAAAGGCATTGGTTTTTTTAGTGCATATGTTGATAATTAAAAAAAAAAAAAAAATCTAATACAGAAAAGGGAACTCAAATATTTTTAAAAATATTTTTAAAAATATTTTTCTATAGGAAGAGACTAAGGAATAGAAATAATGCTGATAAAGGGGAAGACTAAGCTGTTTCTTTTCTCTGGTTTACAGGCCTATGCTTTTTTATTTATTTATTTATTTTTTACTATTGAAACCAAATGAGATTATTATACATTGATTTTATGTTTATTCTCTATAACTAACATTCCTATATATACCTGTTTACTACAGATATTCTGAGTCAAGTTGTGATTATGACAGAGTGAAGAATTATTTTGAGACAGCTGCTTTTGATGACAAATGATTTATAGACATAAAAGTAACAGTAGAAAAAGAGAAGTGATATAAAAAGTCCTATGTTTCACTATTACA
This sequence comes from Piliocolobus tephrosceles, assembly GCF_002776525.5. Lineage (NCBI taxonomy): Eukaryota > Metazoa > Chordata > Mammalia > Primates > Cercopithecidae > Piliocolobus > Piliocolobus tephrosceles. The sequence goes on from NC_045442.1 coordinate 69,406,636, forward strand.
AATAAAGGAAAACTATTTGCTTAAAAATAAATAAATAAATGAATAAAAAGAAAAAAACTATTTTTTAAAACCCACCCTGGCCACTTGACAGGCAAACTGAGGTCTGGGGGATAGAAAAAAAATTACAGTGTACTTAATATTAGTGATATGTATTTTTCATTTCCCTAGACATCTATACTCAACAGGGAGAGTTTTCATGTTTTGACAAGAAATTTAAAAGTCACAGAACAATCATAATTTTTCCCATTATTAAAATCACTTTGCATGGTTACAGCTTACGGGTCACTTTTTAAGGTCCCAAACTATCATGCAAATTGAGGACTGTTCAGTGTAAAGGAAATCTCCTCTGAAGCATCTCTTGAAGAGTAAAAATGACTTAAGGATAATGTGATTACCTACCTGTAATTCCTCTGCTGTGGAAACATCTAGTCCTGTTAGATCTTGTATTCTCATATTAATTCGAGACACCACAGGGTTTTCATAGCCAGAGAGCCAGGCACTAAGAATAAGAAGAATATTCGTTTTATTGATAATGTTTCATTACATGGAGACGAATAGCTGTTATTTTGAAAGCCGTATAATATATAGGACAATAAACCTTTACTGATGGCATTTAGTTCATTTTCTTGCTTACTATCATCTTTATGAATGGATAATGTAATTTTTTTAAAATGTCACATTCTACTGTTAGAGGGTGGGAAGGAAAAAACTAATCAAATTTATTATAACACTTCTATGAAAACAGTTGGATTAATGTAAGGAGGCTACATTGAAAGCCACCTACGTTGAGAACTTCAAAAAATTCTTTAAAAAACCATACCAAACAAAACAACGTTCCTTCCAGGTAAGGTACAGGAACTGACTATGGTGAAAGTCATGGGGTCTTTAGCTTGATGTACATAATGCTAATATTTTATAAGAAAAAAATTCTGCTTACTGCCTAAATTTTAAAAAGGTACCCAAACACACCTACTGAAGGATGGACAATTATAGGTGTTGGTAAGGATGTGAAGAAACTGGAGCCCTCATACAATGCTGATGGGAATGTAAAAGGTGCAGCCACTTTGGAAAACAGTTTGGTACTTGCTCAAAATGCTAAACACAGCTACCAAATGACCCAGCAATTTACTTCTAGGTATATATCCAAGAGAAATTAAATCTTATGTCCATACAATAACTTGTACAGAATTTTTTATGGCATCATTACATATAATAGCCAAAAAGTAGAAATAACCCAAATATCCATCAATTTATCAATGGACACATAAAATATGGTATATCTATAAACTGGAATATTATTGTATCACAAAAAGGAATAAAGGTATTGGTGAGGCACAGTGGCTCATGCCTGTAATCCCAGCACTTTGGGAGGCTGAGGTGGAAAGGTCACTTGAGGCCAGGAGTTTGAGACCAGCCTGGGCAACACAGTGAGACCCCAACTCTACAAAACATTTTTAAAATTAGCTGGGCATGGTGGCATGCACCTGTAGTTCCAGCTACTCTGGCAGCTGAGGCAAGAGAGCTGCTTGAGCATAGGAGTTTGAGGCTGCAGTGAATTATGATCACACCACTGCACTCCAACCTGGGTGACAGAGTGAGACCCTGTCTCTACATACATGGATGGAACATCATATTAAGTCAAGCCAGATAAAAAGGCCACATGTTATATAATGCCACTTCTATGAAATATACAGAAGAGGCAAATCCATAGATAATACAAAATAGATTACTGGTTGCCAGGGGATGGGGCTGGGGGGAATGAGAAATGACTCCTAATGGGTACAGGATTTTTTTTGAGTGACAAAAATGTTCTGGAATTAGACATTGGTTATAGTTGCACAAGGCTAAAAACCACTGAAATGCATACTTTAAAAGCGTGTATTTTATGATAGGGAACTACATCTCAATTTTAAATGGTACCCCCAAATTCAACTATATCCCTTCTTCACATATGCTTTTAACCAATCAGTCCTTTGCTTTCTTCACTTCTCCTCTCACTGAGCTTTGATTCCATAGCTCATCATTTATAACAACATTCTTTCTAAATGTCTAAACTCAACTTTTTCTGGCAAAAACAATCCTGGATAAATCTCTTTTCTCCAAGCTTATATCTGTGTCACCAAACCCTACTGGAGAAAGTCATGAAATAGGGCAGCTATGTCCCACTAAAAATTCATGAATATCACCTTCAAATGGGTTCTTCACTTTTACTTCCTCTTCCACTCTGTACCCTAACTCACTTCAACCTCTCCCCTCACTCAGTAGATAATGTATCTCCTACTTCAGAGGAAATAAATGCCTTTACAATTAAAAATTATTTCCCCAACTCTGTATATCCCTCCAGTTACTAATCTTTCTTTTCCCTCTTCAAGCTAACTTTGTCAGATTCCTAATCTCTGAACTCATAGCTTTAATCACTTATATCACTCCCTCAAAACTGCTCTTGTTAATGTTACCCATAGCCCTATTGTGCTTCTAAATCTAATGACATTTTTCAATTCTTATTGTATTTGTTCCTTTGGTAACATTTGTGACAACACTCATCCTTTTGGAAACTCTCTCAAACACTCATTCTCCAGGCATTCCTCCAGTGTCTCAGGCTGCTTTGTCTTGGTCTCCTAATTTACAGCCTCCAACACTATATTCTGCCTCCCTCTCAGGACCGCAGCAACATTTCCTCAAGAACGTTTTAAGGCTAGTGAGTATGCTCTTCTCTCTACCCAGAATATTCTTTTTCACTTTGCAAAATTAAGACTTTGGATATCACCTTAGTTACCACTTGTTTAGAGGAGCTTTCCTTTACCTCTCTCCCTGCCAGATGAAGCCAAAGCTTCCAGAGGCAGAAAAAGGAAGCGAGCAAGCGTGAGAGCAAAAGAGAATGTGTGTGCGTTTCTTTAACAGGAGGAAGACATGGAGAAGAAAGAAGTTTTTACTAATCCAACATGAAACTAACACGACAAACAGGGTGGATTCTTAGATGAATCTAAGGTTTATCCTATATTACTAAAATTACTTGCTTGGTGATCTCTTGCAAATTTTTTGGGACTGGCTGAGTATTACAGAATTCCTCAGTGTAGCAAAAATGGGAAGAATCAAAGTGTTACTGTTGTAAAGAATACAGCTGCTTAAGTATATTAAGAATTTTCTTCTTCTAATTCTGCCCCAAGTTCCTGGTAGCACTAATCTGGTATATGTCAATGCACCTGTCTTTCCTGCCTGGCACTATTCGATGGATGTCTGAACTTTATAAGCAACCAACCAACTACTGACTTGATTTTTACAGGTAATTGCAGTGCTAAATTGGCAAGTATTCTAATAAAGCTTCGAACTAAATGCCTCATGAACAAACTGTTCCTATTCCATCCTGGAACCTATCACCCACAGAGAACCTGTCTTCTGATATCTTCAACTTCCCTCCCTGCTACCCACAACTTTTAAATATCTAGTCTTATCATTTCCTCTTGTACTTTGGTGGAATCATCGTCCTTCAGCCTTATAGAGGCAGACTTTCTATCTATGCTTTTGACACCGTCCTTTCTAACTCTAGATGCCTTACTCCAGCAGTTATTGCCTCCCTTTTATCTTTAATCTCCTCCTTGTCAATGCTTGCTTATTGAAGTCTCCTGCTACCAAAAAAAAATACCTTCACTTTAGCCATTCTAGCAAATTACCACTCCAGTCTTTCACTTTACTCCTTTTAAAACTGCAAAAGCAAGAAATGCTTATTACATTCCACAAATGATCACGGGACACTGGTTATCTACACGCAAAGAAAGAAGCTCGACTTCTGCTTCACATTATATTAAAAAGAATTACTCAAGATGGATCAAAGACCTAAATGTAAAATCTAAAATAACAAAAATTGTGGGAAGAAAACACAGGAGCAATCTTTGTGACGTTGGACTAAGAAATGGTTTAGCTATGACATCAAAAGTACAGGCAACAAAAGGAATAAACAGGACATTATCCAAATAAAAACCTTTTGTGCTTCAAAGGATAACATCAGGAAAGTTAAACAGGATGGGCACGGTGGCTCAAATCTGTAATCCCAGCACTTTGGAAAGCCGAGGCAGGAAAATTGCTTGAGTTCAAGACCAGTCTGGGCAACCTAGCAAGACCCTGTCTCCACAAAAAAAGTTTAAAAATTAGCCAGGCGTGGTAGCGTGTGCCTGTAGTCCTAGCTACTCATGATGCTGAAGCAGAAGGATTACTTAAGCCCAGGAGTTCAAGGATGCAGGGAGCACAATCACACCACTGCACTCCAGCCTGGGTCCCAGAATGAGAACCTGTCTCTAAAAAAATAAAAATAAAAATTTGTGCTAAAATATATGTAACACAAAATTAGCCATTTAGACTATTTTTTAAATTATGGTAAAATATATATAATAGAAATTTTACCATTTTAATTATTTTAAGTGTACAATTCACTGGTGTTAAGTACATTTACAATACCTTGCAACCATCAGCACTATCCATTTTCAGAACTTTTTCATCAAAACCAAATAGAAAACTGTACCCATTGAATAACAACTCCCATCTCTCCCTCCCCAAAACCCCTGGTAACCCTCTATTCTACGTTCCTTCTGTATGGATTTGCCTATTCTAGGTATCTCCTATAATAAGAATCATATAATGTTTGCCAATTCTAGCTTATTTCACTTAACACGTGCTTTCTTTTTTCTTTTTTGGAGACAGGGTCTCACTCCAGTTGCCCAGGCTGAAGTGCAGTGATGCAATCTTGGCTCACTGCAGCCTCAACCTTCCAGGCTCAGATGACTCTTCCACCTAGCCTCCCATGTAGCTGGGACTACAGGCATGCACCACCAAAATTTTTTGTATTTTTAGTAGAGACAGGGTTTCATCATGGTGACCAGGCTGGTGTAGAACTCCTGGACTAAGGCAATCTGCTTGCCTCAGCCTCCCAAAGTGCTAAGATTACAGGTGTGAGCCACTACACCCAGCCAACATGATTTTTTCAAGATTCATCCATAAGTAGGATATCAGAATTTCGTTTCCTTTTTTAAGGCTGAATAATATTCTGCTATCTATATATACCATATGTTTATCCATTCATTTGTTGATAGACATTTGGGTTGCTTCTAACTTTGGGCTATAGTGAATAAATGCTGTTATGAACATTGGTGTGTATCTGACTCCTTGCTTTAAATTCTTTTGGGTATGTACCTAGAAATAGAATTGCTGCATCACGTGGTAACCCTAAACTTTTTGAGGAGCTGGCAGACTATATTCCACAGCAGTGATACCACTTTATATTCCCATTCCTCACTGCCTTTTAAACTACTGCTTTTAGAAAAAAGAAAAAAAAAAAATCTAGTAACCTCCCAGCACTTTGGGAAGCCAAGGCAGGAGGATAGCTTGAGAACAGGAATTCAAGACCAGTCTGGGAAACATAGTGAGACCCTGTCTTTACAAAAAAATAAAAATAAAAAACGAGCAAAGTGTGGTGGCACATGCCTATAGTTTCAGCTACTTAAAGGCTGAGGCAGGAAGATTGCTTGAGCCCAGGAGTTCGAGGTTGCTATGCCCACACCACTACACTCCAGCCTTGGCAACAGAATGAGACCTCATCTCTTAAAAAAACAATGGAACAACAACACACACCTTTAATTCCAGGAGTGGCCACGAAAGTCTACCAATTAAGTACTGGCTAAATAATAGGTTATTTCTAATTTTTCTCTATTATAAACAATATTGTAACAAAAAATGCTGTGTCTATATCTTTGCACACTTGTGGGAGTATCTCTATAGGATAAATTCCTAGATGTGGAATTGCTAAATGACTTTTACATTTTGATAAATGTCAAATTTCCCTCCAAAACAGTTGCAATGATTTACACCTACCCATTTCATAAAACCCTTGCCAGTTTCAATCCTTTTATTCTTTGACAATCTTAGCAAGGCAAAAATATTTTAATGGTTTAAATTTTTAAAGTTTTTATTTGCACTTCTTGTTATATCTTAACATATCTCGGCCAGGCGCAGTGGCTCACGCCTGTAATCCCAGCACTTTGGGAGGCTGAGGCGAGTGGATCTCTTGAGGTCAGGAGTTCGAGACCAGCATGACCAATATGGTGAAACCCCGTCTCTACTAAAAATACAAAATTAGCTAGGTGTGATGGTGCATGCCTGTAACCCCAACTACTTGAGAGCCTGAGGTAGGAGAATTGCTTGAACCCAGAGATGGAGGTTGCACTGAGCCGAGAGCACACCACTGCACTTGACTCTGGGCAACAAGAGCAAAACTCCATCTCAAAAAAAAAAAAAAAAAACTCAATGAAGGGTTTGAGTCTTAGCAGTTAAAGCCAATGTTGATTGTAGATTAAAAGACAAAAAACAAAAAAAAACTGTCAACCTGTCATCTTAATTATAGTTCTGTTGTCACTACAGAGGAAAATGAATTCTACTGATGCATGGGAAGTTATTTAATTTGACTTTCATGTAAAATCCCCTCCAAAATATAGTAACACTCCATTTTTTTTGAGATGGGGTCTGGTTCTAGGCTAAAGAGCAGTGATGCTATCTTGGCTCACCTTCCACCTCCGGGGCTCAAGCAATCCTCCCACCTCAGGCCTCCCGAGTAACTGGAATTACAGGCATGCACCACCATGCCCGGCTAATTTTTGTATTTTTTGTAGAGATGAGGTTTCACCATGTTGCCCAGGCTGGTCTCAAACTCCTGAGCTCAAGCAATCTACCTGCCTTGACCTCCCAAAGTGCTGGAATTACAGGTGTGAGCCATCACACCTGGCCCAAAATATATTAAGACTTTCCTTAGTTTAAGAACTATCTTCAAGTTATTCATCTGGATCCCATCCTTAACAAACCATTACTGCTAATCTGTCTTCAGTGACATTATTATAGACATATCAGGTTATCTAAAAACTCAGCTCTGAATTTACATTGTAATATTAGTAAAAATTAAATGGAGATCATTATACTGTAATGTATTTTAACTGTCCATTCTTCTAGGACCTGGAAGTCCTACTCTTATGTTAGATTAAATCTTAAGAAATCCAGAGGTTTTTCTTTCTAGTACTCAGTGCTTTAACTGAGTTGGGATTTTTTTTTTTTTTTAACATTATAGCATTTAATAGGAAAAACCATTTGAAGATAATTTATCTTTCATACAACTGTAATTGAAAATGTCAACTAATTGTACAGTGTTTTTCCCCATAAAACACAATTTAGTGCCAGGAGAAAAAAGAACTATTTCTTCAGATAACTTTATATGTGTCCTGTTTTTTCCATTAAAAACTAAATAGCCCAAAGTATCTTCCTTTTGGCCTTAATGACAGGACCTGAGGCCAAAGCTGCGCGTTCAATTAGAGTAACATTTCTATGCTTTTTTCCTTTCTACTGAGTTTCTGCTGTTAAAAAAAAAAACAAAACAAAACTTTATGATTTTGTAAAATATCACTAGAATGCGCAGAGTAAGGGAGCAACATTCTTACACAGCAAGACTACACTTCTAATATGTGAGTAAGGAAGGCACACTGAAGTAGACAAGACCATTTTGGAGGTTTTCGAGATTGTTACAAAACCTCCAAAGAAAAATGTCAGTAATATAATTTGAACATGATCACTACCTTCTTCTTCTAACCCGACACACCCATAAAAATATTCTATGATTAGCTAATCTAAAACCACTATATATTTTTTTTTTTACAAAGGCAAAAGATAAGTCACACCCCAAAATGCCAGTAACAGAGGGCAAAATTTCCAATAATTCTTCTCTAGGTGCTTGGTTAACAAAGGCTAATAATTTAGACTGGGAATTTATCCAGTCCCTTTGCTTCTTAGTGGGAAAATTATACAATAAAACTGTACATCCACCCATTTCAGTTATCTCAGTCTGAGTACCACAGTTCAACCCATTAGAGGGCAGTGTTGTTAAAAGTTCTGCCGTTAAAAAAAAAAAAGCTGAATAACTCAAAACTTTTTGTATTTGTTTATATATACTTTAACACTAATTTGCTCCTTAGTAACAAGGTAAACAAAATCTTAAGCCAAAATATCATATTTATGATATATTTAAGGCCAGGCATGGTGGCTCATGCCTGTAATCCTAGCACTTTGGGAGGCCAAGGTGAGAGGATCACTTGAGCCCAGCCAGGAGTTTAAGACCAGCCTGGGCAACAAAACAAAACCACATCTCTACAAAAATACAAAAATTAGCTGGCATGGTGGTGTGCATTGTAGCCCCAGCTACTCAGGAGGCTGAAGTGGGAGGATTGCTTGAGCCCAGGAGGTGGCGGCTGTAGTGAGCCATGATTGTGTCACTGCACTCTAGCCTAGGTGACAGAGTGAGACCCTGTCTCTGAAAGAAAATAAAGTAAAATAAAATAAATAAATACACAAATCATATATAAATATCATGTTACATTTATGATATCATAAATACCATATTGTAGGAAATAATTACTTCAGAGAAAAAAAATGAAAATCACTTCCCCACCAGAATCAAAAAAGTTTTTCTACCACTCTAAATAGATTATTGTTTATTTGCATAAGTTGTTATTTATATTACTTTAACTAGACTTTATGAGTTCACTTAACTATCTTTTCAGGGCACAAAACTGAATGTTTACATTTCAAAAACTTCAAATTCCATTTCTCTGCTCTAGTCAAAATTATTAGCTTTTCCATTTACAAGCTGTAGTAAATTCTTAAGAGTTTTTATTTGCTTTTTAATACCGGAAAAGACAGAGATGACTTGCCAAAAGTTAACAGATGGTCAGTAACATAAGTAAAGCCTTTTTTGGCTGGATACAATGACTCACGCCTGTAATACCAATATTCTGGGAGGCTGATGTGGGAGGATCACTTGAGCCCAGGAGTTTGAGACCAGCCTAGGCAATATAGTGAAACCCTGTCTCTACAAAAAAAATTTTTTAATTATCCAAGCATGGTGGTGTGCACCTGTATTCCCAGCTACTCAGGAGGCTGAGGTGGGAAGATCACTTCTGCCCAGGAGTTGGAGGGAGCAGTGAGCTATGATCATGCCACTGGACTTAGGCCCAGATGACAGAGCGAGACCCTGCCTCTATTTTAAAAAACAAAAAACAAAAAAAAGGCCTGTTTTGTTTTATGGGGTTTTTTGTTTGTTTGTTTTTTGAGACAGAGTCTCACTCTGTTGCCCCGGCTGGCGTGCAGTGGCGCAATCTCAGCTCACTGCAAGCTCCACCTCCTGGGTTCATGCTGTACTCCTGCCTCAGCCTCCCGAGTAGCTGGGACCACAGGCACACGCCACCACACCTGGCTAATTTTTTGTATTTTTAGTAGAGACGGGGTTTCACTGTGTTAGCCAGAATGGTCTCGATCTCCTGACGTCGTGATCTGCCTGCCTCGGCCTCCCAAAGTGCTGGGATTACAGGCGTGAGCCACCGTGCCCGGCCTGTTTTATGTTTTTTAAATAGCAAAGGAGTTCCAAAAATATCTTGCCAAAAAAATTCTATTTGCTGAAATGCTGGAACAAATTATTACTTCCACTGAAGGTGATGTCATCACTTAGACAGTTCTCTAAATACAGATATTTGAAATTCCTTTCTAAATCATTCAAAATACAGATGTTCTCAGGCTACAAGGGATTAAACTAACAGACATCAGAACACAAATTTTTTTCCATCTGGCAACTGAGATACCTTTATTTCCTTTTTTTGAGACAGAGTTTTGCTCTGTCACCCAGGCTGGAGTGCAGTGGTGCAATCTCAGCTCACTGCAATCTCTGCTTCCCAGGCTCAAGTGATCTTCCCATCTAAGCCTCCTGGGTAGCTGGGACTACAGACGTGCACCACTACTCTCGGCTAATTTTTTTCTTTTTAATTTTTTGTAAATAGAGACGAGGTCTGCTCAGACTGGTCTGAAGGTCCTGGGCTCAAACCATCCTCTCACCTCAGCCTCCCAAAGTGCTGATATTACAGGCATGAGCCACCATGCCTGGCCTTCTAATGCTAGTAGCTAAATACCTTCTGCTGTGATTTATAATATGTAAGAATGGTTGTACATTTCTCAAAAATTCAATAAAACTGCTTTAGCTACAAAACTAGAATATTTAAAAAATAGGTTCGAAATGTTTAGAAATATTTATTTTTTTTTTTAAGTGTATAGATCACTTTCCTACAGTGATTTATTTTGACTTATTGGCAACAGTCCATTGACTGTGGGCTGGATATTTCTTCAAAAGGGCCATTGTATATATAGAAAATTTCCAAAAAACAGTCTTCAAAAACATTGAATTCATGATTCTTTTTTTTTTTTTTTTCTTTTTTTTGAGAGGGAGTCTCGCTCTGTCACCAGGCTGGAGCGCAGTGGCATGATCTCGGCTTACTGCAATCTCTTCTCCCGGGTTCAAGCCATTCTCCTGCCTCAGCCTCTTGAGTAGCTGGGATTACAGGTGTGCCACCACACCCAGCAAAGTTTTGTATTTTTAGTAGAGATGGGGTTTTACCGTGTTTCCCAGGATGGTCTTGATCTCCTGACCTCGTGATTCACCCACCTTGGCCTCCCAAAGTGCTGGGATTACAGGCATGAGCCACCACTCCCAGCCGTAATTTTGTTTTATATGCTTCCTAGAAGCATGCAAATCTAGAGAATTTAGCTATTTACAAACTTTATGACAAAAAATGTGCAAAACCATGCAATAATCTGATAAAATCTGTAACCATTTATTTTTTATTTTTTTAAAGGAGTTTTTTGTAGATATGAATTAGGTTCTGTAACAGAATGGAAAATTAGCTTAATGTAAAAGTTGGGTTAATTACAATGTTCAGAAGCACTGTAAGTCACATATCAAAACATGTCTATGCAAATTAGTTTCTGCAAATCCTTACTATCTATCAGTGTTCCTTAAGGATAATTGCTCCTGTGATTAAAATGAAAAGCATATTATGGCAAATTTAAATTTTCTTCATGTCTTCTAATGGGGTTCAGGACACTCTACCCTAAAATATGGCACTGTATCATTTGAGCAGAAGCAGAAAGTCTCTCTGACCTTCTCCTATTCTTTTCCCCTTAAAGCAGACCACAAAAGAGTTCTCTGGGCTGGGCGTGGTGGCTCACACCTGTAATCCCATCACTTTGGGAGGCTGAGGCGGGTGGATCACGAGGTCAGGAGATCGAGACCATCCTGGCTAACATGGTGAAACCCATCTCTACTAAAAATACAAAAAAATTAGCTGGGCAGCAGCGGGCACCTGTAGTCCCAGCTACTCAAGAGGCTGAGGCAGGAGAATGGCATGAACCTGGGAGGTGGAGCTTGCAGTGAGCCAAGATCACGCCACTGCACTCCAGCGTGGGAGACAGAGTGAGACTCCGTCTCAAAAAAATAAAAAGAATTATCTGACCTTCCTCTCAAGCAGTATAAGACTTTCAATCCAAAAGTATCTTCTCTCTACCTGGAGGAAAGGAACATCCTATCCTGAGACACAGAGATACCAAGAAGTATCTGAACAAACAGGCTTTGCTAATTTCCCCCCAGTTTATTACCATTAGATCATATCCTCTTTGTTCGTCATATTTCTGCATGACTATCCACTCATCAAACCTAGCATAAAAATACACAGGTTTCTTCCTCTGGGAACAGGGCATAGCTAGACAGAAAGCAGCAGAAACCTCGGCAGAGGTAAATGCCCCTGTCTGACAGCTTTGAAGAGAGCAGTGGATCTCCCAGCACGGAGGCTGAGATCTGACAACGGACAGACTGCCTGCTCAAGTGAGTCCCCGACCCCTGAGTAGCCTAACTGAGAGACATCCCCCACTAGGTGCAGACCGACACCTCACAACTCACACAGTGGGGTACGCCCCTGAGACGAAGCTTCCAGAGTGAGAATCAGACAGCAACACTCACTGTTCAGCAATATTCTATCTTCTGCAGCCTCTGCTGCTGATACCCAGGCAAACAGGGTCTGGAGTGGACCTCAAGCAAACTCCAATAGACCTACAGCTGAGGGTCCTGACTGTTAGAAGGAAAATTAACAAACAGAAAGGACACCCACACCAAAACCCCATCAGTACGACACCATCATCAAAGATGAGAGGCAGATAAAACCACAAAGATGGGGAAAAAGCACTGCAGAAAAGCTGAAAATTCAAAAAATCAGAGTGCATCTCCCCCTCCAAAGGAACACAGCTCATCGCCAGCAACAGAACAAAGCTGAACGGAGAATGACTTTGACGAGTCAAGAGAAGCAGGCTTCAGTCGATCAAACTTCTCAGAACTAAAGGAGGAACTACGTAATCAGCACAAAGAAACTAAAAACCTTGAAACAAGATTTGACCAATGGCTAACTAGAATAACCAATGTAGAGAAGTCCTTAAAAGAACTGACAGAGATGGGGCCGGGCGCGGTGGCTCAAGCCTGTAATCCCAGCACTTTGGGAGGCCGAGACGGGCAGATCATGAGGTCAGGAGATCGAGACCATCCTGGCTAACACGGTGAAACCCCATCTCTACTAAAAAATACAAAAAAAAAAAAAACTAGCCGGGCAAGGTGGCGGGCACCTGTAGTCCCAGCTACTCGGGAGGCTGAGGCAGGAGAATGGCGTAAACCCGGGAGGCGGAGCTTGCAGTGAGCTGAGATCCGGCCACCGCACTACAGCCTGGGCGACAGAGCTAGACTCCGTCTCAAAAAAAAAAAAAGAACTGACAGAGATGAAAACCGTAACATGAGAACTACGTGACAAAAGCACAAGCTTCAGTAACCGACTCGATCAACTGGAAGAAAGAGTATCAGCGACTGAAGATTAAATGAATGAAATGAAGCAAGAAGAGAAGTGTAGAGAAAAAACAGTAAAAAGAAACGAACAAAGCCTCCAAGAAATATGGGATTATGTGAAAAGACCAAATCTATGTCTGATTGGAGTGCCTGAAAGTGACGGGGAAAACGGAACCAAGCTGGAAAACACTCTCCAGGGTATCATCCAGAACTTCCCCAACCTAGTAAGGCGGGCCAACATTCAAATTCAGGAAATACAGAGAACACCACAAAGATACTCCTCGAGAAGAGCAACTCCAAGATACATAATTGTCAGATTCACCAAAGTTGAAATGAAGGAAAAACTGTTAAGGGCAGCCAGAAAGGTTGGGTTACACACAAAGGAAAGCCCATCAGACTAACAGCAGATCTCTCGGCAGAAACTCTCCAAGCCAGAAGACAGTGGTGGCCGATATTCAACATTCTTAAAGAAAAGAATTTTCAACCCAGAATTTCATATCCAGCCAAACTAAGTTTCATAAGTGAAGGAGAAATAAAATCCTTTACAGAGAAGCAAATGCTTAGAGATTTTGTCACCACCAGGCCTGCCCTACAAGAGATCCTGAAGGAAGCACTAAACATGGAAAGGAACAACAGGTACCAGCCATTGCAAAAACATGTCAAAATGTAAAGTCCATCGATGCTAGGAAGAAACTGCATCAACTAGCGAGCAAAATAACCAGCTAATACCATAATGACAGGATCAAGTTTACACATAACAATATTAACCTTAAATGTAAATGGACTAAATGGTCCAATTAAAAGACACAGACTGGCACATTGGATAAAGAGTCAAGACCCATCAGTTTGCTGTATTCAGGAGACCCATCTAACATGCAGAGACACAGATAGGCTCAAAATGAAGGGATGGAGGAAGATCTACCAAGCAAATGGAAAAACAAAAAAAAGCAGGGGTTGCAATCCTAGTCTCTGATAAAACAGACTTTAAACCATCAAAGATCAAAAGAGACAAAGAAGGCCATTACATAATGGTAAAGGGAGAGCTAACTATCCTAAATATATATGCACCCAATACAGGAGCACCCAGATTCATAAAGCAAGTCCTTAGAGACTTACAAAGAGACTTAGACTCCCATACAATAATAATGGGAGATTTTAACACCCCACTGTCAACATTAGACAGATCAACGAGACAGAAAGTTAACAAGGATATGCAGGAATTGAACTCAACTCTGCACCAAGCAGACCTAATAGACATCTACAGAACTCTCCACCCCAAATCAACAGAATATACATTCTTCTCAGCACCACATCACACTTATTCCAAAATTGACCACATAGTTGGAAGTAAAGCACTCCTCAGCAAATGTAAAAGAACAGAAATTACAACAAACTGTCTCTCAGACCACAGTGCAATCAAACTAGAACTCAGGACTAAGAAACTCAATCAAAACCGCTCAACTACATGGAAACTGAACAACCTGCTCCTGAATGACTACTGGGTACATAACAAAATGAAGGCAGAAATAAAGATGTTCTTTGAAACCAGTGAGAACAAAGATACAACATACCAGAATCTCTGGGACACATTTAAAGCAGTGTGTAGCGGGAAATTTATAGCACTAAATTCCCACAAGAGAAAGCAGGAAAGATCTAAAATGGACACCCTAACATCACAATTAAAAGAACTAGAGAAGCGAGAGCAAACACATGCAAAAGCTAGCAGGGGCAAGAAATAACAAAGATCAGAGCAGAACTGAAGGAGACAGAGACACAAAAAAACCCTCCAAAAAAATCAATGAATCCAGGAGGTGGTTTTCTGAAAAGATCAACAAAATTGATAGACCGCTAGCAAGACTAATAAAGAAGAAAAGAGAGAAGAATCAAATAGACACAATAAAAAATGATAAAGGGGATATCACCACCAACCCCACAGAAATACAAACTACCATCAGAGAATACTATAAACATTTTTATAGTATAAAAATACTATAAAAGCAAATAAACTAGAAAATCTAGAAGAAATGGATAATTTACTGGACACTTACACTCTCCCAAGACTAAACCAGGAAGAAGTTGAATCCCTGAATAGACCAATAGCAGGCTCTGAAATTGAGGCAATAATTAATAGCCTACCAATGAAAAAAAGTCCAGGACCAGACAGATTCACAGCTGAATTCTACCAGAGGTACAAGGAGGAGTTGGTACCATTCCTTCTGAAACTGTTCCAATCAACAGAAAAAGAGGGAATCCTCCCTAACTCATTTTACAAGGCCAACATCATCCTGATACCAAAGCCTGGCAGAGATACAACAAAAAAAGAGAATTTTAGACCAATATCCCTGATGAACATCGATGCAAAAATCCTCAATACAATACTGGCAAACCGAATCCAGCAGCACATCAAAAAGCTTATCTACCATGATCAAGTGGGCTTCATCCCTGGGATGCAAGGCTGGTTCAACATACACAAATCAACAAACGTAATCCAGCATATAAACAGAACCAAAGACAAAAACCACATGATTATCTCAATAGATGCAGAAAAGCCCTTGACAAAATTCAACAGCCCTTCATGCTAAAAACTCTCAATAAATTCGGTATTGATGGAACGTATCTCAAAATAATAAGAGCTATTTGTGACAAACCCACAGCCAATATCATACTGAATGGGCAAAAGCTGGAAGCATTCCCTTTGAAAACTGGCACAAGACAAGGATGCCATCTCTCACCACTCCTATTCAACATAGTGTTGGAAGTTCTGGCCAGGGCAATCAGGCAAGAGAAAGAAAGAAAGGGTATTCAATTAGGAAAAGAGGAAGTCAAATTGTCCCTGTTTGCAGATGACATGATTGTATATTTAGAATACCCCATTGTCTCAGCCCAACTTAAGCTGATAAGCAACTTCAGCAAACTCTCAGGATACAAAATCAATGTGCAAAAATCACAAGCATTCTTATACACCAGTAACAGACAAAAAGAGCCAAATCATGAATGAACTCCCATTCACAATAGCTTTAAAGAGAGTAAAATAACTAGGAATCCAACTTACAAGGGATGTAAAGGACCTCTTCAAGGAGAACTACAAACCACTGCTCAGTGAAATCAAAGAGGACACAAACAAATGGAAGAACATACCACGCTCATGGATAGGAAGAATCAATATTGTGAAAATGGCCATACTGCCCAAGGTAATTTACAGATTCAATGCCATCCCCATTAAGCTACCAATGAGTTTCTTCACAGAATTGGAAAAAACTGCTTTAAAGTGCATATGGAACCAAAAAGGACCCCGCATTGCCAAGACAATCCTAAGCCAAAAGAACAAAGCTGGAGGCATCACGCTACCTGACTTCAAACTATACTACAAGGCTACAGTAACCAAAACAGCATGGTACTGGTACCAAAACAGAGATATAGACCAATGGAACAGAACAGAGCCCTCAGAAATAATACCACACATCTACAGCCATCTGATCTTTGACAAACCTGACAAAAACAAGAAATGGGGAAAGGATTCCCTATTTAATAAATGGTGCTGGGAAAATTGGCTAGCCATAAGTAGAAAGCTGAAACTGGATCCTTTCCTTACTCCTTATACGAAAATTAATTCGAGATGGATTAGAGACTTAAATGTTAGACCTAAAACCATAAAAACCCTAGAAGAAAACCTAGGTAATACCATTCAGGACATAGGCATGGGCAAGGACTTCATGACTAAAACACCAAAAGCAATGGCAACAAAAGTCCAAATTGACAAATGGTATCTAATTAAACTAAAGAGCTTCTGCACAGCAAAAGAAACTACCATCAGCTTCTGCACAGCAAAAGAAACTACCATCAGGCAACCTACAGAATGGGAGAAAATTTTTGCAATCTACTTATCTGACAAAGGGCTAATATCCAGAACCTATAAAGAACTCAATCAAATCTACAAGAAAAAAACAACCCCATCAAAAAGTGGGCAAAGGATATGAACAGACACTTCTCAAAAGAAGACACTCATACAGCCAACAGATACATGAAAAAATGCTCATCATCACTCAACATCAGAGAAATGCAAATCAAAACCACAATGAGATACCATCTCATACCAGTTAGAATGGCAATCATTAAAAATCAGGAAACAACAGGTGCTGGAGAGGATGTGGAGAAACAGGAACACTTTTACACTGTTGGTGGGACTGTAAACTAGTTCAACCATTGTGGAAAACAGTGCGGCGATTCCTCAAGGATGTACAACTAGAAATACCATTTGACCCAGCCATCCCATTACTGGGGATATACCCAAAGGATTATAAGTCATGCTGCTATAAAGACGCATGCACACGTATGTTTATTGCGGCACTATTCACAATAGCAAAGACTTGGAATCAACCCAAACATCCATCAGTGACAGACTGGATTAAGAAAATGTGGCACATATACACCATGGAATACTATGCAGCCATAAAAAAGGATGAGTTTGTGTCCTTTGTAGGGACATGGATGCAGCTGGAAACCATCATTCTCAGCAAACTATCTCAAGAACAGAAAACCAAATACCATATGTTCTCACTCATAGGTGGGAATTGAACAATGAGATCACTTGGACACAGGAAGGGGAACATCACACACTGGGTCCTATTGTGGGGAGGGGGGAGAGGGAAGGAATAGCATTAGGAGATATACCTAACGTAAATGACAAGTTAATGGGTGCAGCACACCAACATGGCACATGTATACATATGTAACAAACCTGCACGTTGTGCACATGTACCCTAGAACTTAAAATATAATAATAATTTTAAAAAAAAGAAAAAATGAATAAGACCTACTGTTTGATAGCACAACAGGGTGACTATAGTCAATAGCAAGTTAACTCTAAAATAACTTAAAGAGAGTTTGCAACTCAATGGATAAATGCTTGAGGGGATGGATACCCCATTCTCCATGATGTGATTATTTCACATTGTATACCTGTAACAAAACATTTTCTGTATCCCATAAATACATACACCTACTATGTACCCATAAAAATTAAAAATTTTTAAAAAGTTTAAAACTAAACGGTCATCTACTTGTTATTTTTCTGACAGATGTAAATTTGATTCTTGTTAGTTCAATTTGTGTTGAGCTAAAACTAGAAACTATCTTTTATTTGTAGAAATGAAAGAAAAATGAAAGTTTATATTCATCCTGGTTTTTAAAAAGTTAGAAATGTTCATTACAAATACCTCCCCAAAGTGTTCTAGAGAGGATTTAATGGAATACTCTAAAATTTTCAACATAATTCTTGAATAATATGAGTTTCTCAATAAACATTAAAAAAAAAAAAATACACAGGTTTCCCTGTTTCTTTGGGTTCTTATTTTTTTCTATGTCTTTTCTTTTTTTGAGACAGGGTCTTACTCTGTCACCCTGGCTGGAGTGCAGTGTTGTGCTCATGGCTCACTGTATCCTCAACCTCCTCAGGCTCAAGTGATCCTCCTCCCACCTCAGCCTCCCAAGTAACTGGGTCTAGAGGTACATGCCACAACACCTGGCTAATTTTTTTGTATTTTTTGTAGAGATGGAGTTTTACCATGTTGCTCAGGCTGGGGTCTTCATTTCTAAAGGCTTTTTGTCATGTAAATTTTGTATTAAATAAATTTGTATGCTTTTCTCTTGTTAATCTGTCTTTTGGTATAGGGGTCTCAGCTATGAAGCTAGTGACAGGCAAGAAAAAAACTTTTTCTCTCTTACTGGGGCAAAAGGGCAGGTGGTGTTATACAGCAGAGACAAGAAACCAAGACATGTGTATAGTAATGTTTAAGGTTAATATATAAAAGGCATATGGTTCTGCCCAAAAAAGAAAAAGGAAATGCTGAATCTGCATTTGGTCCAGCCTCATCTTTCTGTCTTTTTGAAAACAGCAGTAATCTTCAAAATTCCTCTGAGTACCTCCTAAAATGCTTGTTAAAAATCTATGTTCGTCTTCGCATAATTTTTTTAGTTGACAACTAAAATTTTTCATAATTTAGTTTCAAATGATTTAATTCTGTCATATTGAAAATGTCAGTAATTTCTAAAAAATGATTACCTTAAAAATGTATCCACTGCAGTCTAAATACCATAATGATTTGCTATCCATCATCATCCACTTAAAATATGTGAACAAAATTTTTTTTAAATACTTGGACATTTTACATCTTTTTTTATTTCTTGATGGTACATTTTCATTCCATTCTTATTCTAGAACAGTGATTCTCAACAGGGGTGGAGTCACTAGAGGTAGTGGGAGTTATTTTACCTACCAGGGGACATTTGACAATGTCTGGAGACATTTTTGATTGTCACAAATTAAGAAAGGGTGCTACAGGCATCTAGTGAACCACAGATGCTATTAAACATCCTATAAAGCTGAAGATAGCCCCCAACAACAAGAATTATCTGACTCAAAATGTCAATAGTATTATTGACAAGGTTAAACCTTGTCCTACAGTGACACATTTTTATGCCTGAAAATCTTTTATCACATTATACTTCTCTATATTAAAAATGTTTATACAATTAACAAAAATATGAATTTCCTAAAACAAAAAGCCTGCGTTAAAGTCCTATAACAAGGCTGTGTTAAAGATAGTATCTTCTGGATTGTTACTATAATTATTATTCACATATGTTAATCTAAATAACATGACTAAACAATCAATATCAAATATACACAAGTGAAAATATATTAAGATGTTCCTAATGAGATGGATGGGGTTTATGTTTGTTATATTTCATTAGTTATTGTGTCTGTGGATAAATATTCTAATTGTTAGAATAAAAATTCAGCACAAAGATATTTCTATTTTCACGAGAGCCGAGAAACCTTCACAAGTAGATGGAAAAGGAGTTCTATTGTAATAATGTCACCTAATTCTGTGAGCTCTAAGTTACACAGTGAGCTCTTTTTAAAAAATCATTTTAGTGATCAATCAACAAACAACCTAATAAGATTCTCTTTAAACATTGTTAAAAGCAAGGAACTTGCAAGGCTTTGTTATATAGTCATTCAAGGCACTTACTTACACAATACCTGCAGCTACTGGGTGACCCTGAGATTTTTAAACCCCTGCTTTACTACAGAGTCCAAAAGAGGCCTTGTTTAATGAAGGGAATTTGGGAACTTCTCTTAGTTCAATAGTTCAATATGAGAACACATTTCATTTATCAAAGTTTGGGGAGCCTCAACAGACATTTTGTAAGTTAATGTTACTTTGGAAAACCTCTATTAACTGCCCATAACCATGTTTATTAGTCCATCATGAAAACTCCAGCACAGATATTATCAAGTATCTATGCTTAACCACCTAGGTCTTAGAAATGATATCATGAGTTTTCAGAAAATTAGATTCCCAAGAAAGAAATGGTCCAAATATGACTGAAGTTCTCTCCATTACTCCCTTACCTCTTAGATACTCTGTACTGTGCTGTGGTCAATTTTCCAGTCTCAGGGTCATGTACTGTAGCTCGGCTCAGCTACAAAAAAAGAGAAAGGACAAGGACTTACTCCAGTAGCAGGCAATTTTGGGCTTTTTGTTTGTTTTGTTTTGCCAAGCCACAGGTGATTGGAAGGGTTCAGATTGGTCTGGATGGTGGGTAATGGTCTCAAATCCACAAAAACATTTAGAAAGGTGGCAGTAAGAACAGCCACTTCCAAATCAAGAGAAAATGAGTTGACAGATTTTTGTTGTAGATTTATTGTCCTTTCACTTTTTTTTTTTTTTTTTTTAAATCATTTGAAGCTGTATGTAAATGATTTACAGCACTGGGTTTCACAGAAACTTTCTCAGATCTAGAAGTTATTTAAATATTTTGAAAAAAAAATAGTAGACTCCTTAAATTCATTTTTAAAAACTCTCACTGAGATAAAACTGTTTTCAAATCTCTCTGGCAAAGTAAAAGGCAACTAAGTTTACAACTAATTTCTGGAAGACTGAGCTCAGAAGCGTAATTCTGTTCTTCCTACTGCCAACTTTTGAGTCAGCGAATTTTTTTAAATAAAAAACTCCAACAGGAGGAATACAGATTACTACATAATGACAATGGTATTTTACAAGATGTATGAACAAATGCCAACACAATCACCATGAAGGAGGATGTGAATCACTGCAGTATTTATGAATGTGAGAAAACTGCATAGGTGAAGACTACCACTCCCAGATTCAGGAGTCTGCTGCTTTATTTCCCCTTTTGGCAATAAAAGGGAAAAAGGAAAGTTATCAGGCCACTTCCTGGATATTTGACACCTGATCTGAAGAAAGATAAAAAGCATATTAATTCCAGAAAAATAACATACCAATTAAAGATTAAAAACAGAACTTCTAGTGAAGGAGAAAGACCTGTGAAACACAAAGCAGTTTACCCATACGTATCCTGTGGTGGTAACTTGAGCTGGTGACTGAAAATGACCTACTTCCCTTAAATGAATAATTCCTGAAGGATGTACAAAACACTCATTAGAGGGCAAAATATGCAGCATACACATCTCTTACCTTTTGCTAATTCTGTAATGTACCGTCTCCAAGTCTCCTGTTATTGGGTTTGAAATGGTGGCTCGCCTCAGCTGTGAAGCCAACCATCAAAATAGTTGCATTACAAGACAAAAAATTGAATCACATTTACCCAACCAGTCAGAATTCCGGGGTTTTTACAAAGGAGGCTAAAAAGAGAAAATAACTCCATACACTTCCAGTCACCTTGTGCTGAGCCTTGAAAGCCAGTTAGTTAGTTTTTTAGGTTTTGGGTTTTTTTTTTCCTCAATTTTTTGTTTGTTTTGCATAGATGGAGGACATACAAACAAAAGAGATTGGAAATTAAATTTCTTTCAATGGTGAAAGGACATGACAGTGAGAAAAAGAGACATTTCTGAAATTTGAAGTCTAATTTACAGTTAAAAGAATGACCATCTGGGGGTGGGGAGAGAAGGGGAAAAAAAAGAATGGCTATTTGCAATTAAGGATCCATTCCAAAATCTCTGACTTCAATTTTTTTTAGTGATGGAACTGTTTGCAAAGGTTAATGTTTTAAATTCATTTTGGCCGGGCGCGGTGGCTCAAGCCTGTAATCCCAGCACTTTGGGAGGCCGAGACGGGCGGATCACGAGGTCAGGAGATCGAGACCATCCTGGCTAACACGGTGAAACCCCGTCTCTACTAAAAACTATAAAAAACTAGCCGGGCGAGGTGGCGGCGCCTGTAGTCCCAGCTACCCGGGAGGCTGAGCCAGGAGAATGGCGTGAACCCGGGAGGCGGAGCTTGCAGTGAGCTGAGATCCGGCCACAGCACTCCAGCCTGGGTGACAGAGCGAGACTCCGTCTCAAAAAAAAAAAAAAAAAAGGAAAAAAAAAAAAATTAAATTCATTTTAAGGTCAATCTTTTGTCCCTTCAAGATATCCACTTATTAACATATATAGTGAAATAATCTTAGACTGAGAACAAAGGCAGAGGAAAAGAACTCATAAATGTTAAAAACAGTAAGAAAGAGGAGACAGCCTAGATAATAATTTCAATTTTTTTTTAATGGAAGGATGATTCTGAGGTTGTAAGAGCATGAAATTTTATTGCCATTAAATTTATTGACCAAAAACAATCCAAATTGAGGAATCTCCAGAATATAACTTGATCTCCAAGCTGAAATGAATTAATTACCTTGGATGGCAACAATAATACATATTAATGTTAGACCAATGTTTTGCCTTTATAATGTAATCTTTGGCCAAAAAAAAAAAAAAAGAAAGAAAAACCACCAATTTGGAGAAGCAGTAAAACTCTAAAAGAAATTCTAACTTCATTTTGTAGTATAGATATCCCAGATAATTCAAACCTTTGATATAATAAGGGTTAACAAACTATGGCCACAGACCAAATTCAGCCTGCTGCCTGTCACTGGAAATATAATTTTACTGTAATATAGCCACACTCTTTCATTTACATATTTTCTTTGGCTGCTTTTGCACTATAATGGCAGAACTAAATAGTCACCACAGAGATCATATGGCCTCCAAAGCCTAAAAAATATCTAACATTGACCTTTATGGAAAAAATCTGCCAACTCCTTTGTAGTAAGAGAGCAAGGCATGCCTAGAATTTATTCAACAATCTCTTTATGAAAGTGATGGCAGCTTGTACTTTACTATCAAGAAGACCAAATATGTTTTAAGAACAAGCTGATGGGGGAAAAGGCAAGAGCATAAAGGGTAGTCTTTTCCACATTCTCACTAAAGAAGAGTTTTCATGCTAAACACTAAGCTTACAGATTGGGTTTACATTAGATTCTTTTTCTTTTAAGATAAATTATGTGGGTTAAAGTCAGAAAACTATCACCATTTCAAATTAACATAATGCTTGTGCCCAATTATATCCTGTTATAATAGTAATAATGTGCCTAAAAGGGAATAAAAATACTTCCATGGTATTCTTTCAATAAAAATATAGAAGTAATGAAGAAGCTGGGCTTTGAGTAGCCTCTGAGATTAGAAGACTCCAAAATATATAGAAAAGTTTATCAGGAAGACAGTGAAACACAAATTTGTTAACGGTGAATAAAAATCTCATCAATAATTTTCATAATTCAGTGCGTAAAACCCAGCTGAAGGGTACATTACCTGTGTTGATAACAAACGGAAAAACTGGCATAAACAGAGCATCATTAGTAACTCCATTATGCTGAGGCAACAATATCTTTAAAAAAATCTGTGGCGTTATTAGTATATCAATTATCCTATTTTCTTACAAAGAAAAATTGATACAAAGGTACAGTATATTGAGGAAAAATTTTTTAAAAAAACATTATTTACCCTTGGTTTTGCTAGGTCTTTGACGATTTCAATTTCGGCATCAGAAATAATATCATGGAAGCGAATAATACGAGGCTTGTCCCATTCATCCTCCTGTTTAGCTGGAGCCAGAATAAATTTAGGATTCCGGTTTCCATCATGGTAGCGGCAAAAGAGTTTTTTCTGTCTCCGAGGGGTCTAAAGTTAAGAATATGATGAATATATTAGAATAATAATACTTTTAATATCTATTCCTATACAGATAAGAGACAATAATCATGCTTGCATATACAGAGTATCTCTGGAAAAATATACAAAAGAAGCAGTACTCTGCAAATATTGTGCCTCAAACAGGATGTTCAGAATTTTAAATACAGTATTAATGATGATTTTCTGGGTGAGAGAGGCGAGGTCTTAAATAAGTTCAAATGTTTAAATATGAAAAAAATAATGCCACGTTTATGAAAATATTAAATGCCCGGCATTGCTCTAAATGGCACAAAGTAACTGGCAAGCACCCAGAGACAAAAAGTTTCTAGAAGAAAAAAAAAACTAGGTTTTCCTAAACACTTCACAGTTAAATGCTTGTGGCAAAAAAAAAAAAGGAAAATTTTAAGGGCAAAATCAAAAATGGACAGCTCTGAAAAAGAAAAAGTTATTAAACAAAGATTCCAGATGCTTTTATTAGGCAGTATAAAAATAGAGCAGTCAACAAAACAAATTCCCTTCAATCATCTATGTATTATATTAATAAGTTATTTTGTTGCCTACTTCTCTTAATTAAACAAGTATGTCAGGCCTGGCATGGTGGCTCATGCCTATAACCCCAGTACTTTGGGAAGCTGAGGTAGGAGGATCACTTGAGCCCAACGAGACCAAGACCAGCCTAGGTCACACGGCAAAATCTCATCTGTACAAAAAATTTAAAAAATTAGCCGGACATGAGGGCACTTGCCTGTAGTCCCACATACTTGAGGGGCTGAAATGGGAGGACTGCGTAAGCCTAGGAAGTAGAGGTTGCAGTGAGCCATGATCATGCCACTACACTCCAGCCTGGGTGACAGAGCAAGATGCTATCTCAAAAAACAAAACAAAACAAGTATGTCACATAAGCAGGAATATGATAGTTTGTTTCAATTATTATACTAATAATATACTAAAACAAATAATGATTTATGTTTATTCTCCATGCACTTTATCTAGAGTCAAATCCAAGGCTTTAATTTTTAGTAAGTCTTTTATATAACGATGAGATGAATTTAGCTATTCTGAGAAAAAGAATTTTTTGTTTTTGTTTTTGTTTAGACAGAGTCTTGCTCTGTCACCCAGGCTGGATTGCAATGCCTTGATCTTGGCTCACTGCAGCCTCCACCTCCTGGGTTCAAGCAATTCTCCTGCCTCAGCCTCCCAAGTAGCTGAGATTACAGGTCCCTTCTACCATGCCTGGCTAACTTTTGTATTTTTAGTAGAGATGGGGTTTCGCCATGTTGGCCAGGCTGGTCTTGAACTCCTGACCTCAGGTGATCCACCCGCCTTGGCCTCCCAAAGTGCTGGGATTACAGGCATGTGCCATCGTGCCCAGCAAGAATGTTCTTTTGATCTTAGGCAAAGTTGAGTATGTGTTACATTAACAGACTGGCAAATTAGCAGACTCTTGTTTTATATCTACAGTTTTGTTCCCTAAGAGTTACTAAGAGCAATAAAAATTTCTGCTTATTATGGAAATTTGAACACCACATATTTGACATTACAAAACTTGTGAATTTTTAGGTGACAATGGTATTGTAGTTATTTTGAATTTGTATCTTTAAAAGATACATACCAAAATATTTAGTAATAAAACAGAAGAGAAAATGTTTAATGAGGGGCCGGGCACAGTGGCTCACGCCTGTAATCCCAGCACTTTGGGAGGCCGACGCGGGCAGATCACGAGGTCAGGAGATCGAGACCATCCTGGCTAACATGGTGAAACCCCATCTCTACTAAAAATACAAAAAATTAGCCAGGTGTGGTGGCAGGCGCCTGTAGGCCTAGCTACTCAGGAGGCTAAGGCAGGAGAATGGCATGAACCCGGGAGGTGGAGCTTGCAGTGAGCCGAGATCACACCACTGCACTCTAGCCTGGGCAACTGAGCGAGACTCCATCTCAAAAAAAAAAAAAAAAGAATGAAAAGAAAAGAAAATATTTAATGAGTCTAACAGTGTCACTATCTTTGTATCTTTGTATTTACTCATTAGCTGAAGCATATCCTCCTAGGACTCCATGAACCTAGCTATCAAAAGTGTCCCATAGGTATTATATACTTTGCTGTTAGTGGTTAAGCTGTCAACAGTCGTCAATATCAAAATGTAAAGCCCAGCTTGAATTTACTAGTAGTAAAGAAAACGTTAAATGCTTTTCAAATGTTTACACTTAAAAGTACTTACTCCAAAAATTCATTAACTCTTTCTATGCATGCCCACGTTCAATTGAAAACTAATACCACATGAAATTCCTTTTCAAAGGTTCCATAATCAATTAATATTGAGAAAGAATGTATATCATATCACAATGCACATTATCATAAAAAGGTTCTGAGAAGTCTTGAGGCTAAACAAAAACCTACGTTCAACTTTAACAAATGTTTCCCAGACTTTGTTCTTTTTTGCTTTTGACCTAATATCTATTAAGATCTTTAGAACTGGAATTCTGAGTTACAAATACATAAATATAAATATACAATAAACAAATAAATATTAAAGATTTATTTAATGTTTTATTTAATTAAAGATAAAGACAAAATCTGTTAAAAACTTTCTGCATTTTGAGTATTAAATAGACTAAAGCATTTCACTAAGCAATCTTGTCAAGGTTAACTAGGAGCAAAACTACAAGGGATTATTGTATAGATGAATCTGTTGTATCTCATAAGATGCATAGAGTAGTGTTATTATCTCTAAGACTGCTGAACAGAAGGGTGCAGTGGCTCACGCCTGTAATCCCAGCACTTTGGAAGGCCAAGGTGGGAGGATCACCTGAGGTCAGGAGTTTGAGACCAGCCTGGCCAACATGACGAAACCCCGTCTTTACTAAAAATACAAAAAAATTAGCCAGGCATGGTGGCAAATGCCTGTAGTCCCAGCTACTCGGGAGGCTAAAGTACAAGAATTGCTCAAATCCAGGAGGCGGAGGTTGCAGTGAGCCAGGACTGCACCACTGTATTCCAGCCTGGGTGATAGGGTGGGTTTCTGTCTCAAAAATAAAATAAAATAAAATAAATAAATAAATAAATAAATAAATACTGCTAAAATCTCTCTTGCATTAAATATAAGAAAAACTATCACATCCTTTAAACTTATTTGATCCTTCACCCTTACCTGATCCTTCCAGGGTGAAGGATCAAATGAAAAAGGTAATATTGCACAAACATATGTAATAGTATATGATTCACAAGCTTTATTTCAAAGCTATTTTACTAATAATTGGAACATATTAAATGTGGCACCCACAGAGAGATAATGGTATACCGTAATTTTTTTTTTAAAGTTTTTTAGGCCAGGCGCAGTGGCTCACGCCTGTAATTCCAGTACTTTGGGAGACAGAGGCAGGTGGATCACGAGGTCAGGAGTTTGAGACCAGCCTGGCCAACATGGTGAAACCCCATCTCTACTAAAAATACAAAAATGAGCTGGGTGTGGTGGCAGGCACCTGTAAACCCAGCTACGCGGGAGGCTGAGGCAGGTTAATCACTTGAACCCAAGAGGCAGAGTTTGCAGTGAGCCAAGATTACGCCACTGCACTCTAGCCTGGGCGACAGGGCGAGACTCCGTCCCAAAAAAAAAAAAAAAAAAAAAAGTTTTTTAGAGACAGAGTCTTATTCTGTAGCTCAGGCTGGAGTGTAGTGGTATAATCATAACTCACTGTACCCCTGAACTCCTGGATTCAAGTGATCCTCCCACCTCAGATTCCTGAGTAGCTAAGACTACAAGTGTGCACCAGCATGCCCAGCTAATTTTTAAATTTTTTTGTAATAGGGTCTATGTTGCCTAAGCTGACATACTGTAGTATTTTATGCAGCCATTCTGATTTTTATCACATAGTCTTAAATATAAAATGACTGATTCTCTCCAGAACTGTGTATAAACACATACACACACACATTCACATACACACAATTGGCTTTTCCACTTTACCATTTTGATACCCTCCCCACGGCACAGCATTTCGTACTTCTGTCTCTCTGGCAGGTAATCCACAGCAACCCCTTTTTTCTTTGGTGTAGTTTTCTGATCAGATTGGTCATCTGAAGCAGACTTATTGACATCTTTTTCTTTAGCCATTATATACTCAAAATATTTTAAGTTACCATTAGCTCTCTGATGTTCAGGATCTATTAGAAGAAAAACAAAGCATGTCCACGGGTAAGTTCACACTTGTTCAAGCATCAGAATACAGTAATATAAAAATAGGAGACATTATAATTTATCTTCCAAACGAGGCTGCTTCTGTGAGTGAAAGGAGGCACTAATGAAAATTATTATACCAAAATAATAGGTGTAAGTTACTAATGCCCCCAAGTAAATCAGGACATACAGTCACCTATATAAAAACAGTTCTGGGCCGGGCCTGGTGGCTCACGCCTGTAATCCCAGCATTTTGGGAGACTGAGGTGGGTGGATCACCTGAGGTCAGGAGTTCGAGACCAGCCTAACCAACATAGTGAAACCCCGTCTCTCCTAAAAATACAAAATTACCCGGGCGTGGTGGTGGGTGCCTGTAATCCCAGCGAGTCAGGAGGCTGAGGCAGGAGAATCACTTAAACCCGGGAGGCAGGGGTTGCAGTGAGCCAAGATCGTGCCATTGTACTCCAGCCTGGGCAAAAAGAGTGAAACTCTGTCTCAAAAAAGACAGTTCTGGAGACAGAAACAGTCATTTATTTAAAGGTGGCAACTGGTGCTTTTACTTTGAGAATTTACTAATCAGCTAAACGAACTAAGTTCAATTTGATGTCAAATGAATTTTAAAATCTTACTCATCCTACTTATTTTAAGCAATGAAAAAGATTTTTCTAAGACTGAAAAATAATCACATGAGGAAGACAGGGGATAAGCAATTCAAAAGCAACCTTTACCACAGATACATTATAAATGTAGCCTACTTCTAAGGACTGAATGAAGTTCAGTCCCAAATTTCTAAGTAAGAAGGAAAAGGGAAACTAAATATATAATTTTCAAATAAGCTAGAATCCACTAACTGCCTCAGAATTGCTAGTCATAATTTTGAACTACCTTTTAGTAGGAGAAAAGAAGACTAAGCTGCCCATCTGAGAGGAAAAAAAAAAAAAACTAAAGAACCACACACACATAAAAATAAAAAGGCAGAAGAATATACAGAGACTTCACTTGTGACAGTAACTAAGTGTTTAGGCTATCTAGGCTTAGATTGTAAAATATTTCTTGTCCTTCAGAAACTGCTCGCAATAAATGTTACGATATCCAATATTAACCTGATTTTGTAAAAGCAAAGGAAACGTGTGTGCAGGGAAGAGGAGTATACACTAAAAGGAAATAAATGTGTAGTAGATGTCTTTGAGTGACTGGCTTATAGATGACTCTTCTGTATCTTTTTCTGTTTTAGTAAATTTTCTATAATGAGTACAAAGCATATTTTAAATCAAGAGGAAATATCACTGGAAAATACTGAAAGGAAAAAAGATTACTCAAACCAATATCTTAATTTATTATCACCCAACTAAGAAATAACCCAATTATCCAAAGTTCATTTTCAGCAGATCAATCCTTTTGAGCTGTTTGATTCTAACATACACATATTTTCATATTTTGTAAAAATAATTTTTAAAGTTTTAAAACTTCATTATATACCAAAGGCCACCTAAACTTATTGTCATACAAATTCTGGACTCCATCTCCAGAGATTACAATTTAGTAGATCTAGGGTAGAGATCAAGAAATTTTCATTTCTAACAAGTATCCAAGTAATTCTGATGCATGTGGTGCTTGGGCCATACTTGAAGAAACATTACATCTTTGTTCAAAGTACTACTGATAAAATTCTCCTAAGATATATTTTTCCAACATTTGAATTTGATAAATACATTTTGAGCCCATCAATTTTAAATCACTTTATTTTAAAGTATGAAATGCAATAAAACAAAACACCCTTCAAAGGAAACCGATTAACATTTAAAATGGCAACATGGTAAACAAACATTTTTGACTGAGTTAGTTACATTAGCTTCAATTTTGAAATTCCTGGAGAATATAGAGCAGAGAAACACAACCACTGTTGCAGCACTATTAGGTGAGAAAAATCAGTCATCATTTACTTTGAGAATAAAGAAAAAGAGGATAATGTATGTTTAACAAGTAAAACTCCTGACTTATAACAAATGAGAAAATACTAGAAGGGGGTATAAAAGGGGGGACACACAAAAATAGAGAATATATCTCTCTCAATATAACTATAACCTTAAATTAGGCCCAGATAACATACCTAGTTCAAGAAGCTTCTTTGTGAGCAAAAGTGCCTTATCCAGGTCTCCCTGCTGATATACCGCATAGCTCAAATAATCTAGAACAGAGACTTTATCTATGGTAGAAATCTCGCCTTCGTCCAGTTGCCTTAGGGCTTGTTCCATCCACAGTTCTGTATGGTAATAATCTGCTTCTGTATAGGCCACTTTGCCCAACTCAAAGCAGTCCTCAGCTGTTAGAAAAGATTTGTGTTTCACTCCTATGAAAAGAAAATACAGAGAACTTTAGGAATCTTAACACTACTGTCTATTTATTTAGGACTACACAGTTTTCAAAATGCTGTCTCACTTCTATTTGAAGTTCACAATAATCCTCTGGATAAGCAAAAATTACTCTAATTTCATAAACAAAGGAACAATCTATAATATAATGTAGACTGACAAGAATCACACAGCTGGTAATAGGGGACACGGAACCTACAGAACCCAATACTGAAGTTATCAGCCATCATACCAAAATGAAACATCCATTAAGTTGAAACATACTATTTTCTAACGGTAGGAATTACCATATGAGATACCTTTTTTTTTTTTTTTTTTGAGACGGAGTCTTGCTCTGTTGCCCAGGCTGGGATGCAATGACACAATCTCAGCTTACCACAACCTCTGCCTCCCAGGTTCAAGCGATTCTCCCATCTCAGCCTCCTGAGTAGCTGGGATTACAGGCATGTGCCACCATCCCCAGCTAATTTTGTATTTTTCGTAGAGACGGAGTTTCTCCATGTTGATCAGGCTGGTCTCGAACTCCTGATCTCAGGTAATCTACCCACCTCAGTCTCCCAAAGTGCTGGGATTACAGGCGTGAGCCACCACGCCTGGCCACCATATGAGATCTATCTGTCTCACTCCTAACCAACAATCTGGGCAAGAGATGATTGTACAGGAGGAGAGGTAAATATATCAACTGGATTCTTTCTTTTAAACAGCATCAATATATCATTTAAATACCAGAAATTCACTCATTGAAAAATTACAGTAGTTCTTAGTATATTTACAGAGTAGAGCAACCATCACAACAATCTAATTTTAGAACATTTTCCTCACTCCAAAACGAAACCCTGTAACCATTAACAGTCACTACCCATTACCCTCCCCACCCTGCCCCAGCCCTAGACGACCACTAATCTACTTTCTGTCTCTACAAATTTGCCTATTCTGGACATAATGCTACTGTGAACATTTGTGTGTAAGTTTCTATGTGAACATGTTTTCATTTCTTGAGTATATACATATGAGTGGAACTGACTGGTCCTATAGCAACTCTATGCTTAATGTTCTGAAGAACTGCCAAACTGCTTTCCAAAGTGGCTACAACATTTTACATTCCCACCAATAAGATATGAAATTCCAATTTCTCCACATCCTTGCTAATACTTGTTATTGGCCTTCTTTTTCATTATAGATGTTCTGGTGAGTATGAAGAGGCATTTCATTGTGGTTTTGATTTGCATTTCCCTGGTGACTGATGATGTTGGGCCTATTATCGTGTGCTTATTTCCATTTGTTTATCTTTGGAAAAAATATCTTTTCAAAGCTTTTGCCCATTTAAAAAATTTGGTGGCTAGGCATGATGGTTTCACACCTGTAATCCAGTGTTTGGGAGGCCAAGGAAGGAAAACTGCTTAAGGCCAGGAGTTTGAGATGAACCTGGACAACGTAATGAGACCCTCATATCTAACAAAAAAAATTTTAGAAATTAGCCAGACATTGTGGTGCATACCTGTAGTCCTGGCTAGCTGGGAGGCTAAGGCAGGAAGACTACTTAAGCCCAAGAGTTCAAGGTTACAGTGAGCTATTACTGCACCACTGCTTGCACTCTGTTAGAGTTCTTTATCAAGACAAAGTCTTACTCTGTCACCCAGGCTGGAGTGCAGTGACGCGATCTCAGCTCACTGCAATCTCCGTTTCCCAGGTTCAAGTGATTCTCCTGCCTCAGCCTCCCAAGTAGCTGGGATTACAGGCGTGTGCTACCATGCTGGCTAATTTTTGTAATTTTAGTAAAGATGGTGTTTCACCATGTTGGCCAAGCTGCTCTTGAACTCCTGACCTCATGTGATCCACCCACCTAAGCCTCCCAAACTGCTGGGATTACAGTTGTGAGCCACTGTGGGTGCCTGGCTCAGCTATATGACTTTTAAATATTTTTCCCATTCTATGTGTTGTCTTTTCACTCTCTTGATGGTGCACTTTTGAAACTGTGATGATGAAGTCCAACTTATTAATCTTTCAGCACTTGTGCTTTTGGTGTTATTATGTCAACTCGTTTCTGCAGTGAAACTTCCATTTTAAGAAAAGGAGGTATTTGATAGTTCACATGAGATAAAATATAAATAGAAAATACTTCAGAAAATACTTAGTCTCATTCATCACTGAAGAAATAAAAATTTAAAACCACCACAAATAAAAATATTTTAAAATAATGGCCTAGATTTATTGAGGTCTTACTATCTGCCAAGTATTTGTCACTTATTTAATCCTCAGAGCCATCTTACTACAGATGAGGAACTAAAATAGAGGTTAACTAATATGCCCAAGGTCACATGTTTAAAAGCAAGAAATGGAATCGGTTCAATACAACTCCAGAAGTTTGTGCTCCTGATGTTATAACATTAAATGGCAAAACCTAATAGTGGAAGGAAGCAGCAATATAAACTGGCAACTTTGCTTTTAAGAAATTCAGCAATATGAGAAAAGAAGAATTTAAACTCTATGACTTAAATACTACTATTTTTCAGTTATTTCATTGAGATTTAGTACTAGTGATTGGGGACCTTCCTGTATAAAAGATTTTTGTGGCTGAACCATATTATAGCTAAAAACTGTAATAAGCTAAAAGCAAGGAAATAAGGAAACATATAGGCAGATATATCAATTTAACGGAATAGCATTTTTCATTAAGAAAGATAATTTCAATGCTATAGAGAAAATTATAAGAAATTTAAAAATAGAAAATATGAACAAATAAGATACCCCAGGCCAGTCGTCGTGGCTCACACCTGCAATCCCAGCACTTTGGGAGGCCGAGGCAGGCGGATCACCTGAGGTCAGGAATTTGAGACCAGCCTGGCCAATGTGGTGAAACCCCGTCTCTACTAAAAATACAAAAAAATTAGCCGGGAGTGGTGGCGGGCACCTGTAGTCCCAGCTACTCGGGAGGCTGAGGCAGGAGAATGGCGTGAACTCTGGAGATGGAGCTTGCAGTGAGCCGAGGTCGCGCCACTGCACTCTAGACCTGGGCGACAGAACAAGACTACATCTCTTAAAAAACAACAACAACAACAAACCACAAAGACAAAAAAACTAAAGTCTAATTATGTCTACTTGGAATTCTAGAAGAAGAGAATAGAAAGAATATAGATAAGACAGTGTTTAAAGAGATAATGGTAGAAAAATTTCCAAAATTAAAATGCATGAAAGTTCAGATTCGGGAAACACAAAGAATTCCAAGCCAAAGCACATTTGAGGGCCTCTTAAGAATGTGTTTCAAGGAGGAAAATTCCAAAAGGAAAGTCTAATGAGGTACAATAAACAATGATGAACAATGAAAATGGTATACATAAATGCCAGTCTAAATTAAAGAAAGGGCCGGACACAGTGGCTCACACTGGTAATCTCAGCACTTTGGGAGGCAGGTGGACTACTTGAGCTCAGGAGTTGGAGACCAGCCTGGGCAACATGGCAAAAGGCCGTCTTTACTAAAAATACAAAAAATTAGCCGGGCATGGTAGCGCACACCTGTAATCCCAACTACTGGGGAGGCTGAGGCATGAGAATTGCTTGAACCAGGGAGGCAGAAGTTGCAGTGGGACAAGATTGCACCACTGCACTCCAGTCTGGACAACAGAGTGAGACTCCGTCTAGGGGGAAAAAAAATGGTGAATAAAGACAACATTGATAGGGGTGAAACTAAGGGAAAAAGGAAGGAGGATGGTCATGGGATGTGCTGCAGCATGGTGGCAATCTTTAGATGGCTATTAAGAAATGGGATGAATAAAGTAGAAACTGATGGGTGTGAAGACAACAGTGACTCCATCTTGCATGCTAATCTACCATGTTAACTTTTGATTAACCTCAGTCCCACAAATGCCTGCTGATTTCTACTTTACTTGCTGTCCTTAGTGTAAGAACATGTACTCACTATAAATCCTGCCTTTAGAGCAAAGCAACCTTGATGTTATCACAAAAATTACAGGCTGTGACACACATAGCATTCTTGCCTGTTCTGGAGCTTGCCTTTGTCCCTATAGAGCATGTACACCCTTTCCCTATGGCATTTAAGTCATGGGTCTGGGGACTAATGGTGCAGAGATCTACCTGTCTTGCTGCTGCCCAAGACCATGCTTCCATCTATAAGTTTCCCAATAAATCATCCTTTACTGACAATAAGTAAAAAAAAAAAAAAATGTAGAAATTCCACAAAATAGAGTAATAACACGTAGCTATAAAAAGAAATGAGGATTTCTATACATGATATGAAGTAATGACTGGGGCATATCAATATCAATAAATTAAAGCACCAAAGTACATAACAGTATTTACAGTATGCTTTTTTTTTTTTTTTTGAGACGGAGTCTCACTCTGTTGCCCAGGCTGAAAGTGCAGTGGTGCGATGGCTCACTGCAACCTCCGTGCACCACCCCCCCGGGTTCAAGCAATTCTCCTGCCTCAGTCTCCCCAGTAGCTGGGATTACAGGTGCCCACCGCCATGCTCAGGTAATTTTTGTATTTTTAGTAGAGATGGGGTTTCACCATATTGGCCAGGATGGTCTCAAACTCCTAACCTCAGGTGATCCACCCACCTTGGCCTCCCAAAGTGCTGGGATTACAGGTGTGAGCCACCACACCTTGTCAGTACGCTATCTTTTGTTTATGTTGAGAGAACATAGGAGTAGGCATACATTTGCTTATATTTTAAAAAACTGGAAATAGTAAAACTAACAAAATGGTCACATAGAAAAAAGAAGGGAATAGGTTGAAAAGTACAGGAATGAAAGTGAGACTTCTGTTAATGTATCTTATTAGTCTAGTTTGGACTGTCAAAGAATTTAAAAGTTTTACATAATTAAAAACAATAAATTGGCTGGGCATGGTAGCTACAGCCTGTAATCTCGACACTTTGGGAAGCCAAGACAGGACGATCGCTTGAGCCAGGGAGTTCAAGACAAGCCTGGGCAAAAGAATGAGACAATGTCTTCATTAAAAAAAAAAAAAAGAAAAGAAAAGAAAAAAAAGGCTGGGAGCTATGACTCATACCTGTAATCCCAGCACTTTGGGAGGCCAAGGCAGCTGGATCATGAGGTCAGGAGATCAAGACCGCTAACATGGTGAAACCCCATCTCTACTAAAAACACAAAAAATTAGCTGGGCATGGTGGCAGGTGCCTATAGTCCCAGCTACTCTGGAGGCTGAGGCAGGAGAATGGCGTGAACCCAGGAGGCAGAGCTTGCAGTGAGCCAAGATCACACCACTGCACTCCAGCCTGGGTGACAGAGCAAGACTCCATCTCAAAAAAATAATAAAATAAAAAATAAAATAAATTTTTAAAATTAAAAAAATTTAAAAATTAGCCAGGTATGGTGGTACATGCATGCCTGTAGGTCTAGCTTTTTGGGAGGCTGTGGCAGGAGGATCCCTTGAGCCTGGGAGTTCAAGGCTGCACTGAGCTACGATCATGCCCCTGCACTCCAGGTTGGGCAATAGAGCAAGATACTGTTTCTAAAACAAGCAAACAAATGAAAACAATGAATCAAAAGAAAAAACAAAGACAATCCCTAAAAATCTGAGGAAATGAAATAAATGAACCCAACGGTGTAACATTTTAAGGGCATAGCCACAAAGAGAAATGAATTACCTCAGACGTCTTTAAAACAAGATTTTGACTGATCATATCTAGAGTCATGTATTTTAAGGATATAAAGTGCAAAAAAACTGTATTCAGTAGTCTTAATGTTATTAATAGTATGACTAAAATAGTATGAGTTAATAGTATGAATAAAAGATTAATCATGTTCATATCCTTAGGAACCAAATTTTCAAAAGAGATAGAAATATAAACCCTGTGGTTTTCAATTTGAATTGAACAATATAAACTTCATATTTCCTGTCTCTGTTTATGACAAACTTGATAGCAATAATCACCCCTAGAACCTAGCTAGACTCTGCAGCTTAAATGTCATCCCTGTTCAAAGGAATCAAGCCTTGCCAGGCAAGGGGTGGCATACCTGTAGTCCTAGCTACTCAGGAGGCTGAAGCAGAAAGATCACTTGAGCCCAGGAGTTCCAGGCTGCAGTGCACCACGATCACATCTATGAAGAGCCACTACACTCCAGCCTGAGCAACACGGCAAGACCCTATCTCTTAAGGGGCGGTGGTGGGGGAAGGACCAAGGCTCATTAAAGAAATGCCTGGTTGCTACTCTGGAGTAGAAAAGAAACCTGGAAAAAAACTGTGCTAGAAAGCAAGGAAGTTTCCTCTCTATCAAAGATTAATAACATAGTCAATTCAAAGAAACAAGCCTATCTAAAGATGCTCTCCACTGGCCTAAAATGGGATAATCTGAGATCGAAGTAATACTGAATAGGCTGAAATACAAAAAAATAAAATAAAATCCATGAGTTCATGGTATGTTGTGAAAATTATGTATCACTACTAAAAATGGTTAGGACACTAACTCATTACTCGGAAAACTGATAAAGAAGACTAATTTTAGACTTATCCTGCCTTTCCTATATACAGTTCAGGGTAACCAAAAGGTTCATGAAGGAACGTTCCTGTTTATAGACTTCCAGTTAAAAAAAGTAAAAGGAATAATGGAATGAAAAAAATCACCATTTTGTAACCCCTAATGAAATAGTGGTTCTAGGCAATGATCATCAAAGGCTGCCAAAACCAGTAGATAAAACTTAAGGAGAACTTTATATGGAGGGATCAAGCTCTCATCACCTGAACTCCACTCATCAATCAGCATCATAAAAAGTGGGACAGGACATTAGGTGTTGGTTCATGCAGTTCAACACAAAGTTCATAGCACCACCTATGGAGTTAATTTTAAAATTTAACTTGAATCTAATCGAGCCTCAAGTTCTAACCAATGTGTAGGAAACATAGGCATTAAAAAAACATGTTAACCACCAAGTAGTCAACTCCAGAATGTGGAACATTCCACGTAACATATGACTAGGCTTCCTCAGCTAACCAATGTCATAAAGAGAAAGAAAAAAAAGGAAAAGGGGATAAAAGGGACTTAATAGACATAATAAAAAAAATACAACTGTAAAAAGACAACTTTGAGATCACCAGAGAAACAATATTGACTGGGTATTAAATTATATTAAGGAAATATTATCAATTTGTTAAGCAGGGTGACAGTAAGTGGTTATGTTACTTTTTTAAAAAGACCAGCTGGGCGCAGGTGTTTTATACCTATAGTCCCAGCTACTTGGGAGGCTAAGGGGCTAAGGCAGGAGGATCACTTGAGCCCAAGAGTTCAAGGCTGCAGTGAGCCATAACGGTACCACTGCACTCTAGCCTGAGCAATAGAGTGAGACCCTGTCTCTAAAAAAAATTAAAAATAAATTACAAAGACCTACTTGAGGCCAGGAGTTCAAGACCAGACTGGGCAACATAGCAAGAGCCCATCTCTACAAAAAATTTAAAAATTAGCCAGGTGTGGTGGCACGCACCTATAGTCCCAGCTGTTCAGGAGGCTAAGGCAGCAGGATGGCTTGAGTCCAAAAGTCCAAGGCTGCAGTGAGCTATGATCATGCCAATGCACTCCAGCCTGGGTGATAGAGTGAAATCTTGCCTCGAAAAAAAAATTTTTTAATAAAGACATGATCAGTTAGATATGCGTGAATTATTTATGGATAAAATGACATGACATCTAGGATTTGCTCTTAAAATACTCCAACAAAAACAAAAAGAAAGGGTGGAAGGAGTAGATAAACCAAGAATGACAAAATGTTTAAAACGTCTGGAGCTTGGTGATGGCATAGGTTCATTGTTATTACCTTTATTTTTGTGTGTGATATTTGATATTTTCCATAATAAAAGAAGTTTTATAAATAATGAAAAAAGGAGAAAGTCATGTCCTACAGGGCTCTTTTTATGTATTATACAGAAAATCACATAATTCCCTGACACTATCAAAAAAAAAAAAAAATGACAGGTATGTGAAAAAATAACAAGCCTAGACAAGAAAATACTACTTATCCAAAAATATTTCTCTCAGAATATACAGTTCTGAGACTAAGTCAATATTATACTAGTAGTCATGATTCCAGAAGAGTAGTTTTTAAAAGAAACTACTGGTCAAAGACAGACTAGCCTACATTTTCTCTGATAAAACAGATAAAACTGTACGCATTTTTTAAGTGTCTGATAACATCACAAAGAAAACTGGTGGAGAAACAAACACATTGGTGGCTTCTTTAATAAATTTTGATTGAATACACTTCAAAGTCACTAAAATGGCCAGAACCAGACTTAGCTATAACCTATCCAACAGTGGTCACATATGTTTTTAAAAAGATGCTGGCCGGGCACGGTGGCTCAAGCCTGTAATCCCAGCACTTTGGGAGGCCGAGACGAGCGGATCACGAGGTCAGGAGATCGAGGCCATCCTGGCTAACACGGTGAAACCCCATCTCTACTAAAAAATACAAAAAACTAGCTGAGCGAGGTGGCGGGCGCCTGTAGTCCCAGCTACTCCGGAGGCTGAGGCAGGAGACTGGCGTGAACCCGGGAGGCGGAGCTTGCAGTGAACTGAGATCCGGCCACTGCACTCCAGCCCCGGGCGACAGAGCGAGACTCCGTCTCAAAAAAAAAGATGCTAACAGAAAAGGAATTCATGAGAAATAAATCAAAAGGAAGTAAAGTTATGGGCACGTTTTGTTAATGATCAGACATTTGTAAACTACAGAAAAGCATGCCCTCGTCTGACAATGAGCTGTTCAATTCCAGTATCAAACAGAGTCCAAGCTTGTAGGTGTATGCACTGGAGGATCACATGACCCAATATAATCAAATATTCAAATCAATCACCTCCATTTGCATTTTTTCTGGCCCCCCATTAGTCACTTACAGACAGTAAATGATTATCAGTATACTCCTAAAATGAAGATGAAGACCCACATTTTGATGTTTTTCCCTTAAGTAAGTCTCTATCCCGCCTTCCACTCTAGGAAAGGATACTATCTTAGTGCACTTGTGCTCCTATAACAAAGTAATAGAGGACTGGATAATTTATATAAAAAAAAATGTATTTCACACAGTTCTAGAGGCTGGGTAGTCCAAGATTCAAGGCACCTGCGAGTTCAATTGTCTAGTGAGGACTGCTCTCCTTTTCCAAGATGGCACCTTGTTGCTGCATCCTCCAGAGGGAAAGAATGCTATGTCCTCACCTGGTGAAGGTGAAAGGCCAAGAGAGCTAGGGGTTGCACAAAGCCTCTTTCATAAGGGCCTTAAATCCCATTCCTGTAGGCCCGACCTCTTAATACTATCACACTGGCCATTAAATTTCACCACCTAAATTTTGGAGGGACACATTCCAATAATAGCAGATGCTAAGAAACTAACTTCTTAATAGTTCAACATGACTTAGTTCCAAAAACGAAAGATGCATATTAAATTTTGACAATGCTATTATTTTTTCAGTTACGAGAACCAGTAAACTGAGAAGATAAACTCATAATGCAGCAATTATAAATATTTCTCTTAGGGACATGCAAAACACATGAGATAACAGTATGCCATTAATCCATGTAGATAACACCAGTAATTTTTTTTATATAACCGGATATTCTGGTCACATTATTTGAACAAGCATGGCAGAGATAGTAGAATATCTTTAGCTATTCTGCTTTGGTAAACTATTTCTGCTTGTCTTACCTACTGCTGTATTAACAATATTAAAGGCAGACTGCCTGGGAATCTGATTTTTAAAATAAATGAAAAGTAATGCAGTATTTGAAAAGGAAGACTGTTTCCAAAGTAGAGAACATGAGAATAAGAAGTAAATAGGCAAGAAAATAAAGAAGAAAATGAAACAAGGAAAGTGGTATGGGCAGAAAGAGACTGTAAAAAGCTTCATATAAAAAGCAAACCGGGCCAGGCGCAGTGGCTCACGCCTGTAATCCCAGCACTTTGGGAGGCCGAGGCAGGCGGATCACGAGGTCAGGAGATCGAGACCATCCTGGCTAACATGGTGAAACCCTGTCCCTACTGAAAATACAAAAAAAATTAGCCGGGCATGGTGGTGGGCGCCTGTAGTCCCAGCTACATGGGAGGCTGAGGCAGGAGAATGGCATGAACCCGGGAGGCAGAGCTTGCAGTGAGCCGAGATTGTGCCACTGCACCCCAGCCAGGGTGACAGAGCAAGACTCCGTCTCAAAAAAAAGCAAACTGAATTTGATGAGAAACGAGTTGTTGTAAATTCCTTTAGTTCAAAGGAAGAGGCAGGGATGACAGACACGAACATACCAAATTGAATATAATAAACCAAACTGAAAGTAACACTAAAAACAGTCCTTTAATTTATTGTCACAGTAGAAACTATAGTATCAGGCCAGGTACAGTGGCTCTTGCCTGTAACCCCACCACTTTGGGAGGCTGGAGGGGGTGGATTGCTTGAGCTCAGGAGGTCGAAACCAGCCTGGGCAACATGGCAAAACCCTGTCTCTACAAAAAATACAAAAATTAGCTGCTTGTGGTGGCACGTGCCTGTAGTCCCAGCTACCCGGGAGACTGAGGTAGGAGGATCACCTTAGCTTGGGAGGTTGAGGCTGTAGTGAGCTGTGATTGTGCCACTGCACTCCAGCCTGGGCAATAGCAGAGTGAGATCCTGTCACAAAAAAAATTTTAAAAATACAGAAAAGGAAAGAAAAGAAAGAAAAAAACTATAATATCACAGGCACTATAGGAAAAACATTACTTAGAATAGAAATACATTTTTAGCCAGACGTAGTGGCTCATGCCTGTAATTCTAGCACTTTCGGAGGCTGAGGTGGACGGATCACTTGAGGGCAAGAGCTGGAAACCACCCTGACATGGTGAAACCTCATCTCTACTAAAAATACAAAAATTAGCCAGGCATGGTGGTAGGCACCTGTAATCCCAGTTACTTGGGAGGCTGAGGCAGGAGAATCACTTGAACCCAGGAGGCAGAGGTTGCAGTGAGCCAAGTTGCGCCACTGCACTCCAGCCTGGGTAACAGAGTGAGACTCCATGTCAAAAAAAGGGAAAAAAAGAAAAAGAAATACATTTTTATGGTTCATCCATTAAACTGAGAGAGACATGTAATTCAAAAATTCTTGCACTTCACAAGAACACTCAATGGATCAAAACTTAATTTGTAAGGGAGAATTATGTTTAAAATGCACATACTTAGAAGTTAATGTCCCACCTCTGAGGCAGTGTGGTACACTCATAGCTGAGTGAGCTCCAGAGATGTCTGGAGAATCTACTGCTTGCTGCAGTTATCTTATTAACTTACAAGACAGTGATGCAAGTGACCAGAAGGGTGAACATTCAATTTCCACATGAAGCAAATTGAATTTTATATGTAAGACATTTTCTATTACTGACCCCCACCCCCCTAAAAAAAAAAAAATCACAGCTTTAAAAAAAAGCATGATATCTTTGGCAGATACGGATATATTCAACAAATCAGGGTTGGGAACCAACAATCTGAAAACTAAAGGAAGTCCTTAAGAACTATAAGGACAACATTGATGTCGAAATGCATATAACCTATCAGATTTTACATGAAAATATCAACAAAGCATTTCAACAGGTAGGCCCAAAGTGGTAAAAGAAACAGATGAAACTAATCAAGCAGTGATGTGGCATCAATATAAATCCACTAAGCATTTCTCTGACTTTTTTGTTTGAAGAAAATTTAAAATACATGCCATCCTTCCTCCCTCACCCCCACCATTTCACACCCAAATTGCTATAAGTTTTAAAGTCTGGCAAAACCAAGAGCTGGCAAGGATATGAAGAAATGGGAACTCTCATACAATGCTGGTGAGAGTATAAATACACGCTCTGGAAAACAATCTGGCCACATCTGGTAAGCAAGATGAGAAACCAAATACCCTATGATTTCTTATACCCTAAGAGAAACTCTTGCACATGAGTACATGGTCACAAAAATTTCAACAAGGATGTATCAAACCTCATTTGATAAAGCAAAAAATTGGATAAAATATAAATGTACATCCATCCCCAGAAGAATGAATAAATAATGTTATACAATACCACATTAGCAGTAAGATGAATGTGATCAACATAGATAAATTTACTAAACATATTAGGTTAAAAAAAGGTTGTAGAAAGATACATAGGGTGTGATGCACTATTCACGTAAAATTTAAAAACACAATACAATGGACAATATATATGATAGCGTATAAAAAGATGACAGGATACACATCAAGTTCAGAACAGTCATTAGCTCTAAAGAAGGGAAGGTGCACAAGAAGCCTTTGAACACATCTGTGATATTTGACTATTAACAATAGAAAATAATCTGGGTTGGGGGAGCCTAAAAACTCTTATGCTAGCATTCATGCTATTATTTTTACCACTTATAGGATATAATGTGATTAAGAAATTTCAGTCATTTTACTTATAAGTAATTTGCATGAAAGGAAAAGTCAGTAAGAACTAGCCCAAAACTGTGATAAAAGAGGGAAAAAAGTTAACAAGGAGATAAAAAGTAGCTGAGAAAGAATGAATATTGCCCCTAAGACTAAACACAGTGAAATCAGGATTAAATAATATTCAAGACCATTTTGATGAGAATATAATCGTTTTAAACAAAACACATAGAGTAATCTAAATAACGTTTATTAACCACCACCACACATTTGGGAGGCTGAGGTGGGATGTTTTCTTTTTTGCTTTTTGTTTTTTGAAATGGGGGTCTCACTCTGTTGCCCAGGTTGCAGTGCAGTGGCGTGATCACGGCTCACTCCAGCCTTGACTCCTGGGCTCAAGTGATCCTACCATGATATGGTTTGGCTCTGTGTTCACACCCAAATATCACCTTGAATTGTAATAATCCCCACCTATCAAGGGTGGGACAAGGAAGAGATAACTGAATCATGGGGGCAGTTCC
Source organism: Piliocolobus tephrosceles (assembly GCF_002776525.5). NCBI lineage: Eukaryota > Metazoa > Chordata > Mammalia > Primates > Cercopithecidae > Piliocolobus > Piliocolobus tephrosceles. The sequence continues at coordinate 69,449,807 of NC_045442.1, forward strand.
CCCATGCTGTTCTTGTGATAGTGAGTTCTCATGAGGTAGGATGCTTTTATAAGCACCTGGCATTTCCCCTGCTGGCACTCATTCTCTCTCCTGCCACCCTGTGAAGAAGTGCTTTCCGCCATGATTGTGAGTTTCCGAAGACATCCCTAGCTATGCGGAACTGTGAGTCAATTAAACTTCTTTTTAAAAATAAATTACGCAGTCTTGGGTATTTCTTCATAGCAGTGTGAGTACGTCCCACCTCAGGCTCCCAAATGGCTAGGACTACAAGTAAGCGCCACCACACCCAGCTAAGTTTTCATTTTTTTGTAGAGTCAGGGACTTGCTATGCTGCCCAGGATGGTCTTGAACTCCTAGCCTCAAGGGATCCTTTCCACCTAGCCTCCCAAAGTGCTGGGAATATAGGCATGAGCCACCATGCCAGCCCTATTTTGTTAAATGGAACCTATCCAGTTGATGAAGCCAGAAATTCTGATCAAGTACATCATCAATTCTATTCTACTCCAATAAGTAGCTTGATAATCTATCCACTATCACCTCTTACTTAAATATTTCCAACAGCCTCCTCCCTGGTTCTTTGTCCCTTGGCCCCAACCCAATCTCCATTTGGCAGCCAGAATGGTATTTCTAAAAGGAAAAATCATAAATTCCCCTTACAAACTTTTTTTTTTTTTTTTTTTTTTTGACACAGAGTCTTGCTCTGTCGACCAGGCTGGAGTGCAGTGGCCGGATCTCAGCTCACTGCAAGCTCCGCCTCCCGGGTTTACGCCATTCTCCTGCGTCAGCCTCCCAAGTAGCTTGGGACTACAGGTGCCCGCCACCTCGCCCGGCTAGTTTTTTTGTATTTTTTAGTAGAGATGGGGTTTCACAGTGTTAGCCAGGATGGTCTCGATCTCCTGACCTCGTGATCCACCCGTCTCAGCCTCCCAAAGTGCTGGGATTACAGGCTTGAGCCACCGCACCCGGCCACAAACTTTTTAATAGCTCCACATTGCACTCAGGACAGTTCAATCTCTTCCACATGGCTTACAAAGCTCTCCAAGAGATGGCTTCTGCTTACCTCTCTAGTCTCAGCTCTCACTACTCTCATAAAGCCAAACCCCCATATCCACCTGATGCATTCACCTCTTGCAAGAGGTGAATTAAGCCATACAAACTAGATGTTAGTTATCTCAATATGATATGCTCTCTCCTTTTGACCTTTCTACATGTTCCCTCTGTCTGGAACACTTCTCCCACACCCATTCCTCTCCCCCTCTCCCCCATTTTTCTGACTAATTCCTTATCCATTGGATCTCAATTTTTTTTTTTTTTGAGACGGAGTCTGGCTCTGTTGCCCAGGCTGGAGTGCAGTGGCCTGATCTTAGCTCACTGCAAGCTCCGCCTCCCAGGTTTACACCATTCTCCTGCCTCAGCCTCCTGAGTAGCTGGGACTACAGGCGACCACCACCACGCCCGGCTAGTTTTTTGTATTTTTTAGTAGAGATGGGGTTTCACCGTGTTAGCCAGGATGGTCTCGATCTCCTGACCTCGTGATCCGCCCGTCTCGGCCTCCCAAAGTGCTGGGATTACAGGCTTGAGCCACCACGCCCGGCCGGATCTCAATTTTTTTAATGTCATATTTTCCAGGAATTCTTCCTTTACATCTCTTACGAGGTTCAGCAATAGGTTTCTTTTGACGTGCTCATATGGTGGTATCCTGAATTTCTCTCATCGGAGCACTCATCTTACTATACTGTAAGAATGTTAAGCTGGGCGCGGTGGCTCAAGCCTGTAATCCCAGCACTTTGGGAGGCCGAGACAGGAGGATCACGAGGTCAGGAGATCGAGACCATCCTGGCTAACACGGTGAAACTCCATCTCTACTAAAAAACACAAAAAACTAGCCAGGCGAGGTGGCCGGCACCTACAATCTCAGCTACTCGGGAGGCTGAGGCAGGAGAATGGCGTAAACCCGGGAGGCGGAGCTTGCAGTGAGCTGAGATCCGGCCACTGCACTCCAGCCTGGGAGACTGAGCGAGACTCTGCCTCAAAAAAAAAAAGAATGTTAAATACCCTAATGGCAAGGGTAGTGTATGTCTTGTTCATTATGTGTCCTCAGTACCTAACATAATAGCTGGCACATATTATTTAATATCTATTAAATGTGTTTTAAACCTGAAGCCAATTTTAAAAATAAGGTTATAATCTTATCAAAAGTGTTATAATGTATAATATTAGTAGAAACTGAAAATAAAATTTGCAAATTTGTACATTTTTGGAAGTTCAAATTAATGGAATTATATTCCAGCTTAACATAAATTTTATTTACTATTATACCATGTTTAGTCTTTACCAACAGATACCTTCATCTCAAATAAAGGGAGATGAGCAAGAAAATATTTTGATAAACTGATTTTTCTTGCTGAGAAAATCAATTACAGCCAGGCACGGTAGCTCAAGCCTGTAATCCCAGCACTTTGGGAGGCCGAGACGGGTGGATCACGAGGTCAGGAGATCGAGACCATCCTGGCTAACACGGTGAAACCCCATCTCTACTAAAAAATACAAAAAACTAGCCGCGCGAGGTGGCGGGCATCTGTAGTCCCAGCTACTGGGGAAGCTGAGGCAGGAGAATGGCGTAAACCCGGGAGGCGGAGCTTGCGGTGAGCTGAGATCCGGCCACTGCACTCTAGCCCGGGCGACAGAGCGAGACTCTGTCTCCAAAAAAAAAAAAAAAAAGAAAGACAGAAAATCAATTACAGTATGAAGACAGAGACAACATATTTTATTTCTGCAGCTGACAATGACAGGAGATAGCAGTGTTAATAAGTCACAAACTTTGAAAAAGTGAGGGATGGCAGAAGTAAATTATCATGAAAGTAACTGTAACTTAAAAAGAGGACTTTGCCAAAAAATAGGTAAGAAAGTAGGAACACTTTAAACATATGTGGATACCCAAAACATCTTGGCTTTTAATTATTTAACATACAAACTTTGACTATCGACTCCCTTATAGCTTTACATACAAAGCTTACAAATAGTATTAGGTGTTCTGAATAAAAATATTTGGTAAAATGATAGTTTCTTTTCTTTACACACTAAAATTTCCTACTTAAGTTAGCCTCTATCAATACAAGATTTCAGAGTAACAAACTAGAAGCCTACCCATAACTATTAAGCCCTAAGAGAAAGGGAAGGTGATTCTTTAGTCTTCAAAGGCTATGAAACAAACTACAATTTAAAATCTTAAAATGCAAAAGTCTTTTTTATACTAACATTGTCTTAATGGACTCAACAGAGAAGCTAGGTGATGGTATTTTATAGAATGGAAGAATGATCTTACCTGGAAGATTACCCTTTGAGATGGTATCTGTATCCAAATTGTAGGTATCCTGGAGACGTAACAGAGCTTTGGCTGCCCCAACCTGATCTTCATCATTAGGAAAGTACTGTCTCTGGATGGTTAGGTTAGAGATAAAGCCTTGAAATAGATAAATAAAAGAAAAAAAGACTGTAAAACCTCATTAACTTCCCATAAAGAGACTTAATAAGGACTGTTCAAAATCTATTTTATTATTTTCTACCATACCACGAAAAGTTCTACATACTCAACAAGAAAAACTTAAATACACTGAATGAGACTTGGCATACTTCTAACTTGTTTAATCTTATAAAAGCCTAATATTGTTTAAGAACTGTAATGGTGTTACATAAATTATATCTGTATTACCAGGTAAAGATCACCTAACATAATAGTTATGAGTTTTTAGTTATATAACATAGCAAGAAAACAAAAGTGCATCCACTAAGTTTGGGAAATGAACACATTTATGGGTCTGAAAATGAGATTCATTGACAATCAATTATACTTCCAGATAACAGATGGTAAGTAAAATGTGTGCTCTTAAAGTTGTTTTCTTCTTCCATGTATTACACATTATATAAATATGTAAATATATAAAGTTTGGTAGAATTCTTCAAGGACAAGGAAGAGATATTAATTATATATTTAAGATCAACAGCTAAGCTAGTTTACTAAAATATATTTAGATCAGTTTAATTATTAAACATGGTGTTGATCCACTAAAATTTACAATATATAAAGCTAATCTTAAAGAGGATTTACATGAAGTATAGCAAAAATCAAACTAACAAACCAATTACTGATAACTATATAACCCCAAGGAGAATGGATGCTAAACACTGCTTAAGAAACAAAAAAAGTGGTTTAAAATTTTAATATAAGTATCATTACTTGTGAATAAAAATTAGGTATGAGACTTCCCTCTTGTACTGATTAACTTATAATCAACTATATGGTTTTTTTGTGAGACAGAGTCTCACTCTGTCATCCAGGCTGGAGTGCAGTGGCACGATCTCAGCTCACTGCAACCTCCACCTCCCAGGTTCAAGCAATTATCATGCCTCAGCCTCCCAAGGAGCTGGGATTACAGGCATGTGCCACCACACCCGATTAATTTTTGTATTTTTAGTAGAGAGAGGGTTTCACCGTGTTGCCCAGGCTGGTCTCCAACTCCTGGCCTCAAACGATCCACCTGCCTTGGCCTCCCAAAGTGCTGGGATTACAGGCGTGAGCAACTGTGTCCAGCTGACTAAGTATTTTGAACAGCAAGACACCAGGCTTTTTTTTTTTTGAGATGCAGTCTTGCTCTGTCACCCAGGCTGGAGTGCAGTGGCACAATCTCGGCTCACGGCAACTTCTGACTCCCGAGTTCAAGTGATTCTCCTGCCTCAGCCTCCCGAGTAGCTGGGATTAAAGGTGCCCACCAACATGCCCGGCTAACTTTTATATTTTTAATAGAGACGGGGTTTCACCATGTTGGCTGAGCTGCTCTTGAATTCCTGACCTCAAGTGATGTGCCAGCCTCAGCCTCCCCAACTACTGGGATTACAGGTCTGAGCCACCGTGCCTGGCTGAAACCTGGCATTTTTATGTAAATGAAAATGTACAAATGAACAAATAACTAGAAGAGGGCTAGAGTTTATATCAAGCATATTTTTATGCTGTTTTGTCTCTTTTTAGAGACAGAGTCTTGCCATGTTGTCCAGGCTGACGTGCAGTGGCTCTTTATTGGTGTAATTTCATTATTAGATCAGCATGGGAGTTTTGACCTGCTCTGTTTCCAACAATATTTTTAGTTTTATGACCAACTCTCAGTCACAATTTCTTCTTCTTTTTTTTTTCCTGAGAGGGAGTCTCACTCTGTCGCCCAGGCTGGAGTGCAGTGGCCGGATCTCAGCTCACTGCAAGCTCCGCCTCCCGGGTTTTCGCCATTCTCCAGCCTCAGCCTCCCAAGTAGCTGGGACTTGGGAGGTGCCCGCCACCACGCTCGGCTAGTTTTTTGTATTTTTTAGTAGAGATGGGGTTTCACCGTGTTAGCCAGGATGGTCTCGATCTCCTGACCTCATGATCCTCCTGTCTTGACCTCCCAAAGTGCTGGGATTACAGGCTTGAGCCACCGCGCCCGGCCTCAGTCGCAATTTCTATAGGGAATTTCATTAGCAAATTTTACAAATTTTATAGAATGCTATAATATTTCTTATGCTACAAACAAAATTCTAAGAAAAATTAAAAATATATAGCATTATAGCATTATAGAATGACTACTACAGATTAAAACAACAAAGTCCCAAGGTTCACATTATAAAAAACTTAGTTCATTACTTGAGAATAAATATGTGGATTTCCTTTAAAAAATGTGTTCAGGGGCCAGGAACCAGGGCTCACGTGTGTAATCCCAAGCACTGTGCGAAGCTGAGGTGGAAGGATCACATGAGGCCAAGAATTTGAGATCAGCCTGGGCAACATAGCAAGACCTTGTTTCTACAAAAGAAAAATTTTTTAATTGGCCCAGCGTGGTGGTCTATGCCTGAAGTGCCAGCTACTGAGGAGGCTGAGGTGGGAGGATTGTTTGAGCTCAGGAGTTCAAAGCTGCAGTGAACCATGATTGTGCCACTGTATTCCAGCCTGGGCAACAGTGAGACCCTGTCTCCAAACAAAAAAAAAAAAGTTCCCAAGGTGTTATATAGTACAGAAAATAATCACAGACACTTCCCTCTCACAGTAAAGAAGTATTCACAAGTACTTGCCATATTTTTTGTTTCAAGGTTTCCTGACCCCTGTGCATAACAGTCACTGCTTACAAACACTGGTAATTACCCTTGGAGTATTTTATCTACATAAGTAGCTCAGCTCTTTTCCCTCTCTTTTCCTTTTTTTTTGGGGGGGGGGGCATAATCCCTTTACCTCCTTACTGAAGTCCAGATTTAGTCTTCCACGTCTGTTAACATTTCAACACTCCAACTACGATTGTATCACTTATTCACTATTACGGTTTGCAGCCTCAGTTTGATTTTCTTTTTTTTTTTTGAGACGGAGTCTTGCTCTGTGGCCCAGGCCGGAGTACAGTGGCCAGATCTCAGCTCACTGCAAGCTCTGCCTCCCGGGTTTACGCCATTCTCCTGCCTCAGCCTCCGGAGTAGCTGGGACTACAGGCGCCCGCCACCTCGCCCAGCTAGTTTTTTGTATTTTTAGTAGAGACGGGGTTTCACCGTGTTAGCCAGGATGGTCTCGATCTCCTGACCTCGTGATCCGCCCGTCTCAGCCTCCCAAAGTGCTGGGATTACAGGCTTGAGCCACCGCACCCGGCCAAGTTTGATTTTCTACATTGAGCAAACTACTTCTTTTTTTTTTTTTTTGAGACGGAGTCTCGCTCTGTCGCCCAGGCTGGAGTGCAGTGGCCAGATCTCAGCTCAATGCAAGCTCTGCCTCCCGGGTTTATGCCATTCTCCTGCCTCAGCCTCCCGAGTAGCTGGGACTACAGGCGCCCGCCACCTTGCCCGGCTAGTTTATTTTTTTGTATTTTTTAGTAGAGACGGGGTTTCACCGTGTTAGCCAGGATGGTCTCGATCTCCTGACCTCATGATCCGCCCGTCTGGGCCTCCCTAAGTGCTGGGATTACAGGCTTGAGCCACCGCGCCCGGCCAAGTTTGATTTTCTACATTGAGCAAACTACTTCTAAACTTCAAAATACTAGCTAGAACACAGCTATATTTCTCTTTATAGTAACACTCCCAACATTTTTTAAAATTGATTGCAGATACACACTTTTTTAAAATTTGAAGATGATAAATTAAAATAAAAATGATTACCCTCAGAAATGAAGCTATATGCCAAATAATCTACTCACTTTTGCAGATTTCAAAACAAAAGTCAACAATAAATGAAATTACTTCTTTTTTAGTCAAAGAATTCAGGATTTCGACTAAATTAACTCTTCAAACCAAAGGCACCCAGGCAAAATCTAGTTACAACACTGAACACCTGGTTTCCTGGGAACTGAATTTATCACTAATTTTATTATTTCTACAGATGGTGGCAATATTGCCTTACTCAGGAATCTCTTCAGACTCACCATCTGACATATCCTTAAGGACCAGATTCTCCAACTCACTCCACTCAGTATTCAGACGTTTCATTAATTTGAATGCATTTACTGGATGACCAACAAATCCTTCTGGATCTTTTGTCGCTGTACTAGTTAGCCGATCTAACTTCTCTGCCCATCTACAGATGTAAAACATAAAAACTGAGAATAGGTATATTTCATAGGGAAAAACACAATTTAGTGAAACGCTCAGAAAAAATAATGACTAGAAGTTTTTGAGTTAAACTATACCTATAGCTTCTTTTTAAAGTAAAATTATAAGGTCTCTTTAAAAAGCAAGATCCTCTTGGCAGAATCAATACAACTATAGGACTTTTTGTTTTAGTTTTGTTTCTCCCAAATGGTTACAGTACATGGAACCTCCCTGTCTTAGTAAAAGTTGTGACTGAATCCCTCTAGTAAAAGTCTAAAAACTCATTTCCTCATAGGTTACAGGGCCAAATAACTGATTATTACAAACTACAAATTAGCCCAACCCAAATTCAATTACATGTTCATTTAAATCAACTTATACTAAGTCTTTACTTCCAGTTTCTAGAAACTATATCTTAAAATGAAAAAACTGAACACTCAGCTACTCATTAAATAAAAGACAGGAATTCTCAGGTCAGGATTAACTATGAACATGAGTCAATTAAATTCATATTTGAGAAAAACTGTATCAATTAAATAACACTAACCATACTTATCACTATAATCTCTACAGTGGAACCATGGGAGTAAAGGATAAGTAGAATTGGAAAATTGCAGCAGCAGGTGGGTTGACTAAGAGGTTAGAGGAGGATAGAAGATATTAGCAATACTTTTAAAATTATCAGTCAGGCTGGGTGCAGTGGCTCACACCTGTAATCCCAGTACTTTGGGAGGCCAAGGCGGGCGTATCACCTGAGGTCAGGAGTTCGAGACCAGCCTGGCCAACATGGCAAAACCCCGTCTCTACTAAAAATACAAAAATTACCCAGGCGTGGTGGCGCACACCTGTAGTCCCAGCTACTCGGGAGGCTGAGGCAGGAGAATCACTTGAACCTGGAAGGTGGAGGTTGCAGTGAGCCGAGATCATGTCACTGCACTCCAGCCTGGGCAACAGAACAAGACTCTGTCTCAAAAAAAAAAAAAATTATTAGTCAACTTCCCATATCCATCCGTTTTTTTTTTTTTTTTTTTTTGAGATAGTCTCTTGCTCTGTAGCCCAGGCTGGAGTGCAGTGGCACAATCCTGGTTCACTGCAGCCTCCACCTCCCGGGTTCAAGTGATTCTCCTACCTTAGCCTCCCAAGCAGCTGGGATTACAGGCATGTGCTACCACACCCAGCTAGTTTTGTATTTTCAGTAGAGACAGGTTTTCACCACGTTGGCCAGGCTGGTCTCGAACTCCTGGCCTCAAGTGATCCACCCTCCTCGGCCTCCCAAAGTGCTGGATTACAGGCATGAGCCACTGCACCTAGCCAATATCTATCCATATTCTTATCTCAACCCATATTCTTCCATGTGAAAGTTGGCCCAAGTCTAACTTGTTCTCTATACTCCTATTTTAGCCATTTCAACCGGCTTTGTAAGGTTCAAAAATGGGTTTCATTTCTACTTAAAGAATATTTTAGCTCAAGAAAGAAAACATCCAGGTTTAGTCAGAGTCATAATAAGTAAACATTTTGCTTACTTTTTTATTTGTTCTAACTTGTCCTCTTCTGCCTTAATATAATCTTTCAGGGAAGTCACCAGATCTTTCTCAGTATGAATCAAATCAGTCATCTGACCTAGTAGAAGGGGAAGAAGGTTATCAAATACTCATATCCTTCAACACAGGTATGTTAAGAATAAGAATGATTGACACTGTTTCATTCTATGAGACAATTTAACTGGCATGAATCAAATATGCTGGAGACGATCTTTTCTTCCTTTTTACCAGATAAACCAAAATAAAGCCAAAAACTTCTAATCAAGAGTTCCAGTTCTAATTTTCAAGCCACTTAATTTTGCAAGCTTTAGACTATGCTGGCAAATTGTCTTTACATCTACAAATGTATTTTTAAATTGCAAATCAACACTACTTTCCAAAAATTAATGTTTCTTCACCTTTACTTATTTATTTCTCAAACCCTTTACCTTTGTTTTTGAGACTAATTAGAATTAAATTTTTATTTAATAAATAAAAGCCACACTAAAAAAGCTTCAAATAATCTGTTTATGTACAACAGGATGCGAGAACCCATCATTTCATATACTGGAATCAAGAGTCATAAGTATATACTTATGGGCCAGGCGTGGCAGCTCACGCCTGTTGTAATCCCAGCACTTTGGAGGCCCAGCCAGGAGAATCCCTTGAGACCAGGAGTTGAAGACCAGCCTGGCCAACATGGTGAGACCCTGTCTCTATTCAAAATAATCATGATAAAATATTTTTTAAGTTATAATACAAAAAAAAACTGGTGTTCACAGTAGATTCTTAAGTGGAAAAAGCAGATTAGATACATATGCAGTATATTACTCGTATATCTGCATTGAGAAAGACTAAGTATACGCATTAAATTATTTTAACCTGTATATGTATCATTTTTATAATAAAAAAATTAAAGAAAATACGAAATTATTTAAAAAGGACCTTTTAAAGGGGCAGCGAATAAACCTATATTCTGGGAATACACTGTATTTGTTTTTGCTGATTTTAAACACTAAAAAATGGAAATTAAAAAATGCAAAACCAAAAAAATCAACAAGTAGTAAGACTTACCAATTGAAGTAAAAAAGCCTGGATGAGCCAAAGACTGGGGAAGCAGAATTCCTATAATTAATATATACCAGATCATCTTGGAACACTTCATTTTACAGGATCACACACCTACAACAGAAATAGAGAAATGCAGCCATTACTTAAAAAATACAAAAGGAGGGAAGGAAAAGTTCCTTATCTATTATTTCTATGAAAAAGTAAAAGATTCCAAGGTTGCCCATAAAATTGATGTTAGTTATTATCAACTGTGTAATAATTTAATAATAGCTACTATCTTGTTTTTCATATAATTAGAGTATTGCCATGACATTTATTTTTTGTGGTTTTGTTCTGTTTCTTTTTTTTTGAGATAGAGTCTCTGTCGCCCAGGCTGGAGTCCAGTGGTGTGATCTTGGCTCACTGCAACCTCCGCCTCCCAGGTTCAAGCAATTCTCATGCCTCAGCCTCCCAAGTAGTTGGGACCAAAGGTGTGTGCCACCACACCTCGTTAACTTTTTGTCTTTTTAGCAGAGACAAGGTTTTGCTATGTTGGCCAGGTTGGTCTCGAACTCCTGGCCTCAAGTGATACACCCGCCTCAGCCTCCCAAAGCACTGGGATTATAAGCATGAGCCACTGCACCCATATTAGAGAAGAATGTATGTTTGTTATCACCTGATAATTTGTGCTTAAAAATTCATGCTTAGTTTGTTCTCCTTAGTCACTATTACAATTAGAGTAAATGAATAGCAGGTGGTTTTTTTGTACAGCCTGAAAAACAAGTTTTCTCTGTGATTTGGACCTATCCCATGAATTTCCCATAAAAATATACCAACTTATCTATTTAAATATTAAAAATTACCAAACATTTTCAAAATGTTAGAATATATTTTAAAGGAAAAAGATTTCAGAGCTGATTAATCCTTAAAATTCCTAATTTGTTCCATCTTTTTCATATATATATATATGTATGTATTTTTGAGACAGTCTCAAACTCCTGACCTCAGGTGATCTGCCCGCCTCATCCTTCCAAAGTTTTGGGTGGATGGGCTGGTGCATGAGCCATGGCACCTAGCCCATCTTTTTCCTATAACTTAACTTTTTAAAATAAATTCAATCAAAAGTTGTAGATTTGGGGGCAATAAAATGTTCTAAAATTGACTGGCCAGGCACAGTGGCAGGTGCCTGGAGTCCCAGCTACTTGGGAGACTGAGGCAGGAGGATCACTTGAACCCAGGAGTTCAAAGCCAGCTTGGGCAAGATAGTAAGACCCCATCTTTAAAAAACAAATGAATAAATGAAATAAAATTGACTGTGGTAACTGACTGATGGTGGAATGACTCTGTGAAAGTACTAAAAACCATTGAATCATTAATACTAAATGGGTGAATTATAAGGTATATGAATTATATTGCAATGACACTGTTCTCTTGGTTTGGTTTTTTAAGAGACAGGGGTCTTGCTATATTGTCCAAGTTGAACTCAAACTCCTGGGCTCAAATGATCCTCCCACCTCAGCCTCCTGAGTAGCTGGAAATACAGGTCTGCACCACTGCGCATGTCTTTTTTTTTTTTTTTTTTTTTTAAAGTTGTAGAGAATCCAAAATGAATAAATAGCCATGTCCATTTAAACAAGTATTTTCTCTCAAAGGACCCAGACTTCAGTTTTGTTTCTCTTATCAACTGTGTTCTATGTAAAAAACAAAAAAACAAAAAAAAACTTAGCCTAAGACATGTCTGTGGCCTCTATTCTTTCTTTTTTTAAACCTGGCAGCAAAGCCCATTTGTGTTTTTGCTCTATATCCATGGTAGCACTGTCTTTTCTAGTGAGGATTCTTCACGGCAAATGAGGATATAAACTAACCAACAGAAAGGCTTTACCTCACTTTCCCAGATGCCCTGCTAGCACTCTTCTCTTGCTCCTTCTCCCCTACAAACATGAACTTTGTCTTTCTTATTACTTTACAGGAGAATAAGTTACCATTACAATATAGTTTGCTTCAGTAACAGGCTCCCATTGGTTAAACTGACTTGTCAACCTGTTTCTCTTTGTGCAGGCCCCTCTGACTCGTCTTCCTATGTGACATGAGCTAAACCAAAAGGCTCAAGTTCAGACTGAAAGCTCCCCATTCTACAAGAGCTAAAAAATAACCCCACCGTCCCCCTAACTTGAATCTCAATAAAAACAGATCACCACAAAAATTGGAAGTACTCCTTAGTCTCCTCCCTCGAGTTTGCGGCAAACTTCCAGATATTTCCAGAACCACAAAGTAATGAAATACACTGCTCTTTTGGCTACGTTACAGTGATTTGGGGAAGGCTTCTAGAATGTAGCAGATGTAGACACTTCCTATCCTGGGCTCCTGCCAAAGCCCAAGGCTTTTTGAAAAGCCTGAGCTGTCTGAAGAGTCTAGAATTTTCCATTTAAACAGATTTCTATTCTAATTTTCTTCATGGATAAATGCTATTTGCAGAAAATACAAATGTTTTCACTGTACTAACAGAAGGCTAATCACAAATGTTGTCTAAACTTTTAACTCTGATAAGAGAGTTTAGATTTGTCAGAAAACAGGTTATTTTGCCATTGTTAAAATATATTGTCACTAAAGTTTTTTGTCATCTCTCATTGTCCTTAAATCTCACAAGGAATTAAAAACCATTAGCCTACAGAAATAACTAAAAATAACCAGCTTAAGTAGTATTTTTCTTCAAATAGCATGAAAATATTTTAAGAATGACAGAACCTATGTAAAAATTCAAAACAATCATAGAAAGAATAAGTATCTTTACCGTACATCATGTTTCAAAATAAATTCTAGATGGATTACATAGTTATAATCAACAAAACAAAGTAAAACAAACAGCAACAACAGAATAGTTATCAGATCTCTAAAAGCAGAGAATTTCTAAACTTAAAAATAAGAAAATGCCCGGGCACAGTGGTTCATACCTGTAATCCCAGTACTTTGGGAGGCCAAGGCAAGAGGATCGCTTGAGCTCAGGAGTTTGAGACCAGATTGGGCAACATAGCAAGACCTCATCTCTACAAAAAAAAAAAAAAAAAAAATCAAAAAATTAGCTGGGCATGGTGGCATACACCTGTGGTCCCAGCTACTTGGGAGGTTAATGCAGGAGGATCACTTGAGACCAGGAGGTTGAGGCTGCAGTGAGCCATGATCTTGTCACTGCTCTCCAGCCTGGACAACAAAGTGAGACCTCATCTAAAAAAAAAAAGAGAGAGAGAGAAAGAAAACAACCTATCAAAAGCCAGATGGAATTTGAATACACAAAATAAGCTTATGTGTGGGGGGGAAAAAAACTTTAAAACTCAAACTAGAAAATCATTTAAAGAAAATAGACCACTTTTAAGGAGCTCATACAAATCAATAAGAAAACCACTAAGATGTTAATAGACAAGTGGATAAAGAACTTGGAACTCACAAAAAGGAAAATTTGTTAGCTCAACAAAAAATGCTCAAACTTATTAGTAATTAATGACATAAAATAAGACACCATTTTTGCCCATCAAGTGAACAATTAACAAGCAAAATTATTTAATGTTGTTATATGCCAAGAAACTTAAAATGAACACATCCATTAACTTGTAGAGTTAAATGAAAAAACAAGATTTAAAAATTATCACACAACCTTGGTGGAATCTATGCTAAGATTATGTTTTCATTACCACAACACAAAGTTATAAATAAATTAACACTGGTCAAAACAAAGAAAAAATTAACATCATAATATGGTCATAACTATGCAAGAACATATGCAGAGGAAATTCACCAAAGTGTAATTGTCTCTGGGTAGCAAAACAGTAGATAATTTTCTTTCTTTTTTTTTTTTTTGAGACACAGTCTCATTCTGTTGCCCAGGCTGGAGTGTAGTAGCGTAGTCTCGGCTCACTGCCACCTCTGTCTCCCGGGTTAAAGCGATTCTCCTGCTTCAGCCTCCCAAGTAGCTGGGATTATAGGCACCTGGCAACATGCCTGGCTAATTTTTGTATTTTTAGTACAGACGGGGTTTTGCCATGTTGGCCAGGCTGGTCTCAAACTCCTGACCTCACATGATCTGCCCGCCTCGGTCTCCCAAAGTGCTGGGATTACAGGTGTGAGCCACCACGCCCAGCTGGTAATTTTCTTTTATATCTCTGCATTTTCCAGACCTCCTATAATACATTTTTATAGTAACAAAAAAATTAACTTCGTACAAAATAATAAACCTAAACCATTAACTCTCATATTAAGATACCCTAAACCTTTTAAGAAGTAGTTAATTACTCTCTAACAAAAGAGTAACTAACAAATAATATAAGGTTTTGAGCATGTTCCATTTTCTAGTTCTATAAGCCTCTACATTTCACTTTCTCTTTTTCAAAGATACTTAAGCCTAAACTGGGTACAGTGGCTCATGCCTGTAATCCCAACATATTGGGAGGCTAAGGCGGGAGGATCACTGGAGGCCAGGAGTTTGAAACCAGCCTGGGCAACACAAGGAAACCCCAATTCGATAAAAAAAAAATTTTTTTTAAATAGCCAGGTGTGGTGGTAGTCCCAGCTACTCAGTAGGTTGAGGCTGGAGGATCACTTGAACCTGGGAGGTAGAGGCTGCAGTGGGCCATGAATGCGCTACCGCACTCTAGCCTGGGTGACAGAGACTCTGTACCCATAAAAGTAACAGTAAGGACAGGTGCGGTGGCTCACGCCTGTAATCCCAGCACTTTGGGAGGCCAAGGTGGATGGATCACCTGAGGTGAGGAGTTCAAGGACTAGCCTGGCCAACATGGTAAAACCCCGTCTCTACCAAAAATACAAAAATTAGCCGGGCATGGTGGCAGGCGCCCGTAATCCCAGCTACTCAGGAGGATGAGGCAGGAGAATCACTTGAACCCAGGAGGCGGAGGTTGCAGTGAGCTGAGATCGCGCCACTGTACTCCAGCCTGGGTGACAGAGCGAGACTCCGTCTCAAAAAAAAAAAAAAAGTTTTGTTTGTACAATATGCATTTCAGATTTCTTAAACTTAAATATAAATTATGAAGTGAAGTAAGTAAGGCAAACAATTCCAAATTCAGCAGTTTTCATGAAACTTCATTCAAGACTAATTGTGTTGTTTCAGAGACAGGGTCCGGCTCTGTTGCCCAGTCTGGAGTACAGTGGAGCAATCACAGTTCACTGCAGCCTTGACCTCCAGGGTTCAAGTGATCCTTCCACCTCAGATTCCTGAGTAGCTTGGACTACAGGCTTGTGCCACCATGACCGGTCAATTTTTTAAATTTCTTTTATTTCTTGTAGAGTTGGGATCTCCTTATGTTGCCCAGGCTGGTCTCCAACTCATGGACTCAAGCAGTCTTCCTGCCTGAGCTTCCCAATGTGCTGGGATTACAGGTATGAGTCACCGTGTCCAGCCCAAGAATGAATTTTACACAGCAGTTATACTACTTAAAAAATGATTATTTGAGGGAAAAAACTGGCATTCTCTTTAGAAAATGACCGTTATATACAAAGAATAACCAATCACAGGAAACAATTTTAAAAAGCTTATTTGCAACAGCAACACATTGCCTGGGAATAAACAAGAAAACTTTAAATTTGCCCTAAAATTAACATATTAAGACCATTTTGAAGTTTAAGACAATAAACTGGCCAGGCTTGGTAGTTCATGCCACCGAGGTGTAATCCCAGCACTTTGGGAGGCCAAGATGGAAGGATCACTTGAGCTTGAGAGTTCAAGACCAGCCTTGGCAACATGGTGAAACTCAATTGTTACAAAAAAAACACAAATATTAGCCAGGCATGGTGGCATGCTCCTGCAGTCCCAGCAACTCAGGAGGCTGAGGTGGAAGGATTGCTTGAGCCCAGGAGGCAGATTGTGCCACTGCACTCCAGTCTGGGCGACAGAGTGAGTCCATCTCACTAAAAAAAAGAAATTAGGCCGGGCGCGGTGGCTCAAGCCTGTAATCCCAGCACTTTGGGAGGCCGAGACGGGCGGATCACGAGGTCAGGAGATCGAGACCATCCTGGCTAACACGGTGATACCCCGTCTCTACTAAAAAATACAAAAAACTAGCCGGGCGAGGTGGTGGGCACCTGTAGTCCCAGCTACTCCAGAGGCTGAGGGAGGAGAATGGCGTAAACCCGAGAGGAGGAGCTTGCAGTGAGCTGAGATCTGGCCACTGCACTCCAGCCTGGGTGACAGAGCCAGACTCCGTCTCAAAAAAAAAAAAAGAAATTATCTTCATAACTTTGGATTAGGCAATTAATCATAACACTTAGGCAACAGTTTCTTAGATATGACACCTAAAGCACAAGAAGCCAAAGAAATAAACAAATTGAACTTTGTCAAAATCTAAAAGTGCTGTGCTTCAAGAAAGTGAAGACAACATAAAAAAGTATTTGCAAATCACATTTCTGATAGTATCAGGTTTAGTATCCAAATATATAAAGAACTCAGAACTCAATAATTTTTTTTTTTTTTTTTTTTGAGACAGAGTTTTGCTCTTGTTGCCCAGGCTGCAGTGCAATGGCACAATCTCAGCTCACTGCAACCTCCACCTCCTGGGTTCAAGCAATTCTCCTGCCTCAGCCTCCCGAGTAGCTGGAATTACAGGCACAAGCCACCACGCCTGGCTAATTTTGTATTTTTAGTAGAGACGGGGTTTCTCCATGTTGGTCGGGCTGGTCTCGAACTCCCGACCTCAGATGATCTGCCCGCCTTGGCCTCCCAAAGTGCTAGGATTACAGTTGTGAGCCACCGCACCCGGCCAGTAATTTTTTTTTAATGGGCAAAAGATTTGAATAGACATTTCTCCAAAGAGGCAAGTACATGAGAAGATGTTCAACATCATTCATCATTATGAAAATGCAAATCAATTCCACAATGAGATACCACTTCACTGCCACTTTGATAGCTACAGTAAAAAATGATTAGTGGGTACAGTGGCATACACCTGTAGTTCCATCTACTTGGGAGACTGAGGCAGGAGGATCACTGGAGTCTAGGAGTTTGAGCATGTAAGTGCACTATAATTGCACCTGAGAATGGCCACTGTACTCCAACCTGGGCAACACAGTGAGACTTCATCTCTTTAAAACAAAAAGTGACACACAATTACAAGTATTGACAAGGACAGGGAGAAACTGGAACTCTGATACATTGCTGGTAGAAATGTAAAATGAGGCAGTTGGTCTGGAAAACAGTTTAGTTCCTCAAAAAAGCTAAACAGAGTAACCATATGGCCCAGATATTTCACTCATAGGTCTATACCCAAAAGAAATGAGAACACATGTCCACACAAAAACTTGTACATGAATGTTCATGGCAGCAGCATTATCCTATTCATAATAGCCGAAAGGGTGGAAATAACCCAAATATCCATTAGTGGGTAAACAAAGTGTGGTTCTATCCGTACAATGGAATATTATTTGGCTATAAACAGAAATGAAGTACTGATACATGTTATAACACAAATGAACCTTGAAAACATTAAGTAAAATAATCTCTAGAGACAAAAAGTAGATTAGTGGTTGCCCAGGGCTAGGCAAGGGACAATGGGAGTGACTGCTACTGGGTCTGGGGTTTCTTTTTGGAGTGAAATAAATGTTTTAAAATTGATTGTTGTGGTAACAAAACTGTGAATATATTAAAAGTCACTGAAATGCATACTTCAAAGGGAAAATTGTATGGTACAAGAATTATTACTCAATAAAGCTGTTTTAAAAAATTAAAAAGAAAACAGGCTGGGAGCGGTGGCTCATGCCTGTAATCCTGGCACTCTGGGAGGCCGAGGCAGGCAGACTACTTGAGATCAGGAGTTCAAGACCAACCTGGCCAACATGGTGAAACCCCATCTCTACTAAAAATACAAAAATTAGCCGGGCGTGGTGGCACAAGCCTGTAAATCCCAGCTAATCGGGAGGCTGAGGCAGGAGAACTGCTTGAACCCAGGAGGCGGAGGTTGCAGTGAGCCGATATTGTGTCACTGCACTCCAGCCTGGGCAAGAGAGTGAGACTCCATCTCAAAAAAACGGAAGTCAACCTAAGTTCTCATTTCACTTGGGTAAATACCTAGGAGTGGCAATGTTGGGTCATGTTACAAGTGTATATTTACCTTCATAAAAAACTGCCAAACATTTCTCCACAGTAGCTATACTATTTGCCCTCCCAACAGCAAAGGAAGAAAGTTTCCACTGGTCCACATTCTTACCAGCATTTTGTATTGCCGTTTTTTCCTTAGTTTCTCTTAATATCTTAATTTTCACAATAGACATATAGTGGTATCTCATTATGGGTTTAATTTGCAATTCCACATTACTAATGATGTTTAATGCCTTTTTATTTTTTATTTTTGAGACAGAGTCTCACTCTGTCACCCAGGCTGGAATGCAGTGGCACAACCTTGTCTCACTGTAACCTCCGCCTCCTGGGTTCAAGTGATTCTCGTGTCACAGTCTCCCAGGTAGCTGGGATTACAGGCACGTGCCACCACATCTAATTTAATCTTGTACTTTAGTGGAGACAGGGTTTCGCTATGTTGGCAGGGCTGGTCTTGAACTCCTAACCTCAGGTGATCCGCCCACCTCAGCCTCCCAAAGTTCTGGGATTACAGGCATGAGCCACCATGTCCAGCCTATGTTTAACACCTTTTGGGGTGTTTATCTGCTGTTCATACACCTTCCTGCATAGTGTCTACTCAAATCTTTTGCTCTTTTAAATTAAGTTGTTTACTTACTGAATTTTTTTTTAATAGAGATGGGGTCTCACTATGTTGCCCAGGCTGGTCTCAAACTCCTGGACTTTCAAGCAATCCTCCAGTCTTGGCCTCCCAAAGTGCTGGGATTACAGAAGTAAGCCACCATGCCCAGCTTTGAGTTCCTTATACAGTCTATTTTTGGTCAGATATGCGATGGGGAATATTTTCTCCCAGTCTGTGAAGTCTTTTTATTCTCTCAACAGAGAGTTTGGAAGAACAGAAGTTCTTAATTTTGATGAAGTCTAATTTATCAGTTTGCTCATTTATGAATCATGTTCTCGGTATCATGTTCAAGAAATCTCCACCTGACCCATGGTCAAAAATATTTTTGTCGGCCGGGCGCAGTGGCTCAAGCCTGTAATCCCAGCACTTTGGGAGGCCGAGATGGGTAGATCACGAGGTCAGGAGATCGAGACTATCCTGGCTAATACGGTGAAACCCTGTCTCTACTAAAAAATACAAAAAACTAGTGGGGCGAGGTGGTGGGCGCCTGTAGTCCCAGCTACTCAGGAGGCTGAGGCGGGAGAATGGCCTAAACCCGGGAGGCGGAGCTTGCAGTGAGCTGAGATCTGGCCACTGCACTCCAGCCTGGGCAACAGAGCAAGACTCTGTCTCAAAAAAACAGTATTTTTGTCCAGCCGGGCACGGTGGCTCATGCCTGTAATCCCAGCACTTTGGGAGGCCGAGACGGGCGGATCACGAGGTCAGGAGATCAAGACCATCCTGGCTAACACAGTGAAACGCCGTCTCTACTAAAAATACAAAAACTTAGCCGGGTGTGGTGACGGACGCCAGTAGTCCCAGCTACTTAGGAGGCTGAGGCAGGAGAATGGTGTGAGCCTGGGAGGCAGAGCTTGCAGTGAGCCGAGATCCCGCCACTGCACTCCAGCCTGGACAACAGAGCGAGACTCTGTCTCAAAAAATATATATTTTTTTTCCTATGTTTTCTTTCAAATATTTTATAGCTGTACATTTTACTTCACAATCTATGAACCTGTTTAAAATAGAAATGGGTCTCACTCTATCGCCAAGGCTAGTCTCAAACTCCTGTGCTCAAGCAATCCTCCTGCCTCAACCTCCCAAAATGCTGGGATTACAAATGTGAGCGACCAGACCCAGCCTATGAACCATTTTGAACTAATTTTTGCATAGAGTGTGAAGTACAGATTAAAGCTCTAATAAAGAAAAAGATTTCATTCTGATGTTTGAGTGCGGATTGCTTTCAAGTCCCACACCTCTCTCCCTTTTGTCTCACATGTGGGTAAGTCTAAGAAAGCTCAGGTATTCCCTCCCCTGGTATTGCTGTGAAGTTGAAACCATGTAAATACCACACATGGGAACCATCAAACAATTTCCACCTTCTGGTCACAATGAAAACCAAAGCCACCCACCCTGTTTCACTTTTGCTTCATTCTGGACTAAACCTAAGTCCTTGACCTTGAGGAATCCTTTTGCTGTTTACTGTGTAAGTAAACTTTATTTCATATCCATTGGTGGATTCATGTCATTTGTCCCTATATTCATATAAATTCCTGGGCAAGGGACTGCTCAGTGTCCAACAGTGGATACTTGGTGTCCAAATAAAACAAAGATTCTTGTTTTTCTTTGCATATGAATATTCAACTGTTCCATACTATCCTCTATTGAATTGCCCTTACACTGTTTCAAAATGAACTGACAATTTTTGTGTGACTAGATTCTCTATTTTGTTCAATTGATCTGTATGTCTATCTTTTCTCCAATGATAGTTCTCAGCTATTCATTCTTGGGTTTTACTGAAATTCCAAAAATCAAAGAACTTTGATTCCTGTAATGGAAATATCTAGAGAAACTTGTGTTTAACTGACTCTGCAGAGATGAAGGCCAAATTCTCATATGTACCTATAGCATTACTCAAATACTATTCTTAGTACAAAAAAGTTAAATATACTCTTATCTCTGAATATGAGCTATTCAGACCAAGCCCACTCAGGTCAGAGTAAAATACTCAAAAGCTAGCTTTAGCAGTCCCTTTCCTCCTAACAAATGGATTATTGCTCTGAGGCCCAGGTATACTCAGCTTCATCCCTCCCAAGGCTATTCTACCAAAATTCCACTTTTATTTACCCCAGTCTACCCCTTCTCTTTCTAGCCTTCAATTCTCTCTCTATTCTAATGCCAGATCCAATTTCTCAAGTTGAGGTAAAGACAGACAAAATAAGACCATATATACTATAATAGGGATAAATGAATTAGTGGTTGCAGAGGATGTGAATCTAGATATGCATTTCCATTCAGTGCTACAGATTTAATATCTAGTAAAATGTTAGCCACATGGTGATACATCATGTACTTTTTATGACCTACTTCTCCTATGAAACATTTCTCATCATTCTTGATTCTCCTACAGTCTACTGGGCATATTGTAAATGCCTTTTTTTTTTTTTTTTTTTAAGAGACAGGGTCTTGCGCTATTACCAGGCGAGAGTGCAATGGTGCTATCATAGCTCACTGCATCTTCCAACTCTTGGGATCATGCAATCCTCCCACCTCAGCCTCCCAAGTAGTTACACTACAGATGTGTGCAACCTCATGCCCCATTAATCAAAAAAAATTATTTTTGTAGAGATGGGGGCTCACTATGCTGACCAGGCTGGTCTTGAACTCCTGGCCTCAAGTGATCCTCCTGCCTCAGCCTTCCAAAGTGCTGGGATTACAGGCGTTAGCCACCATGCCTGAGCAACATAGTAACGCCCTGTCTCTAAAAAAAAATTTAAATATAAATTTAAAAATTAAAAAATTGGTTAAAGTTTACTGTAGTTATACAGGTTGATAAAATAAACCACTAAATTACAGTCCTCTCTTTGCACTACTTATAATGGAGAAACAGCTCAAGTGTCCAACAAGAGAGTAAGGATGACCAGGCATGGTGGCTCACGCCTATAATCCCAACACTTTGTGGGGCAGATGGGAGAAGCACTTGAGGCCAGGAGTTCAAGACTAGCCTGGTCAACAGAGCAAGATCCCATTTCTACAAAAAATTTAAAAATTAGCTAGGCATGGTGGTGTGCACCTGGACCCCAAGCTACACCAGGAGGCTGAGGCAGAAGAAGGATTGCTTGAGCCCAGGAGTTTAAGGCTTCAGTGAGCTAAGATCACGCCACTGCACTCCGTCCTGGGCAACAGAGCAAGATCCTCTTTAAAAAAAAAAAAAAAGAGAGAGAAAGGTTGAGTGTACTAATTCCACATAATATTACTATTTAAGAAAGAAATGAATAAACAAACAAAATATGGACACATTTTTACGAAACACTAAACATGAGGAAGAGGAAGTCCCAATATAGTACCCATTCACTGACAACTAGATAAGAAGTCTGAATCTCTATAATGTATTTTTTAGCAAATATCAAACCAAATATACTAACAGTCATACTGATCATCCAAAGGAAGACAAGGAAAAAGAATGTTTTTCATCACACGGAGTTTAAAAACTGCTGGAGTAACCTAAATGAGAGTCCTTTTGAATTGCCAAAGCTTTTGTTTAGGTACAATACTTGTTTAGGTACAATACAGCTAGAGAAAAAGTAATGACAGGGCAGCTTCAATTTATACAAATAAATTTTGTTGAATAGAAACACAAAGCTTTGGCCCGGCATGGTGGCGTGATCACACCTGTAATCCCAGCACTTTGGGAGGCCGAGGCGGGCGGATCACAAGGTCAAGAGATTGACACCATCCTGGCTAACACAGTGAAACCCCATCTCTACTAAAAATACAAAGTATTATCTGGGCGTGGTAGCGGGCACCTGTAGTCCCAGCTACTCCAGAGGCTTAGGAGAATTGCGTGAACCCGGAAGGCAGAGTGGGCCCAGATTGCGCCACTGCACTCCAGCCTGGGTGACAGACCAAGACTCCATCTCAAAAAATATATATATATGCACACACACATATACTCATTTTATTTGGATTTTTTATATATATTCATATATTTATACACACACAACACATTATGGTTTAATTACAAGATTCAAGATCTCACTGCAAGAAAAGCAATAAAGCTTAATGCCAAGAGCCTGTGCAATTTATTTTTGTTTACTTCCAAGCCTGTTCCACTTTCATTATGGAAAACCAAAGATAAGTTACCATATATAGGAGAGAGCATGCAATGTGATATACTTTCACAGACTACACAATTTAGCAGTTTAACAATTCTAACAACCTATTAACTTTTGCTAAAACCCTTTTGGCAAAAATGTATTAGGGTCACCCACATATACGAGTCCAGTCAGACTTACATGCCCAAATCAATTTTCAGAAATATTCAATACTGCCTCAAGACACCTAGATACCCTTAAAGAGTAGCTTCACATCTCTTACTTTTTAGGGGTTCTTATAATAGAGTTCATGGATGGACTTGAGTGGGGGAGCAGGAAGTGACATATAACATTCCATGAAGGGTGTATTTGCATTTTCTGACCTAGGAACACAGATTCCATCAGATTCTAAAAGGATTTCATGACCTTAAAATAGTTTGAGAACCACTATTATGTATCTCACAGGTCAATCAAAGAGCAATAATTATATCCTAGTTGATAACTGGTTACTAAGTAAAATAAAGCATTCCTTCCACAGAAAGGAAGGCTCACAAGCTTTATAGCTGTCCCAGCTCTTGCTGCATCCCTGGAATAAATGCCGTCTGAACTTAATTGCCCTATTGAAAAATACTGCTTTTCAGTATACAACTTCCTCTGCAGTAACAGAAAAAGTTAACGGCTGCTTGCCGAAAAGCCAAGATTCATCGCAACAACCCAGACCACACAGGCAATATAAAACTTTTAATTGTCTTTTGCACTGTCTAATTTTTTTTGGCATAATTAAAAGTTGTACACATTTTTCATCTGTTTTACCATCTAAGTTACCAAAACACAAAATGGTGAATGTAATTATCCTCCTACCAAAGTCCTGGTTTTCAGTACTTCAAAATGAAACTCATTTCAAAATGTAAATAAAAACAGCACTACCCATTTAAAAGAGAAATGATCCTTTTCCTAGTTAGTCTATGTAAATCTAAGAGGCATTTGCCATCAGCTATCAAAAACAATGGCAGGACTTAAGGCACAACGTCCCAAAACCAAAACTGACTATGACTTTTATTAAAGGTAAGTGATAAAATCTGTTTCCCACATAAAGAAAAAAGCAAAATTTGAAGTTCACGTTTCAGATTCTTAAATTACGCTCACAAGCTTAAAAAAAAAAAAAATCACAGGGTGTGTATTCACATTTCAAATCAAGATAAAATATAGTTGAGGTTGTTCACGTTCAGCTTCTTGAATACATCCTCTTAGGATACCCATTTTCTCCATAGAAACTTGATTTTAAAAATCCCTTTAAAAGGTTTAAATTAACTTCCAATGTTCCTGCTTTGCAGACTGAATTTTTCATCTGATTATTTTAGGAAAAGACAAGCCTCATTCAAAAGCTACGTCTAAACCTAAAAGGGGAAATACGTTTCTAACCAGAACTTAAAAAAAAGAGAGTAAAAAATTGATGAAAGAACACTGCTGCCACGTCTTTGCCCCTCCCCCCCTTCACGTAGTGGCTATTTCATCCCCTCCGAGTGCATTCCAAGGGAAAGTCCAAGAACCACCGCTCTCGGAGAAACCAGAAACAGTTAAGTGGAAATTGGCAAGTCTCTTTGGTCTTTTAGATCAATTCCTACAAGAGGATCTAGCTGCTTCTTTAACTCTTTTTTAAAGAAAACAGTGCAAAATTCAAAGAGTCTTCACTCAATCCGGAATGCGTAAGATGTTAGCATCTAAACATTGAATTTGTATTCAACAGATTAGATTATTTAGGAGAAAGAGACTCATAGTTATCATACCATCCTTCCTCCCCATTGAAACATACATCCGGGGGCCAGCCATGTCATCCAACTCAAAATCCTCACACAACCATGTAATTTGTTGGACTGATGTGGACTTTTAAAAGCAGCAAATTCTCGGGAGAGAGAGCCAGAGAGACACAGAGACAGAGATTGAGAGAAGAGCTCTTATCTTTTTTAAAAAGTTGTGGGGAAGAAGAGGGAAGGAAGCTTCCCTGGCGACGAGGTGACCTGAGAGCCTACTTCCTCGGTGCTAGGAGCACAAAACTCGGCGCTCCGGGCTACGTCTGGCTGCTAATACTGCACCGCTGCGCGCAACAGATGAGTTCAGCCGGAACTTTCTGGGGAGGTCCCCCCCAGCTCCCGGCGACTTTCGATAGGGCAAAAATGCCTGGCGCGTTTCGGATTCAGCTCCAAGCCTTAAAATCCGCTCTCCACCGCCACATGCGAACCATCTGCGGCTGTGGCGGTCAAAAACCCACGCCCCGCGCTCGCGTTCCCCTTAGCCTCGTTAGGGAGGACCAGGTGCAGGGGAACTTGCAAAAAAAAAAAAAAATCAACAGGGTGATTCCTCCCCGGGAAGGAAAATTCAAGAAAGTCCTGGTCCCTGGGGCGGGGACTGAGGCTGCAGCAGCCCGAGCGGTCCGAGGCGCACCGAGGACGGAGGTGGCAAGGGGGGCAGGAAAGAGCAGGGTCGCCGGGAGTCGCGTGGCGCAGGGAGAGGGGCCGAGTCTCCCGAGGGGAAGGTACCGAGGCGCTGTGGTAACCTGGGGAAGCCCCGGCCCAGAAGTCCCACCACAGCTGGGAGGAATGGATCGCCGCAGCCGTCCAAGAAGGTCCACGGCTGCCCCGTGGCCTCAGCCTCAGTCGTCGAGGGAGAGTCATACCTGGAAAGTGGGACAGGAGGGAGGCGCGCTCTTCAGTCCCCTGTCGCCTCCACTCGGAGGTGCTACTTCCTGCCCTCAGCCCGCTGGCGGTGCAACTGGGCAGCAGAGGGAGCCCGTTAGCCCTTTTATAACCTCTAGGCCGCGACGGCAGCGCCAGGGAGGAGGCGACTGCAGCCCTCGCTACGTGAGCTCGATCACACCAGCGCTCCGGCGACTGCGCAGGCGCCAAGCCCGGGCCTCCTGCTGCCCCCACCCGTGGCCGGCCCGTGGAGTCTGAGGCTGAGAGGAGTGGGTGGGACCGGCCGCGGTGGTGTGGGTAAGCGGGCCTGGGATGTAACGCGCCTGCGCAGGGTTCTCGCCCCGCCACCGTTACCGTAGTTACCACGGGGTCCCCGCTCTTCTTCAGTTTGCCTGTTTGATTTCAGGGCCTGCGTCAGGCCTAAGCGACGAGGCCACCAGCAATAAAGTATCTTTTTTTTTTTTTTTTTTGAGACGGAGTCTCGCTCTGTCGCCCAGGCTGGAGCGCAGTGGCCGGATCTCAGCTCACGTTTACGCCATTCTCCTGCCTCAGCCTCCCGAGTAGCTGGGACTACAGGTGCCCGCCGCCACGCCCGGCTAGTTTTTTGTATTTTTTTTTAGTAGAGACGGGGTTTCACCGTGTTAGCCAGGATGGTCTCGATCTCCTGACCTCGTGATCCGCCCGTCTCGGCCTCCCAAAGTGCTGGGATTACAGGCTTGAGCCACCGCGCCCGGCCTAAAGTATCTTAAAATTGAGAAGAGGAACGTGGGAGTGTAGAAAATAACACAGAATTTTTCTAGGGTGGAAAATAATAGAGATTCTGTCTTGGTATCTCAGCTGTCTTGTCCCTAAAGGCTTTTTGCTTTGCTAAACTCCCTCTCACATCTCAGCACTCATTTTATACTAACCTTGCTCTATCTCCTACCTTTATACCTTATCAGTACATAATAGACTGAGAGCTCTATTATCTTAATAGGGTCAGGTTATCTGAATTCAAATCCTGCCTCAGTCCTGTGTGTAACAGTAGGCGTTAACAACGTCTCCGTCTCCGTATCCCTTTACTCATCCGTAAAATAGGAATGACGGTACTACCCATCTCGTAAGCTGCTTGTGAGAATAAAATGAGGTAATGTATGTAAAGCATTTAACACATGCCTCACACACACAAATGACTTGGTAAATATTAGATTTTCCAGTAACGTTAATTTATATAAGGCACCCAATGTTGCGTTTGATCTTAGTCTAACATTTGCCTTAGTTATAAAGTAACCCCAAACCAAGGGTTTCTTTATATCTCCCTGTACCATGAGGGAGAATACAATGAAGGAGATAATTTTTCCCTTGTCAGTGAAACAGAAAAATGAGTTGCTAAGACTTGTTATTCATTAAGAATTGTGGTTTCTAAAGTTTTCCATGTATGCTAAAAAGTATAGCAATAATTAACATTTGACTCTTAAAGGCAGGAGGTGAGGTTGATTACCTAGCTACAGAAAGAGAGAGGGTACTTTGGGAGCACGAGGCAACTAAAAAGTAGATATAATAATGTCTAAATCAGTGGTTCTGAAAGTATAGTCAGGGAATCCATAAGGTCAAAATTATTTTCATACTAAGACTTTATTTGTCTTTTTCACTCTAGTAACAATACAGTGAGGTCTTCCAGAGACTATATGTCTGTGATATTGCAACAGATTGAACGCAGATGCGGATATGAGAATCTTCTATTAGCCCAGACACTGAGGAGATTTGCAGAAATGTAAAATAATGCCACTCTTCTCACTAAATTCTTTTGGTTTGGAAAATAGTTATTTTTCATTAAAAATATGTTATTAGGCCAAGTGAAGTAGCTCACACCTGTAATCCCAGCACTTTGGGAGGCCGAGGCGGGAAGATCACCTGAGCCCAGGAGTTCAAAATCAGCCTGGGCAACCATGGCCAGACCCTGTCTCAAAAAGAAGTTATTTATTTTATGTTAACATATATCAGGTTTATTATTGTTGTTTTAAATGAATATTTTACGTTTGTTTTAATTCTTAATATAGTAAATGTTGATAAACGTGATCCACATAAAAGCTTTTTGGAGTCCTCAATACTTTTTAGGAGTGTAGAGTAATTATGAGACCAAAGAGGCAGGGCACGTCGTGGCTCACGCCTGTAATCCCTGCACGTTGGGAGGCCAAGGCAGACGGATCACAAGGTCAAGAGATTGAGACCATCCTGGTCAATGTGGTGAAACCCCGTCTCTACTAAAAATACAAAAATTAGCTGGGCGTGGTGGCACACACCTGTAATTCCAGCTACTCAGGAGGCTGAGGCAGGAGAATCATTTGGACCCAGGAGGCGGAGGTTGCAGTGAGCTCAGATCGCACCATTGCACTCCAGCCTGGGGACAGAGTCAGACTCCATCTCAAAAAAAAAAAAAAAAACACTGCCTCAAATGGAGCTGTAATGAACATATTCATTGGCTTTATATGGAGCTGACTCTGAAAGTTGATAGTTTACTCAGTCATTAAAATGGCCATAGACTCTGAAGCAGATTTACTGTGAAGCTAAGGAGGCTTCAACTTTAGGGGCCCTCATTTCCACTAGCCCTTTCCAAGTCCCTGGAGGGGTCCCTAGTAATATGTTTACACTGTCCTATGCTTTTGTAAAATTTGTAAAAGTAATGTATTTTAAACCACAATCTTTAGTCCTTAGTGACTTTCCTCCACCGTGTTTCTCTTTGTCTAGTGTTGGAGTGGCAAGCAAACATTTTTGAAATTTAGCTAAAGGGAAGTTGAGTTAGAAATACATTTGGTTTGAATTTACTGGGATATATTTTTATAACCCACAGTCACTTCCATGTGTAGCTAAGATTGCCAGCTGTCCCAGTGGCTTCTAAGAATACTCCAATTGCCCATTGTGCTGATCCACCCAGCATTGTAAAACAAAGGTGCAGGGCCAGAACTCTTAAAGTTATTTTAATGTGTCCGATGTTCTAGCATCAAAAACTATGTGGATAGTAGAAGAGAAGCAGGGTTGAAATTTTGGGAACCTGAAGCTAATCTGTGGGAAATTATTTCAATTATTGGATGTATAAAATTGTAAAGATTTAGCATTTATCAACACCTAGCCAAAAAAAATTTTTTTTTTTTGTTTTTTTTTTTTTTTTTTTTGAGAGACAGGGTTTCACTCTGTCACCCAGGCTGGAGTGGAGTTGCATGATCATAGCTCACTGTAACCTCCAACTACTGGGCTCCAGCAATCCTCCCACCTCCCAAGTAGCTAGGACCACAGGCATGCACGACCACGTCCAGGTTTTCTGTAGGGTTTTGTTTGCAGAGACAGGGTCTCACCATGTGTCCAGGATGTTCTTGAACTCCTGGGTTCAAGCAATCCTCCCGCCTAGGCCTCCCAAAGTGCTGAAATAACAGGCGTGAGCTGTGGGGCCCTGCCCCAAAAAGAAATTTATATTTTTTTCTCAGAACTTGATGAGGACATCCACAACAAACTATAGTTTAAAAAAATCTGACGGGTCCTGAACTCTTTAAGTCATACATGAAATAATCTATTGGAAGTGGATGTGGTGGCTCTCCCAGGTAATTCCAGAATTTTGGGAGGCCCAGGTGGGAGAATCCATTAAGGCCAGAAGTTTGAGACCAGCCAGGGCAAGATGGTGAAACCTTGTCTCTACAAAGAAAGTTTTTTTAGGCCGGGTGCGGTGGCTCAAGCCTGTAATCCCAGCACTTTGGGAGGCCGAGACGGGCGGATCATGAGGTCAGGAGATCGAGACCATCCTGGCTAACACGGTGAAACCCTGTCTCTACTAAAAAATACAAAAAACTAGCCAGGTGAGGTGGTGGGCGCCTGTAGTCCCAGCTACTGGGGAGGCTGAGGCAGGAGAATGGCATAAACCCGGGAGGCAGAGCTTGCAGTGAGCTGAGATCCGGCCACTGCACTCCAGCCTGGGTGACAGAGCGAGGCTCCATCTCAAAAAAAAAAAAAAAAGAAAGTTTTTTTAATCAATTGGGTGATGTGTGTCTGTAGTCCCAGCTATTCAGGAGGCTGAGGCTAGAGGATCAGGGTATAGGATGCAGCAAGCTGTGATCTCACTACTGCACTCCAGCCTGGGCAAAAGAAAGAGACCCTGTGTCTAAATAAATAAATAGCTTATTGGAGATTTTTCCAAACTGGACAACAAGCCTAATAATGTATCTGACATTACCAAGAATGAGTTGTGAACTTTAATCAATCACATACGCTATGTGAATTAGAAGAGAAAGAGAGTCTGGGTTAGTAATCCAAGATTCATAGAATAAATATTTCTAGAACACCTACCTTCTGTGTCAAAGACACTGCCTACTGAGCTGTGGAAGATCAAACTTTAATTAGACAATCTCCACTTTTAAGGAGCTTATAATCTTTGTTGAAAAGAATTAAAACCTATACTGTGGCAATAGAAATTCACTCATCCATAAATAATTGCCTGCCCATATAAGCCAGACTATGCTAAGTGCCAGGTAGATCATTCCTGCTGTTGTAGAATTTGGAGTCCTTTGAAGGAAACCTACAACATAAAAATGTATGTTTCAGCTGGGCACGGTGGCTTACGCCTGTAATCCAAGCACTTTTGGAGGCTGAGGCAGGTGGATCACCTGAGGTCAGGAGTTTGAGACCAGCCTGACCAATATGGTGAAACCCCACCTCTACTAAAAGTACAAAAATTAGCCAGGCATGGTGGTGTGCACCTGTGATCCCAGCTACTCCGGAGGCTGAGATAGGAGAATTGCTTGAACCTGGGAGGCAGAGGTTGCAGTAAGCTGAGATCACACCACTGCACTCTAACCTGGGCAACAGAGCAAAAAAGAAAAAAAAATGTATGTATGGACAACATTAAAAAACGCACACACACAAATATACATACATACACATTTGACAAGTGAAAATAATAAAGAAACCAGGCATGGCTCATACCTGTAATCCCAGTACTTTGGGAGGCCGAGGTGGGTGGATCACCTGAGGTCAGGAGTTCGAGACCAGCCTGGCCAACATGGTGAAACCCCCATCTCTATTAAATAAATATATACATATACACACACAAAAAATTAGATGGACATGGTTGCGCATGTCTGTAGTTCCAGCTACTTGGGAGGCTGAGGTGTAAGAACCACTTGAAACCGGGAGGTGGAGGTTGCAATGAGCTGAGATCATGCAGCTGCCCTCTAGCCTGGGTAACACAGTGAGATTCCATCTTAAAAAAAAAAAAAAAAAAAAAGGCTTGGCATGGTGGCTCACGACTGTAATCCCAGCACTTTGGGAGGCCAAGGCGGGTGGATCATGAGGTCAAGAGATTGAGACCAGCCTGGCCAACATGGTGAAACCCCGTCTCTACTAAAAATACGAAAATTAGCTGGGTGTGGTGGGCGCGTGCCTGCAGTCCCAGGTACTTGGGAGGCTGAGGCAGGAGAATCGCTTGAACCCAGGAGGCAGAGGTTGCAGTGAGCCAAGATCATGCCACTGCACTCCAGCCTGACAA